>NC_092708.1:308767291-309080075 GCF_047496885.1 Scyliorhinus torazame
GGTGTATTGTCCAGGTGAGTGTTAATGCAGTGATTTTCTTCATTGCCTCTGTCTGGTTTACTCTCTGGCTTCCAGCCAGGAGTCTCTCTTCCAGGGGGTTTCCTGACAGGAGTATCTTTTCTGGGGTCCTGGGGGTCTATGTGCAGCTTCTCTGTATTTACCGGGTCTCTGAGAGTGGTAGGGTCAAGTCACCACTGACTGGGGGAGAGGGGTTGGGCAACTCAGAGAATCCGAGGGCAGGGGGAGCTGAATTGCGCTGTTGGTGGGTTGAAATGCAATACGGGGGGTGCGGCCATCTGCGGGACCTCGCTATTGGGCCGCCAGCTGAAAATGGTGGCCCGATAGTGGGATTCCCTTCGGGCACTTCCCGCATGGGCAAGTTTGTAGAGATAAATTGGCAAGTACTAAAATGGCTATACATGATGTAGATGTAGGAAATGCTGTTCCAATCAAACAACATCCATTTTGACTTAACCCTTTAAAATTGGCACAGGTTAACAAAGAGATTGAGAGTATGCTTAAAAATGGAATAATTGAACTCGGTTGCAGCCAATGGAGCTCACTCATAGTGATGGAACCTAAACCAGGCGGAACCCAATGGTTGTGTGTGGACTATAGAAAGGTTAATGCAGTTACAAGAACTGACTCTTATCCTATCCCACGTTTGGAGGATTGCATTGAG
Organism: Scyliorhinus torazame; assembly: GCF_047496885.1. Taxonomy (NCBI): domain Eukaryota; kingdom Metazoa; phylum Chordata; class Chondrichthyes; order Carcharhiniformes; family Scyliorhinidae; genus Scyliorhinus; species Scyliorhinus torazame. The sequence continues at coordinate 308,767,974 of NC_092708.1, forward strand.
AAAGTGGGACAATCAGCTTTTATTTCCAAACTGGATTTAGTTAAAGGTTACTGGCAGGTACCTTTATCCGAAAGGGCGAAGGAAATTTCAGCTTTTGTGATTCCAGATGGTATATACCCATTCAAATTTATGCCATTCGGCATGAAAACGCCCCAGCCACATTTCAACGGTTAACTAACAAAGTTGTTTCAGGATTACCCAATTGTGCGGTAGACATCGACGATCTGGTTATTTTCAGTCAGACATGGAAAGAACATTTAAAACATCTGATGGAGTTATTCGATCGGCTTCAGGTGGTGGGTTTGGTGTTAAACGTAGTCAAAAATGAATTTGGAAAAGCCCAAGTCACTTTCCTTGGCCATATAATCGGACAGAGTCGAATGGTCACATGGGATGTGCAACCAACAGTTATTGAGGAGTTTTCAATTCCCTCAAGACGAAGGGAAATAATGCGATTTCTTGGCATAAGTGGATTTGATCGAACATTTGTGCAAAAGCTTTGTAGCGTGATTGCTCCACTGATGGACTTGCTGACGAAACATCAAAAATTTCAATGGACAGTGGACTTTCAACAGGCATTTGACTGCCTGAAAGCTGTGATAACCAATGCTCCTGTGTTGGAGAATTGTAAGGGTCTCTGTGATCAGATTGAACTGAAATATCTGACCTTAAAGAGAAATGCCGAGGCATAGAGAAATGGATGGATCGTGCAGACACCTTCTTGTTCAAAGAGACTGTCAATCAAGAAGGATTTCAGTTGGAGGAAGAAGAACGAAAAAAAATGGACTGTATTATTATACCTGTTTGCGTGTGTTTTCTTTTTAAACGATAAAGTATATTTACTGTGTGCATTTCTTAATTGATGGTGAAAAGGTGAAAAATGAAACCATCTTGAAGTTGGTGGTTTATTTTTTTTTCTTGGGGGGAGTTGTCATGAGAAAGTACCTTCAAGAAATGGGTGTTTATAAATGGGTGTGTCTCTAAATATCTGTAGTGAGAGTACCTTTAAGAAATGGGTGTTTATTACTGCAGTGATGTCAGAGAGTGGGTGGAGCTGGGCTGTCTGTCGGCTTTTTACTTTCATTTTAGGCTGTTTGCTGCAGGGTGTGTTTTAGTTTCGTTTTCAGAGCTGAATAGCTGCAGTCACTGCGTGAAGGGTTATTAGTCTCTCTCTCTGTAATCTAAAAACTGTAATTCGATCCTTTGGTGATTTAAAACTAATAATTGCTCGCAGTAGTGACTTTAACCTGATGTGCTTCTGTTTCAAGTTTCTTTTTAAAGTCTTCTGGATGTTAAAAGGAAAACTTAAAGGATTACTTAGTGTTGTATTCTTTAGGGGTTGTATTTGAATTGATGGTTGCTGTGATGTTCACTGTATGTTTTGAAAAGGTTAACTTGAGTTCATAGAATAAACATTGTTTTGCTTTAAAAAATACTTTTCCATTTCTGCTGTACCACACCTGTAGAGTGGGCCGTGTGCTCCCAATACCACAATCTCTTAAAAGTTGTGGGTCAGGTGAACTCCATGATACACTTTGGGGTTCTCGAAACCCTGCCCCATAATACTCGTTTTATCCTTCATAGGCTGAAAGTGATGTTAAAATCAAATATTGATTTATGAATCAATTCAAAATCACCTGCCATTCCTGCTATCTATCTTGCAGTCTTAACTCTTTTCTCTTCCACATGAATTCTCACGACTGCGGGAAGTGAATCTTTAAATTCCTCCAGAATAGTCATTTCCCTGAGAGCTTCATAAATTCGGTCTATTTTTAATATTATTATCCATGTATCAAAATTATTTTACTTGATTCTTTCAAAGAATATGTATGTCTGACCTGTTTTTTTCCTAATATTTCTATAGGTTTATGATAATGATACAAACATTTCACTTACTCCACCTGTGACCTTTGATTGAACCAACATTACCAACATAGTTTTGCGGCCAATTCAATTGCTTAGTTACTTTCTCAAAAGCAATAAAAATTACTTCCGCATCTTTCTCGTCAAACCTTGGCAGTGCTTGAACATATTTAAACATATCCCCACTGGGATTTGGACTGGGAAGAGTTAGAGTTACTCTTCCCTCTTGACCTTCCTTAACTTTTGTCTTTAACTCCAACCTTGAAGTTGATATTCCCTCTCTTTTTCCTTTTATTCCTTTCCTAATCTTCCCATTCCAACATCAAATTTCCTCATTTCAATTTCCTTTTGAAAAGCTCTTTCTCTTTCTTTTTGCTGCATTTCTAATTGTTTCATTTCGAATGAATTTTAGCTCATTCCACTGATTCTTGCCATGACCCAGGCTGTGTTTCTGGCATCTCTTCCTGATTTAAATACTGAGCGATCGCTTCAATTATTTCTGTCATCCTCGATCCCTACAGATAAATCCAACTGCAACTAGCCTGCCAATTCCAATAGCTTTGATTTAACCCCCTTTTGCAACCCACCCTGGGTTATTTCTTCTACACCTAGGAAACATTTAGCCTCTGAAAGAGCCATTTTACGAGTCACTCCCTATAAAACTGGCAGAGTATCAAGACCTGAAAGCAACAGGTCCCCACATTCGTTGTCTTTAGATTCAATAAGCCCAAGCCAAACAAGGAATTATATTTCTGAAATCTTGCCAAAAGAGCTCCTAATTATTCGGAGTCTGGATCCGAACCCCAATTTTTACAGGATTCTGGACGAAAAGCCAATTTCGAGAAAATGTTACAGGAGTGATAACGCTGACCAGCAGACAGTGTTTATGGTAAAACAAATGTTAATTTATACACATTAGCAAATAGCTTATATTTAGTAGTTATTTCTAACCCTGCTCGATATACGTTTTCCCCAACTTCCCAATTAAGCAAACCAACATATCTTGAACACATGGATAAAAACTATAACAAGCATTTCCATTTGTTTATATTTCCGTTTGTTTATATAGGTGTAAAGCCACTTAGAGAGAGAGGCCTTTCAGATGAAACTGAACCCTGCCTTTCTAGCTTGGTGTTCCAGAAGCAAACCTGACCTTCACGTTAACTATGTCACCTAAAATCCAAAGACCCACCACATTCTTGTGTCTTGTTACAAAAGGTGAATAATAATCATCTTTATTAGTATAACAAGTAGACTTACATTAACACTGCAATGAAGTTACTGTGAAAATCCCCTAGTCGTCACACTCCAGCGCCTGTTCGGGTACACTGAGGGAGAATTCAAAATGTCCAATTCACCTAACAAGCACATCTTTCGGGACTTGTGGGAGGAAACCGGAGCACCCGGAGGAAACCCATGCAGACACAGGGAGAGCGTTCAGACTCCATGCAGACTGTGACCCAAGCCAGGAATTGAACCTGCGACCCTGGCGCTGTAAAGCAACAACGCTAAACACTGTGCTACTGTGCAGCATTTAGCCATAATTTGTAGAAGGAATAACAAATATAAAGACTGCCAAATGTTACGTTGCCCCTGCAAACATTAATGATTCTCTCCCTTTGTAATCACAGTACTAAATAAAACTTTAAAATCTGAAAGTTTCTCACATTCGTCACACAACTCAAAATGAATACACGACAGTGAGTAAGTGTTGTACGCCGTGTGGCAATGTGATATCTCATTGAATCCACTGTAATTCCTGCCACTGGCCTTATGCGTGGCAGAAACAATTGTACATGCACATTTGACCCACAACGTGGGTCCTACAAAATGCTTAAAGGAATAGACAGTGTTGATGCAGGTAAGATGTTTCTCTTGGTTGGGGAGTGTGAAACCCAGGGAAACAGTTTCAAAATAACAGGGATGCCACTTAGGATCGAGGTGAGGAGAAATTTCTTTTCACAGCGGGTTGTGAATCTTTGGGATTCTCACTCCAGAGGGCTGTGGAAGCTCAGTCATTCAGTGTGTTCAAAGAAGAGATTGATAGAATCTGATTAATAACAACATGAAGGGTTATGGGTATAAAAAGTGTGAAAGATATTGAAATGTCAGATCAGCCATTATCATATTGAATGGCAGAACTGGCTCGATGGGCTGAAGGGCCTACTCCAGTTCCTACATTCCTATGGCTGCCGGCACATGTGCGACTATTGCTGACACTGGCAGTAGGTGGGAATATTCCTTTATCCAAATGACTGTATGAAATCTAATTTTGCAAATCTACCCATTTACATCATTATTGCATGCATGTTAGTGCTGTGATTGGCAATGGATGTATTATTAAAGCTCTGCAATGATATGAAGGTGGAGAAATGGCTGCATCCACAAAGGGATCAAAGTCCCCCATACAGTGCACCAATTCCATTGCCATAATCCATAATGATTAAGGCAATTAAAAATAACCAAAATAAATGAATTGATTTGAATGTGCTTTACCACCCCCCCCCCCCCCCCCCCCAGCATGCTGAGGCTTTATGCAGTGATCACTTTGCAGCCAGGGAGCTCAGTTGGGTGACACTCACACTGTTAATCCTAGGGGCACTGTTTTGGATCCTGTATGAGATAATGCATTTCTTCAAGTATTTTATTCAAAACACTTTTTAAAATTGATTTTTAAAAAAAATTACAATCAATTCCCCAAAGTCTCTGAATTAATTGGAAGTTGGTAACCTCATTTATTGAAGTTTCCAGATTATATATTTTCATCATTCACTGAATCGGCAGAAACATATTTTACAGAGGGGACAGTTGATATGAATGTGCAGGTTAGGTGGATTGGGCATGCTAAATTGCTCCTTAGTTTCCAAAAGGTTAGTGGGGTTAATGGGTTAGAGGGATAGGCACATAATCAATTCCATGCAAAATGGTGCCGGATTCGCTCTGTCCGCAATTGGCGCACATGAGGGTCATTCCCCCCACACACACCATCCCAGCAAACAAGATGCCTGCAAGGAAAGCAGCGCCACGGTTCAGGAACGCTGAGCTGGACACCCTCCTGGGTGCCGTGGAGGAGAGAAAGATGACCCTATACCCCGGCCTGGGAGAAAGGCTGCCAGGCACCGCCATTCACCGTGCCTGGGCGCAGGTAGCAGAGGCGGTCAGCGCGGGGGCAACGTTGCCCGGACTGGAATGTAGTGGCGCAAGAAACTCCATGGCCTCCTCAGGACGGTCAGGGTGAGTACGCAGTGCTGTGCACACGTAACCCGCCCCCCCCCCCCCGCAGGGGACTGCTGAACCCCTACACTGCCCCACATGCCAGCACCCATGCCAGCCACCAGGGCCAGGTGCCCTGGCCACTGAGGCCACCATTTACCCAACCCCTGGGCTACATGCGCCAAAATCGTCCAACGGTTTCATTGTTTGTGTTCCCCACTCACCCCCAGAAGAAGGCTGCGCACAACCGGCAGGAGCAGGAGAAGACCGAGTGGGGGCCAACAGAACTGTGGACCCTCACCATGCCCGAGCAGAAGGCCCTGAACGAAGCCGGTGGCCCAGAGGAAAAGGATGTCGCTGGGGTGGAGTGCGATCACAAGTGAGACCCCGCTGAGTTGTGGCTGCCCATGACACGTGTTTCAAGATTCCACCCACCCCCCACCCTCTCACCCCCCACCCTCTCACCCCCCCATCCTCTCATCTCCCTCACCCCAGTCAGCTCCGCACCACCCCTCCACCTGCTGGAGATGGGGCCGGTGCAACTGGAGGGGTCCAACTCTCTTCAAGCACAGGAGGTGGTGCCGGCATTGCGTGATACCTAGGCCCACACTGAAAGGGTGCGGTCCATGGTAGAAGGCCTAGGGCAAGGTGTCAGAGCCATAGGTCAACACATCAAAGACTTGAGGCACACTGTGCTGTCCATGGCTGAAGGGGCAAGACAGGAGAGCCTGGTCACAGGCTGGCATGTCCCGTGCATAGATGGACATTGCTGCCTTGCACCAGAGCTTGGCCTATTCACAAAGGGTCATGGCTGAGGGCAGCAAAAGCTTTGGCAGGACGCTAGCTGACCTTGGCCCATCACAGAGGGACATGTCACATACATAGAGGGACATGATCAAGGAAGTGAGGGACATGACCGAGGTGTGAGGGACATGACAGAGGCAGTGTGGAACATATCTCACTTGCTGAGGGACATGCCCAATCTCAGTGCACCATGGCTGAGGGCAACAATACCATGGCTCAGATGAGGCTGTGCTTCCAGAACTGACAGCGCCAGGTGACAGCGGCACCACAGAGCTCCCTCCGGCCCCACCTCGATCCATTGGAATAGAATCATAGAATTTATAGTGCCGAAGGAGGCCTTTCGGCCCTTGGAAAGAGCACCTTACCGAGGTGTTATGGGCCAGGGTTTAGAGAACACCAAAGTGTATCAAGGAGTTCAACTGACCCACAACATTTAATCGATTGTGGTTATGGGGAGCACAAGGGCCTACTTTACAGGTGTGATGCAATGGAGAACTAAAGTACTTTTAAAACAAAACCATGTGTATTTATGAATCCAGTTAACACTTTTCAACCCACAGAAAACATCTTAACAACTATCAACACCAATAATCCCCACAGATACAAGATTCTACAAGTAACCCTTCATAACTCTCCTAACAACATCCATAAGACCAAAAGACCCTTTTTACAGAAAGACAGCAGGTTTAAATTCTCTACAGAAACAGGTATTACTTTGAAATCCTCAAATGATCTGGAGACAGTCTTTAGTTTGCAGAGAGAGATCAATATACAGCTGCTTGCTTTGCCTGCAGCTATCCAGCTCTGAAAACAAAACTAAAACACGCTGTAGCTGCCTGCTCAAAAACTAAAGTGAAAGATAGCCAGCCCAGCTCCACCCACAGTCTGACATCACTGCAGTTATTTGATAAGCACCCATTTCTTAAAGGTACACCCACTACAGCTATTTGATAAACACCCATTTCTTAAAGGTACTCACACATGACACCTCGCCCCAAGATAAAAAAAATAAACCATCAACTTCAAGGTGGTTTCATTTTCACCTTTTCACTTTCCTTTAAGAATTATTGACAGTGAATGTATGTTTTTTTTTAACAAAACAAAACACGCAAACATTTATAATAACATAGCCCATTTTAGTTCTTCTTCCTCCACTGAATCTGCTTCTTTTCATCACATTCGTGACAAAGCATCAGCGATCACATTTTCTCGATCTGCCACATGTATTATTTTTAAATGAAGTGGCTGTAACAATAAACTCCATCGAAACAGTCTTGCATTGTTATTCCAGAAACGCTTCAAAAACGTCAATGGATTATGATCAGTATATATAATTGTGTCAGCTGGATTGCTGGTCACATAAATTTGAAAATGTTGCAAAGCCAGCACCAAGCTCAAAGTCTCCTTCTCAATCGTTGAATACTTCTGGTGAGAATTCAATTTCTTTGAAAAATAACTGATAGTTCGCTCCAGTCCTTCATCGTCTTCTTGTAGAAGCAGCACACCTCCGCCCACATCACTCACATCAACAGCCACTTTCAATGGTTTTGTATAATTTGGGATGGCTACCTCAGGAGCAGTGGTTAACACAGTCTGCAGGCAGTCAAATGCCTCTTGACACTCCACTGTCCACTTAAATTTGCTATGCTTCCTTCGCAAGTCCATCAGTGGAGCAACCACACTGCTAAAAGTTGGCACAAATTTCCGGTAGAATCCACTCATGCCAAGAAATTGCATTATTTCCTTTCGTGTCAAGGGTATTGGAAACTCCCCAATAACATTTTTTTTCACATCCCGTGGGACCATTCGACCCTGTCCAATTGTATGGCCCAGGAAAGTGACTTGGGCTTTTCCAAATTCACTTTTGGCTAGGTTGGCCACCAAACCCGCCTCCTGAAATCAATTGAATAACTCCAACAGATGCTTCAAATGTTCTTTCCATGTGTGGCTGAAAATTACCACACTGCACAATTGGGTAATCCTGAAACGACTTTGTTAGTTAACCGTTGAAATGTGGCTGGGACGTTTTTCATGCCAAATGGCATAACTTTGAATTGGTAGATACCATCTGGAATCACAAAAGCTGAAATCTCCTTCGCCCTTTCGGATAAAGGTACATGCCAGTATCCTTGAAATAAACCCAGTTTGGAAATAAAGGCTGATTGTCCCACCTTCTCAATGCAATCGTCCAAGCGTGGGATAGGATAAGAGTCCGTTCTTGTAACTGCATTAACCTTGATATAGTCCACACACAACCTTTGGGTACCATCTGGTTTTGGTACCATCACGATGGGTGAGCTCCGTTGGCTGCAACCTACTTCAATTATGCCATTTTTAAGCATACTTTCAATCTCTTTGTTAACCTGTGCCAATTTTAAAGGGTTAAGTCTGTATGGATGTTGTTTAATCAGAACAGCATTTCCCACATCTACATCATGTATAGCCATTTTAGTACTTCCCAATTTATCTCCACAAACTTGCCCATGTGATATCAATAACTCTTTCAGGTCAGTCTGTTTTTCCTCTGGAAGGTAACTCAACAATTTATCCCAATTTTTAGGAACATCCTCGTTTTCCAATTTAATTTGAGGTATGTCAAGTTCAAAGTCATCTGGATTTGGTTTGTCTCTGAGATAGAATCATTAAAACCTCCTCCTTTTGCTCTCCTTCCTCTTCAAAGTGCCTTTTAAGCATATTCACATGACACAGGCGGTGAGTTTTCCTTCTATCTGGCGGTCTTACCACATAATTAACCTCATTAATTTCCTTTCAATCTGATAAGGTCCACAAAACCATGCATGTAAAGGTTCACCTACCAATAGTAACAATACAAAAACTTGATCTCCACTGGCAAAACTACGAACTTTGGATTCCTTGTCCGCTACCCGTTTCATCTCATGTTGTGCAATTTGTAAATGCTGTCTAGCCAATTCACCTGCTCTAATTAATCGTTCCCTAAAATTTGACACGTAATACAATAATGTAAGTTCCGATTTCTCACTCACCAATTTTTCCTTAATCAATTTAAGTGGTCCTCTTACCTCATGACCAAAAGTTAGTTCAAAAGGACTAAATTTGGTTGACTCATTAGGTGCATCACTAATTGCAAACAGTACAAATAGAATTCCTTTATCCCAATCCTCTGGATAATCTTGTCAATAAGCCCTCAACATTGTCTTTAATGTCTGATGCCACCTTTCTAATCCTCCCTATGATTCTGGATGGTATGCAGTTGATTTAAATTGTTTTATTCCTAAGCTATCCAAATCTTCTTTGAATAACTTTGAGGTAAAATTTGATCCTTGATCCTGTTGTATTTTTGTGGGTAGTCCATATCTAGTAAAGAATTTAAGTAACTCCTCCACAATTTTTTTTAGCTGCAATATTGTGTACTGGAATGGCCTCTGGAAACCTAGTAGACACATCCATTATAGTCAAAAGATATTGATTCCCACCTTTTATTTTTGGAAGCGGTCCTACGCAATCAATTAAGACCCTTGTAAAAGGTTCCTCAAATGCTGGAATAGGTATTAAGGGTGCTTGTTTTGTCACTGCTTGAGGTTTCCGTATCACTTGACATGTGTGACATGATCAACAATATTTAATTACATCTGTATGTAGACCAGGCCAATAAAAATGTTTTTGTCGTTTAGCTTCAGTTTTCCTTAATCCCAAATGACCTCCCACTGGACTTGCAACATCTTCTTTCTATACCTTACCCGCAATATCACTTGATGAACTTCTGCCCACTTTTCATCCTCCGGCATATGTAAAGGTTTCCATTTTCTCATCAAGGCATCACTTTTACAGTAATAACACTCTGGTATACACTCAGGTTCCTCTTCCGTGTATGCTTTCTGATACATCCGGTTTATTTCTACATCTTTCTGCTGTAACTCCACCAATTTTCCTGAACTCAAAATATCCACCTCATCCCCCACCTGTTCTTTCCGAACCATCTGATCAAAAATCATTTCTGATAATGGCATTTCAACTTTATCTTCACTCTCTGATTTCACCTCTTGTCTTAACCTGTGACTTTGCGACCTTGTTACTACACAATCTGGAAAAATCCCATAATATTTGTCCTTCAACACTTCAGTTGTCTGATTTTCCACTGGCTTATTAACCACAGTAGGCATCACTCCCACCTGCGATCCAGGTATATCATTACCCAAGATAAACTGTATTCCTGGACAAGCTAGTTTCTCTATAACTCCTACTACCACTTCACTACTCTTCACTGGACTTTCCAACCTTACCTTATATAATGGATCTCTACTCTTCTCACCCTGAATTTCACATATTACCACCTTTTCTGGCAATATTCTTCCCAAACTACATAACTCCTCATCTCTTACCATTAAAGATTGACTAGCTCCCGTATCTCTTAAAATTGTGACTGCTTTACCTGCTCCTTCTGGTACACATGAGTAAACTCTACCCACACAAGTACATTCTTTAAAGAGATCTGGCACCTTCTTATCAATCACCTCTTGATCAGGCTGTACAATCTTTTGCACCTCCTTCGCTTCACTTGGGCTTTCCTTTCCCACTTTCACAAACACCACTGTCATATGCTGTTTTACCACATCAGCCTTCCCAGTGCTTTTCTTCAACCACCAACACTGTGACTTTAGATGGCCTAGTTTATTGCAGTGAAAACATTTGAAACTTTTCATTTCTCTTCCACCCTCCTCGATTTGTTTTTTAATCTGAGATACACTCTCCTTATTATCTCCCATCAGATCTCCTTTAACTTTACCACTTGAGTATTTCTCTTTTCCCCAGTTTCTGTCCCTCACAGGCTGAAACTGATGTCGAAAACCAATCCTTGATTTATGAACTGAATCATAATCACCTGCCATTTCTGCTGCTAACCTCACAGTTTTAACACTCTGCTCTTCCACATGAGTTCTCGCTACATCAGGAATTGAATTTTTAAACTCCTCCAAAAGTATAATTTCTCTGAGAGCTTCATATGTTTGATCCATTTTCAAAACCGTTATCCACCTGTCAAAGGTACTCTGTTTGATCCTTTCAAACTCCATGTATGTTTGACCAGGTTCTTTCCTTAAATTTCTAAACCTTTGTCTGTAGGCTTCAGGCACTAGTTCATATGCACCTAAGATGGATTTTTTCACCTCCTCATACGTCCCAGATACCTCCTCTGATAGTGATGCAAACACTTCACTAGCTCTACCTACCAACTTTGTTTGAATTAGTAATACCCACATGTCCTGTGGCCATTACATTTGCTTAGCTTCCTTCTCAAATGAAATGAAAAAGGCTTCTACCTCCTTCTCATCAAACCTTGGCAATACTTGGACATATTTAAATAGATCCCCACCAAGCCTTCAACTATGACGCTCTTTCTCTTTATCCTCATCACTATCCTCCAACTGTACATTTCCCTTTACATCCGCCAATTTTAACTGACTGTCATGTTGCATGGCCATTTTCTGAAGTTCAAACTGTCTCTTTTTCCCTTTTCTCCCTTTGTCTTTCTTTGTTTCTTTCTTCTCTCTCTCTTTTTCTTTTTGTTTTGCTAGGGCTATTCTTCCTTTATTTATTTCTTCTCTCTCCTTTTCTTTTTCCCTGATCTGTAACTCCCTCTCTCTCTCTTTTTCTCCTTCTCTCATTGCGTATTCAAGCTGCTTTAATTCTTTCTCATGTACCAGTTGTTTAATCTGTAGCCGAATTTTAGCCAGTTCTGATGAGTCACCTGTATCTCAGGCAATTTTAAATGCTCAGCTAGCGCCGTAAGTACCTCTTCTTTTTGTATTCTATCAGGTAATGTTAACTGCAATGTTTTTAGGTACTGCATGTGACCGTCTCCACCCCCAACAACTTCAGAGCCTCTGAAAGAGCCATTGTCCACAACACACTCCCTACTTAAACTGGAATACCACACCTGTAAAGCAACCACAATATGCTCACCCCTCACTGTCTTTAAGTTCATAAAGCCAACCAAATATATAGACTTTTATCCCCCTCAAGCCCCCAATTTGTTATGGGCCATGGTTTAGAGAACACCAAAGTGAATCATGGAGTTCAAATGACCCACAACTTTTAATAGATTGTGGTTATGGGGAGCACAAGGGCCCACTTTACAGGTGTGATGCAACAGAGATCTAAAGTACTTTAAAAAAAAACATGTTTATTTATGAATCCAGTTAACACTTTATAAACCCACAGTCAACATCTTAACAACTATCAACACCAATAATCCCCACAGATAAAATATTCCATAAGTAACCATTCATAACTTTCCTAACAACATCCATTAAGCCAAAAGACCTTTTTTACAGAAAGACAGCAGGTTTAAATTCTCCACAGAAGCAGGTATTACTTTAAAATCTTGAATGATCTGGAGACAGTCTTTATATTGGAGAGAGAGATCAATATACAGCTGCTTGCTTTGCCTACAGCTATCCAGCTCTGAAAATGAAACTAAAACACACTGTAGCTGCTGCTCAAAAGCGACAGTGAAAGACAGCCAGCTCAGCTCCACCCACACTCTGACATCACTGCAGCTATTTGATAAACACCCATTTCTTAAAGGTACACCCACTACAGCTATTTGATAAACACAAATTTCTGAAAGGTACTCTCACATGACACAAGCTCACACCTCCACCCTATCCCCGTAACCCAGTAACTCCACCTATGAGTCGATGATTCTATGGGATAGCCCGGTGGCCAGCGATCACCTCGAGGGAGTAGGAAGTGATAGGACTCATTCTGGCACTGCAGCACTTCCAACTCCCCACCACCTGACACTGGCGCACCTCAAGGGCAGATGGCTGAACGAGGTGATATATTGTCACCTTTGACATTTGAAAGTTGGCGTTGCCCATCCAGGCCTAGGCCCTCCAGAAGATGCCGCCAAGGTCATCACAGGGCAGGGGGCAGGACAAACAACAGGCTGCCTCCATTTCTGATGTGCTGTCTAGGGATACATGCAGAAGAAGCGGTGGTCCATGTAAGATTCGGGAGATAGATGTTACTTAAGTTGGCACGGGTGTAGTGGATAGAAGATAGTTAGGGGTAAGGGCACACTTGTTGTATATACACATAATTAAACACGGTTTTGCACCACCAGTCCAATCTGCGTCTATCCTCTGTCTCACGGATATGAATGATTGGCTGGGTGTTGTGCATTGGCTGGGTGTGATGAGGTTTGGACCGAGCAGGGAGCCCGTGACACATGGTGAGACCCTCACCGAGAAGTGACAGGGTATGGGGGCAGCAGTGTGAGACTGCCTTCTATGACAGCATCCCAGTGAGTGGCCCTAACTGTTCACCATCTCCTCCAACCAACCCTGCCCGCCAAGAAATATGGGCCCGTGAGAAGGAATTGCCAGCACACATGCAGGGGTCATCCTGGCAGACAGTGACTTGTGGTCTTAAAGACAGGAGTCAGAGTTTGTCAGGCAATAAGGAGCAGCAGAGCTCATCTCACAGTGAGACGTGTTCATCCTTGTCCCGTGGGCAAGGCCCGTTGATACTGCCTGCCCAGGGCAAACACCCTATGATGATGCTGGTATGATGGGAAGCTTTGGTAGCAGAAAGGAGTAGAAAGCTAGAGGGAAGGTGGAGTGAAGCACTGAGGGAGAGGGAAGAGGTGGAAAGACTGAGGGGGATGGAAGGGGTGGAAGGACTGAGGGAGAGGGAAGGAATGAGAGGCAATGAGGAAGGTAAAATCTATGTGGGGTGGGCGGGGTGATTGAAGTTGGGCGAGGGGAAGAGGGGGGATAAGGTGGCATTGCTGCCGGTGATCAGGCCTCCTAGTTGGTAAAATGGGAAGGCGATGAGGTTGTCCTCTGTGTGACAGTCCTGGATCACACGTTGGATGGCCTGCTGTGGCAGCTCAGACTCCACGGCCAGGTCTTTCTGGACACCATCATCATCCTCATTACCAGATGAGGCCTGCCATTCTTCCTCCTCCTCCAGCTTGGTGCTCCTCTGCTGTGTGATGTTGTGCTGGATGCAGCAGACCACCACGATGTTCGAGGCCCTCTGGGGGCCACATTGACCTGCCCCACCAGAACAATCGCGGCATTGGAAGTGCATCTTGAGCAGCCTGGTGCACCACTCAATGATGCTCCTGGTTGCTGTGTGAGCTTCGTTATTATGGTTCTCCACCTCAGTATGGGGCTTCCACACAGGCATCATCAGCCATGACCTCAGTGGGTAAACCTTCTCGCCCACTAGCCAACTGCTCACTCGAGGGAGTGCCTCGAAGGTTCTGGGAACCGACAAGTGAGCCAGAATGTACGCATCGTGCACACTACCTGGATATCGGGCACAGACGCTCATGATGTGCAGCTGGTGTTTACACACCAACTGCACAGCCATGGAGTAGAAACTCTTCCTATTGATGAAGCGCATCCCATTTCAAGCCGGTGCTCGGACTTGGGTGCTATCAATCAGCTCCTGGGGCAAATCCTGCTGCCGGGCAACATGTTGGGCCTGGTCAGGTTGAAGGTGATGTAGCCCGATGTGCAGACACATAGGACATCCGTGACAGCGCAGATTCACCTGCGTGCGGACATTTACAAGATCCCACACCGGTCCCCGCTTGAGCCCTGGAATGAGCCAGAGGCATAAACGCTCAGGGCGACTGTCATGTTGAAAGCCATTGGGAGCAAGTTTCCTCCTTCATAACTCCGTGGTGCCAGGAGCACCACTATCTGGCACAGGTGGCGCATGGTCTCCCTGGTGATTCGGAGTAGTCGACGGTACACACGTTCCCGCAGCTCCTCGAAGGACAGCTGCTGACGACATGCACGTGGCCTGATGCTGCGCTTCCTTCACATCTTCCCCTTGGCCTGTTGGACGGCTGGCAGGTTAGCCCCTGCTCTTCTGGCGCAGAGTCTTCTTGTGCAGGGTCCTCCCTGGGTTGACCCTGGTGCTTTTGCCACCATTCATCTGCAACGGCGCAATGGCCATGTAGATGGTGAGCGTTGCTGGTTGCAGTCTGAAATCCACGGGCGGGATTCTCCGGTCGCCGACACCAAAACGTGTTCAGTGATCAGCCGGAGAATCCTTATTCATGACAAAATCGGGGTGGCGCCGCCTTCACTATGCTCCGCCCCTCTAAAGTGGCATACTTTCGGAGTGCGCGCGACATAACATTTGACAGCCTCAGGACATTGCCTGAGGCCCACCCCCGATGCTCCGCCCCCGACTGGCCGAGTTCCCGACGGTGTCTGCCGCGAGTGGTCTCATCCGTCGGGAACTCGGCGTGGCGGCTGCGGACTTAGTCCAGCGTCACCACAGTCGGGGGAGGGCTGATCCGCGGGCAGGGGGGACATTATCGGGGCTGGGGGCACTGTTAGGGGGGGTTCTGGGGCGCGCGAGCCGACCAAAGTGGCTGGGTCCACGAACGGCCGCCGCCATGTAGCACTGCAGGCGGATCGGTGGCCGTTTTACGCCACCTTTTCTGTCATAAAATTCTACCATTCCCACGTCGGCATGGGGACATAGCCCCAAAATGGGAGAATCCAGCCCCATATCTCTGCAGGGGGAGGGGGAGAGACAGAGAATGTCAGCAAAGTGAGGATTCCCGTGACCATCTAATGCCACCTGGGCACATGGTCACCCTGAGTTGTCCTGTTGCGTCACCCTCAACATGTGCCTTCCCCTCATTCTTTCTCATCCAACCCCTTCGTAATGATATAGTCCGCACTGTACCCCTGTCCCCATCAGTGACTGGAATCCGGCTTATGTTGTGGGGAACTCTACCTTCACCATCCATCCCTGCCAACAAGGTTACCGGTAGCAACCAAGACGCTTTGTGGCCTGTTTCTCTCAGTGCGGTCAACTGTGCGTCTCTTCAGGCAGCACGGTGGCGCAGTGGTAGCACTGCAGTCTCACGGCGCCGAGATCCCAGGTTCGGCCCCGACTCTGGGTCACTGTCCGGATGCAGTTTGCGCATTCTCCCCGTGTTTGTGTGGGTTTTGCCCCCGCAACTCAAAAGATGTACAACGTAGGTGGATTGAACACGCTAAATTGCCCCTTAATTGTAAAAAATGAATTGGGTACTCTAAATGTATAAAATAAAAAACTGTGCGTCTCTTCACTGGGTTGGCCTTGGGCAATCCACCAGGAGGGTGACAACTGGACGTATGGTGGAGATGTTCATACTGTGCAGCCATTCCTCTCCATGCTGAGAGACTGGTGTGTGAGCAGATCCTGCAGGTGGGGATGAGCGGGCATGTGTGTATTTGCTGGAAGCTTAACGGCAGTGTGATGTGGAGCTTCGGTTTTATGCACAGGTTGTGACAGAGAGTTGGTCAGGTTTGCCGTCCTGGGTCAGGAGGGATGGGATCAGCGATGCGGTGGGCAGGCAGGACTTGGGAGACATCTCGTGAACCTCAGGGTGTATGATGATATGCATAATGTAAGTTTGTACATGATGTTATGCACGACCTCCGACCACTAGGTGGCATTGTAATCCCATCACGTCACCATATGATGTGGTAGTTGGTCATGCTGGGAGATAGACATATTTGCAGTAGTTCCACAAGAGTTGTTTAGTGTTAGTTGTTTGTTCGTTTATTTATCCTAGTTATCTTACCACGCAGTTGTTGTGTTATGTAATTTGGAATAACACAAGCTGCCACTTGATGCAGTTTTGAGTAAAAGATGCTCCAGACTTTGAAGTGAGGTCAATGTGTTTTATTGAACTATTAGCACAGTTCTCAATGAGTTTGACTCTGCTAATCTAAATGTAGTAACTCAATCTAACTGAACCAGCCTTGCTCTAAGCCACGTGCTGGGGTGTGATGCTGAGGATACACCCTGTCTCACTCTGTAGATGTTGGTCTGTGGAAAGAGGCGGGGTGTGAGTGCCTCATCCCTTTTATAGTGAGATACCACCCTTGAGTGTCCTCACTGCTCATTGGTCGTGTCCTATTCTATGTGTTCATTAGCTGCATGTTTGCATATCATGACAATAGTTGCTTTACAATTAATTATTTTAAACTGCATGTTCTGTGGTTCATCATTCACTTCGGCCAATCTACAGAACATGACAGGGTGGGCTAGCTGATAGTGTCCCTGGTGAGGCATTCGCTCTGAGGGGGCCAGGAAGGGTTCCAGCATCCACAGTGCATGTGTTTGGGGTGGGCTCTGCTATTCCCCTGATTCCTCTGCTGTGGGGCTGCGCTTCTGTGCAGTGCACTGAGGAGTGGACCGGCAATTGAACATGGTCACTGATGATACTGCTGGATTCTGGGGATTTCCAAAGGGGCGGGCTGGGTGGATTCCAACATGACCAGACGTCCTCTGAGCAAATGCAGGATACATTGAGCAGTCAGCAGTGTGAACAGCCAGGGGTTTGTAGGTTTCATCTAGGGGGTGGGTTTAAATGAATTGATGCAGCACCGGGTGTCTCAGCCTGGATACTCCAATCCTGGGAGGATAACCCTGGGTCCATGCACTGGCCACCACGTCATTCCCCACTGTGGTGATACACCACTGTACTTCCCTAGCATTGTACATAGTTATATAATAGTTGTGTGTAACGTGGCCCTGTAACCCTGTGCATTGTACTGTGTATTGTACTGTAGCTCTGTAGAGGTTCGGTCATCTGTATGTAACCTGACCTGGCCACGGAGAGCTCCGCCTTGGCCACTCCCCCGGGAGTTAGGTATAAGACCCCGCTTCTGAGACCTGACCCATTTGTCTGGGGTCGTCTGTGTCGGGTAAGCTTCCTATGTAGTGTACTAAAGCCTTGGTTAAAGTCTCACATGTCTTTGTGGTTCTTGACGCTTAGTGCATCACCCACTACTCCCTGTGGTCCAGGCAGACACCTCCCAGCAAGCCCAAAAAGTTTGAAGAGTTTTCTTACCTTTGTGCTTCCCCTCAACAGCGAGAAGGCCCGGGCCCCGCTTGTAAATACTTGCACCAATTCACACCGGCATGACACCCGCCAGACAGGGGTGGAGTACCGGGGTTCCAGCCTGGCAATCATATTGAAATCCATGAATAACACGGTTTAGCATGGGGCCCCTGGTGTAGGGTGCAGAGCTCGCTGCTGCCGCCAGCGGGGAACCGAAGCATCGCAAAGGGGCGCCAAACCCATTTCCAGCCTGACAGAAAATTCTCCACATGTTCACGGATGTTGCCGCTGGAGTCGTGCAGCAGTCAATCCCGCCCTGGACCTGACACTGAGCAATGGCAGGACATGCTCCCCTAGTGTTGCAGCACAAATAAACAGCCAATTTTCTCACCTGCAGGTGTCTGGGAAAGCTCATCCTCCATCCTCATTGGCCAAATATTACAGTTAGTAGTCTTCCTCAACAGTTAGGATGGTGATGACTGAAGAGGCATCTAACCTTGGTGTTCTGCACTCTCTTATCCTACAGTGAGGGAATTACACAGAGAGGATTGAATGGCAACATCTATGGATTATCACTGTGAGGGATGGGTGTGAGATGGCAAAACGATGAGAGTGCATGTCAGTCTTGGCTGCTCAGATAAGGATTTGAGGAGGTGCCTCAAAAGAGTGGGTGGCTGGAAGTAACAAGGTGTGTTGGTCTAAGAAGCGGAGGAGGAGGCAGGGGAAGTCAGAATGGGGGGGGGAGGGGAGGAGGGGGGAAGGTGTACTTGACTGTGATATTCCTCTCACCATTTCTGCCCCAATGAGGTCATTCATTGAACTTCTTCCCCCCATTGAGGTTCCATCAATAGTTTTTTTTGATGCACTAATTTCAGGCTTCAAAACAACAACAAAAAATAATTCATCAATGAAAATTCATGTGAAGTCATGCTACCTTCTTAGGAAGCTAACACAGACAGGTCAAAGAACGTGCACAAATGCTGCCACTGTTACATGTGAGAAATGCCGTTGCCAAGGAGGCAGCAAAGAAATCACTACGCCCAGTGCACAGAGTACTTTAAATAGCTGGAAAGGCTGGGGGAGAATGAATAGGAGTATTGCCGTGTCACAGATCTCAGGCAGTCTGCTCTCCAGGTATGGGGCTAATAGGGGAAGGACTATTTTTTGTCTCTCAGGATGACAGCAGGCCGGCATTATTGGCACACCTTCAACCAAGATCTGTCTGGTGCCGGAAAGCCAGCTGTGCCAGACTGCTTTGGCAGTCACTGGGATGCTGCCGTCTGCAGCTGGGTCCTCTGACACACAAGCTCCCACTGGATGCTGACGATGAGCATCTCAAGACCTTTTGACCGAACAACAGGAGTCATGTATCTTCTTGACTGAAGACACTGGGACAGTACCAGGACATAGGAATACGAGAGTGGGAAATAAATCACCTAAGAAAGGCACTGTGGGCTAACATGTGGGTGATATTTGTCTGTCAGGCAATGAAATTGTAAGTTGTTTTACTATGTTTGTGTGCAAGAGTGTCACTGTAATAGCAATAGAAGGTGGCAGAAAAACCAATGTTCATCTTCGAGTTATCATGTACACACAGTCTAGGCTCATGCATTTATGGAGTACAAATTTAAAATGGACACCTTACCTTGAATAAAATAAAAATGACACTTCACTTTTTAAAACAAAATGAATTGAGAGGTCAGGTGATCTTTCTCTTTCTGTCGATATCCTTGGAACTACGCAAGGCCCTGGAGGTAGCCTTTATGTCTGAACAAGACCTGGGCCGGGATTCTCCGATCCCACGTCGGAGAACGCCGCTCCGACTCTGGCAAACGGAGAATCGGCGCCAATCACGCTGGCGCGGTTGCCGCGGCGCCGATCAGGGGGCCATTGAAAGCGGTGATTCTCCGCGCTCGACGGCTGAATGCCCACCGAGTTCCGCCAGGTCCCACCGGCATCGCTTGCGTATGGTCCTACCCAGCGGGACCTCGGCATTCTGGCTGCGGAGGCCATCCTGGTGGGTGGGAGGGGGGGGGGTGCGGGGGTTGCCGACTCGGGGGGGGGGTCTCCACGGTGGCCAGGCCCACGATTGGGAGCAACCGATCGGCGGGCGGGCTCATTCCGGGGGGGGCCTATGTTCCTCTGCGCTTATGTTGCGCCGGGCCCCTGTAGGGACCTGCGCCGGCCATGGCGGGCTGGGTTTCAGCGCCGGAGTAGCGCACAGCACTCCGGCACTGTTCTAGCCCCCTAGGAAGGGGTGAATGTCTGGGCCTGAAGGCAGGTTGACGCCGGCATCGCTCGCGCCGTTTTTGACGCCGCGTCAACACTTGGCCGGGATTTCGGAGAATCCCAGCCCTGAAGTGCATGCTACCACTCTTGTAATCACCATCTTTTCTTGAGTGTGTCTTTGTGTGACTGCATGGATGTGTGAATCGGTGCTCTTGCAAATACATTCTGTTGAATAACAAACATTTATCATTTTTCTAAAACTCATGAGAAAATCTATTATTTGTCTGTTTTTAATGGTTACAGAACTCAGGGTTAAACCTCTTTTACTGTTAAAACATATCGGTTAGCAGTCAGTCGAGAGGTGGAAAAGGGGAAATCAGCCAACTCCCTCTCCCCTATCCATGACAGCGTGGAAGTAGGTTAGTTGTGGGTGGAACGACTGGTTCAGATGTTAGTCATGGTTGTTGATGCAAGTGGAGGCAGGAATTATTCAGCAGAAGCGCGATCCAATTAGCAACTGTCAAAAAACTTTTAGAGTCTCTCTGTCTCCACTGGAGAGCAAGGTTTTTAAGAATGCCGCAAACCATCATGATATGGAACAATCTTATGTGCTGTTTTGACAGAAGTCAGCAGAAGCAACTTGTTCAACTGCTGATCATCTGGAGGGCAGACTACCAGAGATCTGTAACATGACAATACTCCTGTTCATTCACTCTCCCAGACTTTCCAGCTATTTGACTTAATCTGTGTACTGGCTGTGGTGGTTTCTTTGCTGCCTCCTTGGCAACAGCATTTCTCACCCAGACCAGGCCCTTGACAAGCACCTTGAAGTGACAGTGCAACAGTTTAATCAGTGCTTGCAATCATTATTTATTGTTGACAGCTGTAGACTGGCGGCATGGTGCCACTGTGGTTAGCACTGCTGTCTCACAGCACCTGGGACCAGGGTTCAATGCCAGCTTTGTCTGTGTGAAGTTTGCGCGTTCTCCCCGTGTCTCCATGGGTTTCCTCTGGGTGCTCCGGTTTCCTCCCACAGTCCAAAGATGTGCATATTAGGTGGCTTGGCCATGCAAAATTGACTTTTAGTGTCCAAGGATGTGCAGGTTAGGTTACGGGGATTGGGAAGGGTGGGTGGGGAGTGGACCGAGGTAGGGTGCTCTTTCGGAGGGTCGGTGCAGACTCAATGGGCTCCTCCTTCTGCACTATAGGGATTCTATGATTTTAGGATTACTTCAGTAAAAAATATAAAATTCAACTTATTATGAATGAACAACTCATAGTAATCCTATTGCATTATTGGGATTAACTTCTCTTCCTATGTAAAAGATAATATCGGAAAATAATACAAACTCACATATGATTACGTAGAATATGCAGAACCAATCCATACCAGTGTTTATGCTCCCTTCCGTCCCATCTTTCCTCATCTAAATCATTTAATGCATCTATACTATTCACATCAGCAATTCTCTGTTCTTGTGAGTTACACATTCATACTACTCTATGGCTAAAGACGTTTCTTCTGTATCCCTATTGGATTTCTTGATGATTTTCTTATGCTCGTCCTCCCAAGAGGAAACATTCTCTCTTTACCCATTGCACCAAAACCATTTATAATTTTTAAGATCTTCATTAGCTCATCCCTCAGCCTGCTATTTTCAAAAAGTAAAGATGTCCAGCCTGTCAAATTTACAATTTACAATCCATATCAATGACTTGAATGAAGAGAGAGAATGTTTGGTTGTTAAATTTGCGGATCAAATGAAAAAAGGTAAGAAAGTAAGTGGTGAAGAGAGAGTAAAAATAAGGCCGACAAAGGGAGCAAAGAATTGGCAGATGGTGTCACTTTGGCAGGAAGAATAGATAAAGAGTGTACTATTTAACTGGGGAGAGATTGCAGAACTCAGTGGCAAAATGTTAGCGTGCAGGTGCAGCAAGTTGAATGTTGACACAAATTGTAAGGAGAATGGAATTTAAAAGTAGGGATGTATTAATGCAGCTGTGCAGGGCCTTTACTTCGAGAGTACCGTTTACAATTTTGCTCTCCTGATTTGAAAAATGATATAATTGCATCAGAAACAGTTCAGATAAATTTCACTTGATTCATTCCTGGGGTGATGGGTTATTCATATGAGGAAAGCTGGACAGGTTGGGCCTGTATCCATTGGAGTTTAGACGAATGAAAGGTGACCTTATTGAGACCTATAGGGCACGATTCTCAGGAAAGATTTCGAAGTGTAGTAGCAAGCGAGCTTTAGAAGTGCAGTAGCAAGGAACTGCCGCGAGCTTCTCGGTGCTCGGCCCTGTGACGCCGAGAACGCTATTCGACGTTAATTGGTCCACTCAACGAGACCCCACGGGCTTCTCACAGCAAACGAAGGTGTGCCAGCCAATTCACCGGGACCACTCCCACCAGCGCCCCCCCCCCCCACTAACAAAGTCGTGCAGCACTTAAACAGCACTTTCACAGCCAACACCACTCAACTTTCAGCCATGGCGTTTGGAAGACCAGGGATCAAGATTTAGAGACGTAGATCTGTTCTTTTTAATATTCGTTCATGGGATGTGGGCGTCACTGGTTGGGCCAGCATTTGTTGCCCATCCCTAATTGCCCTTGAACTGAATGGGTTGTTAGGCCATTTCAGTTATTATCACCCCCTACCCTCATTTCAGTTAAGAGTCAACATCATCGCTATGTGGACCTGGAGTCACATGTAGGCCAGACTGGGTAAGGACAGCAGATTTCCTTCACTGAAGGGAATTAGTGAACCAGATGGGTTTTATGACAATCAGCAAGGGTTTCATTGCTCATCATTAGACTTATAATTCCAGATTTCTATTGAATTCAAATTTCACCATCTGCCATGGTGAGATTCGAACTTAGGACCCAGAGCATTACCCTGGGTCTCTGGACTCCTAGTCCAGTGACAATACCACTATGCCACCGCATCCCTCCTGGCCTCCATTGCATCCTTCTGGAGGTGTGAAGGGAAGTGTGAGGGGGTGGTGGAGAGAGTGGGCATTGTTTGACACCTGTGACGCATTAAAAAACATTGACTCCAAGCATTATGACTCCTCTGTCACTTTCTTCCGCAATGAGGGCCAACCTCTGAACCCTTGACCCATCTCTCAAGGCAACTCTCCCTTTCCAAGCACACCGTGTGCAGGAGATGGGTGTGATCGAACACTCAGCAGACTGCAGGGGTCAGACTGGCATAGGCTGAGGAGGACTGGCGCCCAGCTCCCTACGGGTTATTATCACCCCCTACCCTCAACAGTAATCTGCTGACAGTGCCAACACAGTCCCAGCCCTGGAGTGATGTAACACATATCCTGGGAGGGTGGGAATTGGGGTGGGTAAGGTAGTGATGATGGACCAGGCCACGTCCTCAGTGATTTGGGTGAGTATGAGGCCTCCCTGGCCCTCTGGGCTTGCCGGGCCCTTGCCGCTGCCCCCTGTCCTGCAGCCTTTGGCCAGTCCTCGGTTCGTCCCTGGTCATGTCCTCCAGCCCCTGCCGGTCTGGCACCTCCTCATCATCCTTGTCCTCCTCCTCCGAGGTGACCACATGTTCCTCATCCCCAACCTCCAGTACGTCGCCCTGCTGTTGTGCAAGGTTGTTCAGGACACCAGACCTCCACAAAGCAAGCGACCCTCTGGGCGGTGTACTGCAGGGCTCCACCGGAGCAGTTGAGGCACGGAACTGCATTTTGAGCAGTTCGGTGCACTGCTCAATGATAGCCTGCATGGCCACATGGGCCTCGCTGTATCGGGTCTCCACTTCAGTCAGCGGCCTTTGTACTGGCTTCATTAGCCAGATCCTCAGCGGGTATTCCTTATCTCCCAAGAGCCAGCCGCCCATCCTGAAGAGGCCGGGGATGTCTGACTGTCCCAGGATATAGCATACATATAGCATACATACACGTGCATAATCTGAATGTGGTGGTCACACACAAGCTATATGTTCAGGGAGTGGAGCCCCTTTCTGTTAAGGTAGGGTACTCCCTGATGGCCCGGTGAGAGTAAGGTGACATGCATGCAGTGTATTAGTTCCTGAACCAGGGGCATCTCGGTGATGGCGGAGAATCCTGCTGCCCGGGCATCCTGTTGGACTTGGTCCTTGTCAAAGATTATATAACTTTCTGCCCAGGCAAACGGGCATCTGTGACCTATCAGATGCATCTGTGGGCTGTGGCCTGCGAAATGCCACACTGGTCCTCACTCGAGCCCTGGAAGGATCACGACGCATAAAAGTTCAGAGCCGCGGTGACCTTGACGGCCTCCTCCTCCTCCACATGGTGCCAAGTCCGCGAGGACATAGCACAGGTGCCGCATCGTCTCCTTGTTGAGGTGGAGCCTCCTGCAGAAGGCGCTGTCGTCATTTGTTCAAATGACCACCAATGACCCCTGGGCCGTCGCGGGCCTCCCCCTTTGGGTCCCTCCCTGATGGGCAGCTGGGTCTGCAGAGTGTGGGGCGGGTTCCTGCACATGGCCCGCCGCCTCAGGCATCAGCATTCGCCACTGCTGCCACTGTCTCTGGCGCTTGACCGCTAGGGCCTGATCTGTGGGTCCAAACTACTGTCCATATCGTTCAATATGTGTAAGGAATTGGGGGGGGATGTTAGACTGACAAACAAGGGTGGTTCCCACCCCGGGACCCTCCATTCCCCCATTGGTCCACCCCCCTCCCCCTCGCCTGAAAAGTCCTGCCCACGCACACTCGGCTGCAGCTGTCCCCCCTCAATGAGCCCCAGACCCTGTGCCCAAGACACGTGCACATAACTTCACTCGGACCAGGCGTTGGTCCCCTCCCTGTTGCACTTACCCACCCTCTGGCCATGGACATGGACATGGTCCTACAGCTGTAACCCATTCCCTGCTGCGCGTGTAGTGTTGCCTCACTAGTGTTCATGCACAGTGTCCAAGCATCAAGGTCTGATTGGGATGCTGGGCAATGACTCCCACCTTCTATATGGCCCGCCCACCTATGGGAATCCACTTTGGTTGTGTAAAGTGCTCACTTAACCACAAATGCCAAATGCCTATTGTCAGTAGCCTTCGGCGGCACGGCCAGAGGCCTCGGCAGTAGGTGGGGGTTATGTGTGGTCGGTGGGGCAGACGGGCAGGGACAACGGTTGCCCCCGGAATGGGGTTGGCATGGTGGAGCCGTGCGTGGTTGCCCCCCAAAGCCTCCCCCTCCCCCTACCCATGACGGGCCTACTCATGGCGAGGGTGTCCCTCCCCCAATGGAGAGGGTGCTCCTCCCCCGAGGTGATGGTCCCCCACCCTCTGCCAAGCACTGTGGCGGCATGCCCAGTGCCCCAGGCTCTGCCTGGGAGCAAAGATGGCTACTCACCTCCTTGGCTCCTCGCAGAAGCCCTTCCACCAGGTTCACATTTTTAAAAAGGAGTACTAATTGGTACCAGCGAGACAACTTGTTGGGGAGGCCGATGAATCATGGGAGGCTGTTGGCTATAGGGCGGCTCCCATTAATTGTATGCAAATAGGGCTTAAGGGGTGATAATTGGTTTCTCGTCACAATCCGGTGATTTCGCTTACAGGAGCGGGCAGGTTGCATCGCAAACTGTTTGCCGCCTGGCGCGGCTCTCGTTTTTGGTCTCTCTCACTATTCACCGGCCTTGTTTCACTCAAGCAGATAATCAACGAGGCTGAAGAATCCTACCATTAAGATCGTCACGGGGCTTGATAAGAAGCATACATGTAGGATGTTTCCTCTTGTGGGGAAGAATAGAACTAGGGGATACACTTAAAGAATTTTAAAAAAAATTTTTAGAGTACCCAATTCATTTTTTCCAATTAAGGGGCAATTTAGTGTGGCCGATTCACTTACTCTGCACATCTTTGGGTTGTGGGGGCGAAACCCACGCAAACCCAGAGGGCAGCAGACGCTGGGTCATTGAACATATTCAAGGCTGATGTAGATAGATTTTTGATAGACAATGGATTCAAGGTTTAAGGGGAGGTGGGGAGGGGACATGGTGGGGGGGTTGCAGATCAGAAAGTGGACTTGCGACTACAATCAGATCAGGCCTGATCTTATTGAATGGTGGAGCAGTTTTGGAGGGTTGTGTGGTCTACTTCTAAGTCCTATGTTCCTAATGCTTTCCTGACATGAATACCCTTGCATTTCTGGTATCTTCTTTGCAAATCTTTTCTGTATCCTCACCAGTGCTTTGATACCCTTTCTGAATTCTCCCTGTGGAGGCGCTAGCAACGGCATCACATGGAACACAATCGATTCCAGTGAAAACGGAACGAGATCCATCGGGTCCATGATTGACACTTGGGAGGCTGACAAGCTGCGGCCACATATACACATCACATTCCCCCCAACAAGATGGCATTAGTTGTGCTGGAGTGCACCCATACAGCTGATGAATCAGCTTGGACCAGAGGGCATCGAGGGGGGTGGCCTGATGGACACCTGTACACCATTGTTCACAATCAACTGTAAGTTGCGTGTGCAGCTGCATGGCTGCCTTGCCGGCTGTGGCCATGGTGTTCCACCCCGACCCTGTTTTGTTATGCTCTTGATGTAGCATAAGCTGCTTCCTTGATGTGCACTCTTGACAAAGGAAGGTTCAGACTTGGAGATAACTTTAACACATTTATTAAACTGTTAACGATTCTCCTACTTGGATGTGACTCTCCTGTTAATCCTGCTATAGCTACTCAGACTAACCAACCAGTCTGCTACAATCCATGTGGTGGGTGTGATGTGTTTCAATCAACCCTGTCTGTACTTACTAAGTGTCTCCACTGGACAGAGGAAGATCATGTAAGTCTGTCCTTTAAAAGCACTTGTCTTTGCAGGGGCAGGCCAGTCGATTTCGGCGGGAGAACAGCTGGTGAGTCAGTTTCAGCGGGAGCAGTGCGGAAGTGGCTGCTGGGAGGTAAGTCTGTCCTTTAAAAGCACTTGTCTTTGCAGGGGCAGGCCAGTCGATTTCGGCGGGAGAACAGCTGGTGAGTCAGTTTCAGCGGGAGCAGTGCGGAAGTGGCTGCTGGGAGGTAAGTCTGTCCTTTAAAAGCACTTGTCTTTGCAGGGGCAGGCCAGTCGATTTCGGCGGGAGAACAGCTGGTGAGTCAGTTTCAGCGGGAGCAGTGCGGAAGTGGCTGCTGGGAGGTAAGTCTGTCCTTTAAAAGCACTTGTCTTTGCAGGGGCAGGCCAGTCGTTTTCGGCGGGAGAACAGCTGGTGAGTCAGTTTCAGCGGGAGCAGTGCGGAAGTGGCTGCTGGGAGGTAAGTCTGTCCTTTAAAAGCACTTGTCTTTGCAGGGGCAGGCCAGTCGATTTCGGCGGGAGAACAGCTGGTGAGTCATTTTCAGCGGGAGCAGTGCGGAAGTGGCTGCTGGGAGGTAAGTCTGTCCTTGTCCTGTCCACTTGTCTTTGCAGGGGCAGGACAGTCGATTTCGGCGGGAGTGGAGCTGGCTGGTTAGTCAATTTCAACAGGAGCAGGGAATTTTTTTTTTTTAATTAGTGTTTTAGGCGGGAACAGGAAGTCGACCCGCGGATGTCTGGGAAGACCCTCACCAATAAATTCTGGTGGAGAGGAAACCCGAGACACTACACGTGTAGTGTCTCCCACCCGCCCTCCTCCTCTAACCTGATAATAAAACCCATTGGTCTGAGGTAAGTACCATATTTTATTATATTATTATTATTTTTTATAAAAAATTTAATTTAGTTGTTAGCCAGATCTTGGTAGAAAGTTAGAGGAATGGCAGGGAAGGGAGTGCAATGTTCCTCCTGCAGGATGTTTGAGGTGAGGGATGCAGTTAGTGTCCCTGCTGATTTTACCTGCAGGAAGTGCTGCCATCACCAGCTCCTCCAAGACCGAGTTAGGGAACTGGAGCTGGAGTTGGAAGAACTTCGGATCATTCGGGAGGCAGAAGGGGTCATAGATAGCAGCTTCAGGGAATTAGTTACACCAAAGATTGGAGATAGGTGGGTAACTGTAAGAGGGACTGGGAAAAAGCAGTCAGTGCAGGGATCCCCATGCGGTCGTTCCCCTGAGAAACAAGTATACCGCTTTGGATACTTGTGGGGGGGACGACTTATCAGGGGTAAGCCATGGGGTACGGGCCTCTGGCACGGAGTCTGTCCCTGTTGCTCAGAAGGGAAGGGGGGAGAGGAGCAGAGCATTAGTAATTGGGGACTCTATAGTCAGGGGCACAGATAGGAGATTTTGTGGGAGCGTGAGAGACTCACGTTTGGTATGTTGCCTCCCAGGTGCAAGGGTACGTAATGTCTCGGATCGTGTTTTCCGGGTCCTTAGGGGGGAGGGGGAGCAGCCCCAAGTCGTGGTCCACATTGGCACTAACGACATAGGTAGGAAAGGGGACAAGGATGTCAGGCAGGCTTTCAGGGAGCTAGGATGGAAGCTCAGAACTAGAACAAACAGAGTTGTTATCTCTGGGTTGTTGCCCGTGCCACGTGATAGTGAGATGAGGAATAGGGAGAGAGAGCATTTAAACACGTGGCTACAGGGATGGTGCAGGCGGGAGGGATTCAGATTTCTGGATAACTGGGGCTCTTTCTGGGGAAGGTGGGACCTCTACAGACAGGATGGTTTACATCTGAACATGAGGGGCACAAATATCCTGGGGGGGAGATTTGTTAGTGCTCTTTGGGGGGGTTTAAACTAATGCAGCAGGGGCATGGGAACCTGGATTGTAGTTTTAGGGTAAGGGAGAATGAGAGTATAGAGGCCAGGAGCACAGATTTGACGTCGCAGGAGGGGGCCAGTGTTCAGGTAGGTGGTTTGAAGTGTGTCTACTTCAATGCCAGGAGTATATGAAACAAGGTAGGGGAACTGGCAGCATGGGTTGGTACCTGGGACTTCGATGTTGTGGCCATTTCGGAGACATGGATAGAGCAGGGACAGGAATGGATGTTGCAGGTTCCGGGGTTTAGGTGTTTTAGTAAGCTCAGAGAAGGAGGCAAAAGAGGGGGAGGTGTGGCGCTGCTAGTCAAGAGCAGTATTACGGTGGCGGAGAGGATGCTAGATGGGGACTCTTCTTCCGAGGTAGTATGGGCTGAAGTTAGAAACAGGAAAGGAGAGGTCACCCTGTTGGGAGTTTTTTATAGGCCTCCTAATAGGTCTAGGGATGTAGAGGAAAGGATGGCGAAGATGATTCTGGATAAGAGCGAAGGTTACCACGTAGTTATTATGGGAGACTTTAACTTTCCAAATATTGACTGGAAAAGATATAGTTCGAGTACAATAGATGGGTCGTTTTTTGTACAGTGTGTGCAGGAGGGTTTCCTGAAACAATATGTTGATAGGCCAACAAGAGGCGAGGCCACGTTGGATTTGGTTTTGGGTAATGAACCAGGCCAGGTGTTGGATTTGGAGGTAGGAGAGCACTTTGGGGACAGTGACCACAATTCGGTGACGTTTACGTTAATGATGGAAAGGGATAAGTATACAGCGCAGGGCAAGAGTTATAGCTGGGGGAAGGGCAATTATGATGCCATTAGACGTGACTTGGGGGGGATAAGGTGGAGAAGTAGGCTGCAAGTGTTGGGCACACTGGATAAGTGGGGCTTGTTCAAGGATCAGCTACTGCGTGTTCTTGATAAGTATGTACCGGTCAGGCAGGGAGGAAGGCGTCGAGCGAGGGAACCGTGGTTTACCAAGGAAGTGGAATCTCTTGTTAAGAGGAAGAAGGAGGCCTATGTGAAGATGAGGTGTGAAGTTTCAGTTGGGGCGATGGATAGTTACAAGGTAGCGAGGAAGGATCTAAAGAGAGAGCTAAGACGAGCAAGGAGGGGACATGAGAAGTATTTGGAAGGAAGGATCAAGGAAAACCCAAAAGCTTTCTATAGGTATGTCAGGAATAAGCGAACGACTAGGGAAAGAGTAGGACCAGTCAAGGACAGAGATGGGAAATTGTGTGTGGAGTCTGAAGAGATAGGCGAGATACTAAATGAATATTTTTCGTCAGTATTCACTCAGGAAAAAGATAATGTTGTGGAGGAGAATGCTGAGCCCCAGGCTAATAGAATAGATGGCATTGAGGTACGTAGGGAAGAGGTGTTGGCAATTCTGGACAGGCTGAAAATAGATAAGTCCCCGGGACCTGATGGGATTTATTCTAGGATTCTCTGGGAGGCCAGGGAAGAGATTGCTGGACCTTTGGCTTTGATTTTTATGTCATCATTGGCTACAGGAATAGTGCCAGAGGACTGGAGGACAGCAAATGTGGTCCCTTTGTTCAAAAAGGGGAGCAGAGACAACCCCGGCAACTATAGACCGGTGAGCCTCACGTCTGTAGTGGGTAAAGTCTTGGAGGGGATTATAAGAGACAAGATTTATAATCATCTAGATAGGAATAATATGATCAGGGATAGTCAGCATGGCTTTGTGAAGGGTAGGTCATGCCTCACAAACCTTATTGAGTTCATTGAGAAGGTGACTGAACAGGTAGATGAGGGTAGAGCAGTTGATGTGGTGTATATGGATTTCAGCAAAGCGTTTGATAAGTTTCCCCACGGTAGGCTATTGCAGAAAATACGGAGGCTGGGGATTGAGGGTGATTTAGAGATGTGGATCAGAAATTGGCTAGCTGAAAGAAGACAGAGGGTGGTGGTTGATGGGAAATGTTCAGAATGGAGTACAGTCACAAGTGGAGTACCACAAGGATCTGTTCTGGGGCCGTTGCTGTTTGTCATTTTTATCAATGACCTAGAGGAAGGCGCAGAAGGGTGGGTGAGTAAATTTGCAGACGATACTAAAGTCGGTGGTGTTGTCGATAGTGTGGAAGGATGTAGCAGGTTACAGAGGGATATAGATAAGCTGCAGAGCTGGGCTGAGAGGTGGCAAATGGAGTTTAATGTAGAGAAGTGTGAGGTGATTCACTTTGGAAGGAATAACAGGAATGCGGAATATTTGGCTAATGGTAAAGTTCTTGAAAGTGTGGATGAGCAGAGGGATCTAGGTGTCCATGTACATAGATCCCTGAAAGTTGCCACCCAGGTTGATACGGTTGTGAAGAAGGCCTATGGAGTGTTGGCCTTTATTGGTAGAGGGATTGAGTTCCGGAGTCGGGAGGTCATGTTGCAGCTGTACAGAACTCTGGTACGGCCGCATTTGGAGTATTGCGTACAGTTCTGGTCACCGCATTATAGGAAGGACGTGGAGGCTTTGGAGCGGGTGCAGAGGAGATTTACCAGGATGTTGCCTGGTATGGAGGGAAAATCTTATGAGGAAAGGCTGATGGACTTGAGGTTGTTTTCGTTGGAGAGAAGAAGGTTAAGAGGAGACTTAATAGAGGCATACAAAATGATCAGGGGGTTGGATAGGGTGGACAGTGAAAGCCTTCTCCCGCGGATGGAAATGGCTGGCACGAGGGGACATAACTTTAAACTGAGGAGTAATAGATATAGGACAGAGGTCAGAGGTAGGCTCTTTACGCAAAGAGTAGTGAGACCGTGGAATGCCCTACCTGCTACAGTAGTGAACTCGCCAACATTGAGGGCATTTAAAAGTTTATTGGATAAACATATGGATGATAATGGCATAGTGTAGGTTAGATGGCTTTTGTTTCGGTGCAACATCATGGGCCGAAGGGCCTGTACTGCGCTGTATTGTTCTATGTTCTATGTTCTATGTGTGCTGTGTCCTTATATGTGGGTTGGTGTAATGCCCCCCTGTGGTAGTGTCACCTCTGTGTGTCGTGACTGCCCATTGGTCATGTCCTATCTTACTGGCCTATTGGTTGAATGTCTGTGTATCATGATGTCTCTGGTGCTCCCTCTAGTGTTTATCTAGTCGAAGTGTATTTACATTGATGCATATCACCACATTCCCCCTTTTTTATGTTACGTATTTTCTGTACAGTGTCAAAGAAAATTGAACAAAATAGGTAGATGAGTGATAACATGTACAAATCATGATGAGTGATCATTACACAATAAGTCCAAATCATATGCATGAGTCCAAAGTTCACTAATTAATATGGTCGCGTGGCAACCATACGGTTCTTGTTTGGTTGGCGATTTGGTGATGTTGATGGTGCCATTGCTTTGTAAACGCCGTCAGTGTCCCTGAGCTTACATAACCAAGAAGTGGTCAAATCACTTCATTGTCTGAGGTGGACTCATTCTTTCTTTCGATGCTTTTGGTGGTAATTCTTGATGGCATCTGTCCTGAAAGCCAGGTTGCCTGTTGGTAGTGCAGCAAATGTGAATTGGCAAGATGCAGCGCCCTGCCATGGTATGTCATTGTACTGAGCTGAGCAGGAACAGTGTCCCGCATTTACAGAGTTGTATCATGTCCATTGGTGTTGTTTTTGTCGTGCTTGTTGTTGACATTGTTGCCTTTGGTACGCGTTTTGTTATTGTCTTTGATGTGGTTTTTGTGTTGGTTGTTTTTGTTGTCGTGTTTGCTGCGCTCAAGGACCACAATCTGTGGATAATACGAGTCCTTCACACAGTTACTCGTGTCAGCGTGCTTTGTGGCATCTTCTGTTTCCTTGAGCGTGCTGTCACTGAGTTCGCGGTGCTCCCTGTCTGGACTCATGTCCGGCTTACTTGAATCAGCTTTGGCTTGTCGATGTTCCCCTTCTGCAGTCTGGTCTATTTCACCTGAGTCAGTTTTGGCTTGTCGATGCTCCCCGTCTGGAGCCCTTTCTGGTTCACCTGAATCAGCTTTGGTTTCTTGACGCTCCCTGTCCGGAGTCATTGCAGGTTCACTTGAGCCAGCTGAGATTTCTTGATGCTCCCCGTCCGGAGTCATTTCAGGTTCACTTGAGTCAGCTGAGGTTTCTTGATGCTCCTCGTCCGGAGTCATTTCAGGTTCACTTGAATCTTCTGAAGTTTCGTGACGCTCCCCGTCCGGAGTCAAAACATTCAGGAATGCATTTGCTTGTGGAGAGGCTCGAGCGAATGAGGTTTGAAATAACGTGGTGTCACTGGAGTCACCAGTAGTCTCACTGTGATTGTTGAGTGCCTCTGTACATTCCAGCTGAGGTCTGTCACGTTGCACATCTGGTATGGGAAGTGGGATGCCGTCGTCACTTGTCGCACATACAGTGGGTCGAGCCTCAGTGTCTTCTTGTCGTTCACTTGAACTGGGTAGACTGTCAGAGTCTTCTTCTGGTGGCTCAAACAATCTGGGTGGACTGTCATAGTCGCTTTGTTGTTCACGTGAGCGTGGTAGACTGTCATAGTGTGCTTGCTGTACACTTGAGCGTGGAAGACTGTCATAGTCTTTCTGTTGTTCACTTGAGCGTGGCAGACTTGCATCATCTGCTGCTGGTTGCTCAGAGGAGGTTGCTAGACCCTCATGGTCTTGTTCATGCAAGGACTGTGCTCTGGAGTCTTGCGTTCCTTCCATCATGGAGTCTGCCCACGAGCTCACTGTGGAGCCTTGTGTCACTCCCTTTGTGGAGCCTTGCAGCGTTCCCTGTGTGGAATTGTGCATTGGTCTCGCTGTGGAGACTGTCATCACTTCTTGTTCATGCAAGGACTGCGCTCTGGAGTCTTGCGTTGCTTCTATCGTGGAGGCTGTCCACGAGCTCGCTGTGGAGGCTTGTGTCACTCGAGTCACATTCTCTGTGGAGACGTGCAGTTGTCTCACTGTGGAGTCTTTCATCGCTTTCTGTGTGGAGGCTGGGACCCTTCGTGGGGCATGGACCACTATCTGTGTGGAGTCGGGGACTCTTCACGGTGCATGGACCACTCTCTGTGTGGCAGCAGGCTGCTCTCTGTGGGCTTGTACCGCTCTATATCTCTTGGCGTCAGGCCGCAGCATAATCCTGCACTCACGAGTCGGGATGTCATGTATGCTGGGCTGAAGATCCTCAAATCCGAAGAACAAATCTGTGTCTGTGTCGAATTCTTCACTGTAGAACACATCTCGTTGTGGTTCGGATTTGGTACTGGGGTCGCCATCTCCAATGATGAAATCACGTCTGAGTCGTAGTCTTCTAGGACCATATCATCACTTTTTGTGTTGGAGCT
Organism: Scyliorhinus torazame; assembly: GCF_047496885.1. Taxonomy (NCBI): domain Eukaryota; kingdom Metazoa; phylum Chordata; class Chondrichthyes; order Carcharhiniformes; family Scyliorhinidae; genus Scyliorhinus; species Scyliorhinus torazame. Next base: position 308,801,916 of record NC_092708.1, read on the forward strand.
GGCATTGGGCTCGCGATGTCCAAAGAAGAAATCAAGGTCTGAGTCGTAGTCTTCAAGGACTGTATCATCTTCTAGGGCGGTGCTAATTGCTTGTTGCAGGGTTCTGCGAAGGCTATTTTCAGCGACTGGTTGAAGTTCAGGCATTGTGCTGTCGTTCCAGGTGAAAGAAACTTGTTTTGAGGCTTAACATTTTTTTTCTTGTTTTGGGACATTTCCCCTTTAAGTGGGCGTGGTCCGGGGCCTCTGACGTCACGACGCTTGTGACGTAGAGCGTAGGAATGGATTGCGCATGTGCAGATCGCTGTTCCTTTACTTTGCGCATTTCTCTCAACTGCGCATGTGCGGCACCTTTTCCAAGATGTCCACCAATCAAAATTGTCGTTCGTTGCACCGGTACCTCGGCCTCGTGGTTAGTATTGGTGCCTCTTTTGCCGTTTTCTGTTGGTTTCTTTGTGTTTTCCTCGCAGTATCGTTCGAACTTGTCCAGGACTGTCTGGAATTCACTCTTGTCTTGCCCTTTGGAGAACTTGAATGTTTTGAAGATTTCTTCTGCTCTTGCTCCTGCGATGGTGAGCAGAAGCTCTGTCTTTTCAGCTTCGGCCACATCTTGTAGGTCAGCTGCTACCAGGAAGATCACAAACCTTTGCCTGAATGCACGCCAGTTTGCACTGAGATTGCCGTGGCACCTGAGCCGCTGTGGAACCGGAATCTTGATCATCTTGCCTGAGTGCTGTTGCTGGTTGTCACTGTTTTGTTGAGTTGAGCTATAGTGATTTAAACAGTCACTCTCTGGTATCATGTTTTGTTATGCTCTTGATGTAGCATAAGCTGTTTCCTTGATGTGCACTCTGACAAAGGAAGGTTCAGACTTGGAGATAGCTTTAACACATTTATTAAACTGTTAACGATTCATCTACTTGGATTCGACTCTCCTGTTAAACCTGCTATAGCTACTCAGACTGACTAACCAGTCTGCTACAATCCACATGGTGGGTGTGATGTGTTTCAATCAATCCTGTCTGTACTCACTAAGTGTCTCCACTGGAAAGAGGAAGCTCATGTGTGCTGTGTCCTTTTATATGGGCTGGTGTAATGCCACAGGGGGTGTGGTAGTGTCACCTCTGTGTGTCGTGACTGCCCATTGGTCGTGTCCTATCTTCCTGGCTTATTGGTTGAATGTCTGTGTGTCATGATGTCTCTGGTGGTCCCTCTAGTGTTTATCTAGTCTAAGTGTATTTACATTGATGCATATCACCACAGACCCCACGGCCCACTTCCAGGCCACCCCACGCTGAATGGAGGTGTTTCGCAGAATTGGCACCCAATCTGTGTATAGTGTCCCCTGTGCATTATGAGCAACAAATGCAATATTCTAAATTGAACATTGAATTGTACTTGGTAATACAGAACTTGCATATTGCTGAAAAGAGAGAACCAAAGTTTTTCATCTTGCACTCAAGATGTCAAATTTCAAACAATCACAACAGTTTACACTACAGGAGGAAATGGTGCTGATTGGTTGGTATTTAGACTCTAGTTGGCTGAAGCATTGCCATGGAGAAAGCAGAATGGAATTACAGGTTCCCCAAGCTCCCAGATAATTGAAAGAAGGGCCAAGGCTTGGACATATCCCTTCTGTTTTCAGAATGCACATCGCAAATATAAATAGATATTGCAAGGCTAATTAGTAATCACCCAGTAATTGAACAGCAGGGAGAAACTGAAAGTAATACAATTGAATTAGATATTGGATTTGAAATCTGCTTACTCCTGTCCCAAACAATGGGTGGGATTTTCCACGCCACCTGTTGTGTGTTTCGAGTGGCGGAGGTGTCCACCATTGACTGGTGGTGGGATCTTCAGGTCCCGCCTTTATGAACAGAGTCGACAACACCGAAGGATCTTGCTGGCGTGAATGGCCAGAAAATTGCGGCCAATAATCTTAAACTTGAACAAATCCAATTACATAGGGATGGGGAGAGAACTTGCTTCGAGTGCTTGGCTAATAGTCTAAAATGTATGATGATAAAAAACAGTGGTAAACATTTAAAGAAACAATTCAAAATGACCAATAAAAATATATTCATCGAAAAACAAAAGCTCAGCAACAATAGTCTGCCCCGGCTTACTAGAGAAGGTGAGGGTAGCATGAGATTAAAATAACAGGGTTATAATATGGCAAAGAGTAATAGTAATCCTGATGATTGGGAGTGTTTTTGAAACCAGCAAAGGGCCACGAGAAAAAAACATTGCATCAGGTGAAAAATGGAGATTTTGATCGTGTAGTGAAAGAGTGGATTCGTCAGCATCAGAGTGAACATATGCTGCTTAACAGTATGCTTATCATGAAGTAAAGATCTATCATGACAAACTTAGAATTGAGGGTAACTGAATATTCCGCAGGCTGGTTGCCGAAATTTAAGAAACGACATGGCATTAAATTTTGTGGTGATAAAGCTTCTGCTGATCACGAGGCAGCAGAGGAATTCATTGATGAGTTTGCCAAGACCATCACTGATGGAAATCTAATGCCAGAACAAACCTAAATGCCGATGAGACATTGTTTTTCTGGCGTTATTATCCCAGGAAGATACTGACTACAATAGATGAGAAGGCCCCTTCAGGTGTTAAGGATGCCAAGGACAGATTGACTGTGCTGGCAGTCAGCAGACACGCACAAATGTAAACTTGCTGTGATAGGCAAGAGCATGTGTCCCCGCTGTTTTAAATGAGTGAATACCTTACCAGTCCATTATTATGCAAACAAGTGGCCATTGGTCACCAGGGATAAATTTTTTGACTGGTTTCACAATCATTTTGTACCAGCAGCTCTGCAGGGAAGCTGGACTGAATGACGAATATAAGATTATTTATTCCTTGACAGTTGTTCTGCAAATCCCCTAACTGAACTTCTCGTCAAGAATAATGTTTATGCCATCTACTTCCCCCCAAATGTGAGTTCATTAATTCAGCCATGTGATTAAAGCATCCTCAATTCAATGAAGAGTAAATTTAAAAACCTTTTCTTGAACAGAATGTTGGGAATAGTGAACAGAGAGTGTGGAAGGTTTCCAAAAGGAGTTTACCATTATGGATGCCATCTATACCAATGCTAACACATGGAACACCACAGATAAAGACACCCTTGTGCAAGCCTGGCATAACCTGTGACCTCCGAGCATGTGCAACGATGGTGGTGAACAAAGTGATGAGTTTCATGGGTTCTATATGACAGGTGAGAAAAGGATGATATTGGACCTCCTTACATATATATGTAAAAGGAACGCCCTCGGATGCCGTCAATAAGCTGGAGGAAGTGGACATCAAAGAAGTTCTCAACATTGATAATGAGGCTCCAGCTGTTCATTCAATGACTGATGGTAAAATAGCTGAAGTGGTTCTGAATCAAGGTGATCGTGATGATAACAGCGAAAATGAAGACAACATTGTTAATACAGCAGAAAAAGTGCCCATAGACATCATGGTGAAAATGTGTGATGGACTTATTGAAGGACTAGAACAGCATGCATTCATAATGGAACAAGAAATCATGTCAGTTTATAGAATCAAAGAGAGACTGCTGCAACAAAAAGCATTGATAATGATGCAGACAATGCCAGAACAAACATTTAAGAAAGCCATCCTGCAAAATGCATCCTCAACGTCAGAGCTTGATGTAGTCTTAGACTCAATTTATCTTCCTTTGGTTTTTTGATCATGATGATAACAGTGAAGATGAAGATAACATTGTTAACACAGCGGAAAAAATTCCCACAGACCTCATGCAGGTGCATTGTGAAAAGATGCAGACAGCACGAGAAGAGACTGCTACGACAAAAAACATTGATTTTTGGTAAGTACAAAACATATTGGGCTTGATTTAACTAAATGGGATCACAGTCCCATCGCGAGCGTGTTTAGCTGCATTTTTCCTGGCACTCTCAGAGCTGAGAAATATGAGGCTATAGAACACAACTCATGTTTGATATGGGGCCTCAACGGGAAGGCGTGGTTGAGGCCGCATACAGCCCTACTTTGTACACTGAGGAGCTCAGTGTGGCAAGAGATTGGGAAGCCATTTTTAAATGGATCCCAATCTCCGAGGCCCCGGAAGCGACACCCAATCTCCCCCCCCCCCCCCCCCCCCCACGCCCCAAGGTCCCAACGCACTACAATAAGGGTCCCCACGCCCTCCGAATACCCGCACAGGGTATCCCTGGCCCATCACCGCGTGCAAAATATGCCAGCTTGACAGTGCCAGCCTGGCACCCTGGCAGTGTCACAGCCAGCTGGTGGTGCCACTTAGGCACCTTGGTCATGCCAGGTTGACACCCAGTTGCCTGCCTGGTAGCACCAGGGTTCTTGGGTGGCACCAGCAGTGCAAGGGTACCACCCTGCCCAAAGGGCCTGCACCTTGGCCTCAGATCCACGAGGAGACTTCCACGAGTGCTGTTCCGCCATTTGTGGAGACGTATACTGAACGGTGCTCGCCCAAGTTCTCTGAGGCGAGGGCGATTCATCCTAACTTCTCGGGCAACACAGGAATCTACACAGTAAAGTGAGACTAGCTGTTTCACTTTAATATACAGATTTGCTCAAAAGTGAATATGCCCACAATGGGCGGGATTCACATCGCAATGTCTCGCGAGATCGCATTAGATTACATGCCAGGTAGATCCTGGGAGCGGGGTTTCGCGGCTTTTAGTAGCCATGCTGCGCATGGCAAGTTGCTTTTCAGGTGCATCATGGCCATTAAATCGCAATCATTATGTTTCATCCTGGTGCCTTTTATATTTACGGTTAATCAGAGAGAAAGATTTGCATTTATAATACACGTTGCACTATCTCAGGATGTTCCAAAGTGTTTTACAACTAACCAAATACTTTTAACAGCGTTTACACCGCTGTCATGTTAGAAAGCATCAGCAAGATGATGTGTTTGGTATCGCACCCCTTTAAGGGAACGGGTCTTGAGGCCCATGTGCCCAGCTCAAAGCCATTTTATAAACTTTCTGCTGTAAAAGGTTCATTTACTTTCTCTCCCCGAATCTGGGGCGAAATTCTCCTACCCGCCCCGCCACATTTCTGCCCCGACCGGCCGGCGGGAGTCTCCGTAACACCGGCCGGTCAATGGGGTTTCCCATTGTGGGGCAGCCCCACGCCGTCGGGAAACCCCCGGGCGCCGGCAAAATGGAGACTCCCGCCGGCGGAGAATGATGCCCATGCTGTCTGACCTGCTGAATATTCCAGCATTTTCTGTTTCTCTATTGATGCTTGTTGGTCAACAATCTCATTTTAAATGACTGGATTTAATGGGAAATTATGAGCATGGCTTTTCAAGTCTACCCATACTACCTGGTCATGAAGGTAGTCATCTTCCTATTGAATGAAATGTTGAAGCTCCCTTTGTGACAATTTCATTAATTGATTGATTTCCTGTTTAATTCAAACTCTATTGGGCATTTTATGACCTTTCGATCATTGAACAGATCACTGGACAATTATGGGCATCCTCACATCAGATGGTCACTTCCTTGTTCTGATTCGGACTTGCCGAGGTTGGAGGAGTGAAGGGGCTGGGAGGAGTGCAGGGGCTGGGAGAGTGTCAAAACCACAGAACTCTGGAATTTCCTACCTGTGAAGTGAAAGTGAGAGTCAAGGCAGCATTTGTCCAAGGTCCCAACGCGCCGCACATGTGCAGTTCACAACATGCCGCACCTGCACAGTTCCCAACACGGCATACATGTGCAGTTCCCAACGTGCCACAGATACACATTATATTCCAAAAACCTCCAAATTTTTTAATTTGGATAAGGGATACTCAACTTGTCATAAAAATTATTTTATTTCTCCAAATACTGTATTTGTCCATATGTCCAAAGGACTACACTTTTTTACTATTGGAAAACATGTTTATTAGTGAGTGTCAAGGGGGAATGGGATGTTTTTGTGGTGACTTGGCATAAGCAAAGGCTGACCGAGTGCGGAAAGAACAGGGAGGTCATATGATTGAGCCAGGATGATGAGTGAATTCTTCAGGCTTTGCTTTGGTCCTGTTCCTTTCTGCGTGTTGTAAAGGTTCCTTACCCGATGTTAGTGACTCTGAATCGCAGGCAACTAGACCAAGAGGTGGGAAAGAGAATGGCTGTTTATTGTCTGTGTTTGAGGGAGCGAGAGAGAGAGAGAAACGGTCGGGCTGATTGCTGTGTAGGTGTGTGTGTTGAGTGTAGCCGAGCTGATTACTGTGTGTGTGCGCGTGTGTGTGTTTTGGGCAAAGAGGAAATCAATAACGTGTGTGTGTTGTGGGTAGAGGAAATCATTACTGCGTGTGTGGGAAGAGGGGATGATTATTTTGTAAATGTGTGTCTCCCGCACCAGGGCACCCAGAGGATACCCGCCTGGGGGATCGAAGGTCATGGAATGCGATCGGCAGCAGGCTCTCTCCACCTCTAATGTGCATCCTGGGAACATACCTAGGTGCAACGGTAGATCACAGAAGGCTAAGCAGAGGATCACTGGGATAGGGGGTGAGGGTGCATTGGGAGGGATGAGGGAAGGCTTGGGAGAGTGGGGCAGCACCACTGGGGGATTGGGACAGTTGGGGTCTGTTTTGTTATGTTTCCTTTGTAACATAAGCGGCTTCCTTGTGTTGCATTTGTCAAGGAAGGTCGAGACGTGTAAATAACTTCAACTCATTTATTTACACTATGTACACTTTTATAACTTGATAGAATAGTTGATTACTGCGTATGATATGAAACATGTCTCAGCTCCCTAAAAAAATCCTCCATGAAACATATCTATTTGACTACATCCTCATTTATCTCCACTCCTCCTCCTGCTTGCATATTCAGAGATACTTGTACTTGACAAAGGCCATTAAAGTAAGGCTTGGAAAAGCTCTGCAAATGTTTTATATGTTTAATACCATTTGCAACCCTTAGGCCAAAACCTGAAATCTAAAGCCACGACTGCCATTTGTGGACAGCCACCTTGATGTGGCAGAGAGATTTGAGTGACTCTGACTGTCATTTGAGCAATGCCACCAGGTGATGGGTGCGACCGGGAGGAGGAGGTGCTGGGTGCCAATCTGGAGCCACCTTATGGAGTGGCGATGGCACCCACCAGCGCCCCCTAGACCCACCCCCCTGAAAACGGCACACATCGAAGTCAGCACCCGGAACATGGCGGAATGGCAAGGCATGTGACACTGGCAATTGGCCCGGGGCCCTCCCGCACCAGGGCACCCAGAGGATACCCGCCTGGGGGATCGAAGGTCATGGAATGCGATTGGCAGCAGGCTCTCTCCACCTCTAATGTGCATCCTGGGAACATACCTCGGTGCAACGGTAGATCACAGAAGGCTAAGCAGAGGATCACTGGGATAGGGGGTGAGGGTGCATTGGGAGGGATGAGGGAAGGCTTGGGAGAGTGGGGCAGCACCACTGGGGAATTGGGACAGTTGGGGTCTGTTTTGTTATGTTTCCTTTGTAACATAAGCGGCTTCCTTGTGTTGCATTTGTCAAGGAAGGTCGAGACGTGTAAATAACTTCAACTCATTTATTTACACTATGTACACTTTTATAACTTGAGTTCGACACTATTGCTAATCCTATTGTAGCTGCCTAAACTGACTGACCAGCTGCTGTCTTCCACGTGGTGGGTGTGATAATGAATCAACCCTGTGCCTCTCCTCACTGACTGTCTCCACTGGCCGAAGGGGGCTGATCATGTGTGTGGTGTCCTTTATGTATGGGTTGGTGTAATGCCCCCCTGTGGTCGTGTCACCTCCTTGTGTATCGTAAATGTCCATTGGTCACCTCCCACCTAACTTATCTATTGTTAGGTGTGATGTTTCTGGTGCTCCCTCTAGTGTCTGTCGAGCTTACATGTATTTACAGTGATGCACATCACCACAGGGTCGTGTATATAGAATTTTTAGAAGATGACCTCGCTCAATATGACGCCTCTGGCACTTTCTTTAGCAATGTGGGCCAAGCACCAATCCCATGCCCCTGCACCCCAGACATGGAGGTCCTGGATGCCTCTTTCCCCCTTGCCCCCACAGCACCCCCCCTCCCTCCCCGCCGGCACACCACATGCCGGTGATGGCTGTAAGCAAGCATTCAGCGGACAGGCAGGGGTCACACTATGGTAGGGATTGAGGAGCACCAGAGCTCAACTCTCGGCGGGTTATCATCAACCCCCTACCCTTGGCAGTAACCAGCTGGCAGTGCCAACACAGTCCCAGAACTGTGGCGTTACATTCCACCAGACCTGTGAGGGTGGGGGGTGAGGGGGTGGGATGAAGGGAGAGGTGATGGGGTGGGGGGATGACGAACTTCGCCACGTCTTATGTGAAACGGGCGAGTCCCGGAGGGAATCTCTGGCTAGCCGATCCTCGTCACTGCTGCCTGTCTCCATCCACTGGCTGGTCCTGTGGGTTACTCCCCAGACTTGTCCTCTCGCCCATCCTGATCCGGAGCCTCCTCATCCTCGTCCTCCTCCTCGGAGATGGCCAGCTCCAGCACGTCGCCCCGCTGCTGTGCCAGCTTGTGGAGGACACTGCAGACCACCACAAAGCCGGTGACCCTCTGGGGGGGGGGGGGGGGGGGCACAGTGGGTAGCACTATTGCTTCACAGCTCCAGGGACCTAGGTTTGATTCCCGGCTTGGGTCACAGGCGCCGGAGTGTGGTTATTCGGGGCTTTTCACAGTAATTTCATTTCAAGTGTTAATGTAAGCTTATTTGTGACAATAAAGATGATTAATTATTAATATTAATCCTGCAGTGCACCAGCAGAACAGTTGACGCATGGGAACCTTGAGGTGTCTGATGCAACACTCATTGACAGCCCAGGTGGTCGCATGACATTCATTACATCGGATCTCTACATTCATCGCCAACCTCCATACTGGCATCAATAGCCAGGTCCTCAGCGGTACCTTATCCCCCAAGGGCCAAATGGCCATCCTGGGGTAGTCCTCGAAGAGGCCAGGGATGTCCAACTGCTCCAGGATGTAGTTGTCCTGCACACGCCCTGGGAATCGTGCATACATGTGCATGATCCTCATGTGGTGGTCGCACACGAGCTGGACTTTTAGGGAGTGGAGCCCCTTCCTGTTGACATAGGGCACTTCCAGACTCCAGGTGAGTGCAAGGCAACATGCGTGCCATCTTTTAGCTCCTGGACCTGGTGCATACTGTCGATGGCAGAGAATCCTGCTGCCCGGGCATTTTGTTAGGCCTGGTCCATGTCAAAGTTTGTATAATTCGCAGCCCGGGCAAACAGGCCATCTGTGACTTCACGGATGCACATGTGGGCTGTAGCTTGTGAGATGCCGCACAAGTCTCCGCTCAAGTCCTAGAATGATCCTGAGGCATAGACGTTCGGGGCTGTGGTAATCCTGATGGCACCGGGAGCTGGTATCCTCCTCCTCCACGTGGTTCCAGTCCGCGAGGACATGGCACAGGTGCCGCACTGTCCCCTAGTTGAGGCTGAACCTCCTGTGGCACATGCTGTCCATCATCTGCTCAAAATACCAGCAATGCCTGTACACCTTGAGCTGTCACCAGCCTCCGCTTCTGAGTCCCTCTCTGGCCAGATGGGTGGCCAGGTCCTCATGGTCTGGGGCGAGGCCCTGCACATGGGCTGCTGCCTCGAGTTTCTCACGTCGCTGTTGCTGCTGCCTCCTCCAGTGTCTGGCAGCTTGGCCTGCCAGCAGCACCATGAGAACAGTTTCCACGGGGTTCAAGATATGATTTATTGCCTGTAATATCGATAAGGAATTGGAGAGGGTGAGAGACTGCCACCAGCGATGTCCCCCACCCGAGGACCATCCATTCCCCCATTACTCCCCCCATACGCCCATTGCTCCATTTGCCCCATTGCTCTCTCTCCTCCCCCAATTACTCCCACCTCCCCATTGCTCCCTCCCACCCATTCACCCATTGTTCCCCACTCCCCCATTGCTTCCTCTTCCCCCCATTCTTACCCACTTACCCATTTCTCCATTGCTCCCTCCCCCATTTGCGCACTTTTCCCCACCCTGCATTCCCCCATTGTTCCCTCTCTCCATTGCCCCATTGCTCCCTCTCTCCATTCCCCCATTGCTCCCTCTCTCCATTCCCCCATTGCTCCCTCTCTCCATTCCCCCATTGCTCCCTCTCTCCATTCCCCCATTGCTTCCCCCCCCTCATTCCCTGCCCTCTGACACACCCTACCCACTGACCCTTGGCCACAGCGGGGGACCTTGCTGACTGGTATCCAGACCCTGTACCCCAGACGCCCACACATAATATTACCTGGAGCGGGTGCTGATCTCGGATGTTGGCTGCTGCATCCGTGGTGTTGCCTTCTACAGTGTTCAGGCACAGTGTCCAGTCATTACAGTCTGATTGGGATGCTAGGCAATAACTCCCACATGCTACATGGAATGCCTACCCACAGGGATCCACTTGAGATGTGTCAATTGCTCACTTAACTATGATTGTCAATTCCCTATTAGCAATAGCCTTCAGCCATGCGGCCAGATACCTCTGCAGTCAGTGGGAGTTATGGATGGTCAGTGGCACTGGCGGGCTGGGGTTGCCCAAGGGTCTTGTTCTGCAGTGTAGGTGTTACAAATTGATAGAGGAGATGTAAACATTTGTGAAGGTTAGATAAGGATTGTTTAAGTGTCAGGATCTGAATGTGTTTAAATTTCCAGCCCTTTAAAACAGTGTGCGATGCGCAATGCTATGATGCTGGTTTCGATGTGGCGGAGACTCGAAAACCAGCATCAAACTGGTGCCGCCCCGATTTGGACGCTGGAATGGATTCTCTGCCCGATCGTCGATTACGATATCAGTGTCGGGCTACTGAGAATCCCGCCTGAGATCTCCGTTCTTGCACAGTTTCAATGGACATAATAGTTGACATTTCGCAAGGGCCTTTATTACAGCTGAACCCATTATGAATACCTGGCTGGGTTTTAACTGCTGCAAAACCAGTTAGCCCCACAGAGGTGCAGAATTCACAATTTGATTGATAGGTTTGAGATGATTTACTGATGTTGTTTGTGAATAGAAGACTTTTCTTTTGTTTTTCTAACAGATTGACCATGTGAGGGGATTTAAAATATTTCAATAGGTTTCGTGAATGCGAGTTATTTTCTGTATCAAGTATGTACGAGTGAGCTTGTTCTTAGATTATTAAATGTTCATCTATTTTATCTCTACATAGCTCCTGAGACCTTTCCATAATGAATACTACGTTAGTGACTGTAGAGGTGGCATGTGGATATGGGGGGGCATGGGGGGTATGAAGAAACATGGAGGCAATGAGGGGGCATGGTGGTGCATAGGAGTATGAGGGGGTTTGAGGGTTGGGTGGGGAGTGAGGGGCGAGAGCTAGAGAACAAACCAGCCTTTTATATAAATAATCCGAAGTATCAGGGTAATGAAACGGGGCTTCTAATCAGCATTCTGTCTCATCCATGGCTGCCTCTGAACTATCTCCAGAGGGCCTGACTCGATCATGCCCCCAACCCACCCTGGAGTGAAAATCCTGAATGTCGGGGTCCTTTTCATGGGGAAGAGTCTGCCGAGTTGTGAGATTTCCTGACTCAAGTTTCCCACCTTGATAGTGAAAATCTTGTTGTTTTCCATTCCTGTAACTCTCCTCTGTTTTTTAGCTCCCTATTTCTCACTTTTTGGCTCTTTCCTCTCTCTCACCTATTTTCCCATTCTTCATCCATGTCATTCTTCTCTCTTCCCCTGCTCCCTATCTCACTCTTATATTGTTTTTCCCATCTTTTTCTCTGTCTTTCACCTCCCATCTCCTCTCCCACATCACCCCTGCCCTTATTTCCCTCCTCCCCAGTCTCCTGATCTTAACCTGTCTGCTCCCTTCTGTTGTTTGATTTTCTTCAGAGCAATACAGAGATGAAACTAGGTTCTAGGGCCCAATGCAACACCAACCCTGCCATGCTCCAAATCACTATGAGGGGGTTCCCAGCCCCACTGCACCCACCACAAGACCTGAGCAGGGCACCCCCAACCCGATCGTCATCGCGTGAAAAATTCCAGCTTGGCATCCTGGCAATGCTGCTGCCACCAGGATGGCACTGCCAGGATGCTCAGGTGGCACCAGCAGTATCAGGGCAACACACTGCCCAGAGGGCAAGAACCTGAGGGCCTCTGATCCCCTGGGAGATCCCCATGAGGCCATTCTGTCTGGTCCCTGTTTGTGGAGACCAGTGCTGAACGGCGCTCACCCGAGGTCTCCAAGGCAAAGTGCATAGATTCCATCGCCTTGGGTGCCTTGTCTCGCTTTAATGTACAGATTTGCCAAAAAGAGATTATCATAACGTCTCACGAGATCATGTTAGATCTCACGCGGCATTGTGAGCCGGGTAGATCCCGGGAGCGGGATATCCCAGCTTCTATCAACCACGTTGCGCCACACACGCTGCTTTTCAGGCACAACCTGGCCATTCGATTGCGCTCAATACCTCTGCAGTGACAAGATGTGTGTACTGATGCACACAGCTCAGCCTTCTGGATTGTTCTAATTACACGCTAGACTTAACCAATCAACCACAGTGAGCATAGGTATGTCACCAGACTAACATAATCAAATAGCGAACAATTGAAGACGACACGCTCTCCCTCACTTCTCCTCCCACTCACTCCTCTTTATTGCCCTTGTTTTAAACTCTGTGTGCAACACTAAAAATACTGATGCCTATAGCATGCATTTTCTGTAAGTATACTTCCTACAATATTTCTCTGTTATCATTTCACTTACCCTTCTGTCACTCGTAATCACAGTTAAATTAATTTTAATTAGTCCAAATTTATTCTACCACACCTGAATGGAACTTTCTTCCCACATGACTGATCCAGCTCTGATATCCACATTCTCAAAAGCTGCAACAAACCAGGAGATACAGAAGTCTGAGAACACGCACGAACAGACTCAAAAACAGCTTCTTTCCCACTGTCACCAGACTCCTAAATGACCCCCTTATGGACTGACCACATTAACACTACACCCTGCATGCTTCATCCAATGCCAGTGCTTATGTAGTTACATTGTATATGTTGTGTTGCCCTATTATGTATTTTCTTTTATTCCCTTTTCTTCTCATGTACTTAATGATCTGTTGAGCTGCTCGCAGAAAAATACTTTTCACTGTACCTTGGTACATGTGACAATAAACAAATCCAATCCAATCCAATCCAATCCAAGCAGGAAATTAAAACAAACTAAGGTGAATTGATCAGCTCGAATCTGGATATAAAATAGAAAATAGTTTATAATTTCCAACCGAAGGAGTAACATTAAAATACTGCGGGACTGAAGTTCTGGGAACCCTTTTGCAATGTAGTTCTGGAGTAGGGGATCTTAATTCAGGGTATAAATCAGATCCGTCGCTATATTGTCAGGTTTCCCTATATAATAATCAGTTCGATGACTTTGAACGTTCACAATCCAAGCCTGAAGTATTTGTTTTGAATCAAAGATCCAAAGCCAGGCCTGACTTCAGTATTGCCTCCCTCCCCATTTTCTCTAGCTACTCCCTCATCATGAAGGCAGTGAAGACTCAGAAGGAATAGTGGTTACTCTGGCAAGGCCATTCAACCTTTTCTTGCACCACAAAAGAGTTCTGGTGTTCATGAATCTGCCTTCTTAAACCGCAGGCATGGTCCGGCTGGCTGGGCAACCAACAAGAGCCCCGTCATCTCTTTTGAGAAAGTCCATCAATCAGGCACTTCAGTGGCCAGCAGCAGATCCCCCCAGATTCAAGGATCAAAGGAATGGAAGTCCCACACAACAGCCCGAGTGCTGCAGGCCTCTCAGAAGCCAGCAGCTCCTCATGCAGACAGCGCCAGCAGTAAAGCTGTGATAACTGCTGGTAATGCACTTGTCAGGGGCACAGGATCAGCCATATGTAAGTATGGATCAGATGGGTGTCACAGTATCGACGTTATGGGAGTGGGGAGGGAGGGAGGTGCTAAGAGGCATGGAAAGGCTGCTGACTATCAATGGGTCCTCCCCTTCACAACGCTGGGTCCGTTGACCATGTACTGAGTATTTGCTAATGAAGAACCGCCCGCACTCAGGAGCTCAAACAAACACTGCATACCAGTGGTAGCAGAATGAGGGCCTTAAATGGACATTAATAATCCACTTAAGGGCCTGAATTGGCAGCGGGGTGAGAAGGTGGTCCACCACCTTGGATTTAATTAGGGCAGAGATGGGAAGGTGGCAGGGCCCCCACCCCGCATCCTCCCACCCAATTAAGTGCCCCCCACGCCTCCAAACCTGCCTCATGGGAGGGCATTAAATTCCATCCCATATTTTTGGTACATCTCCAGCAGCCATCCCAAACCTATGAGGTTTCCCAGGCAACCACTATCCTCACCATTCTCCTATTGTCTCAACAAGAATATCAAACTTCAATATTTTTGGAAAAGAATAAAAAACATTTCGAGAAACTCACATTTCATTGAAAACCAGGTGAGACTCTGCCTCTGCTCTGTCCCCTTTCAATCATTTGCCAAATGAAAGATGGAAGTTCTGACATTCAAATTTTGAGGATATTCCAGGAAATGTTAGAGATTTAGCATTACCAGATTCTGTCTTCTTCCTCGGGATTCTCCTGGGAAGAGATCAGCAACAATCTCATGGAATTTCAGAATTGACATTTATTTACGACCTGCTGTGTAAAATAAATTTATGGCAAACGATTAAATGGGGAGTTATTTGATCATTTGGTGCGTCCTCATTCCCTGAGAAAGTGGAAATCAGGCGTAGAGAGTTCAGCAGCTGGATTCTCTGTTCCTTTTTGTTTTCTTTATAAATTTAGAGTACCCAATTAATTTTTTCCAATTAAGGGGCAATTTAGTGTGGCCAATCCATCTACCCTGCACATCTTTGGGTTGTGGGGGCGAAACCCACACACACACAGGGAGAATGTGCAAACTCCACACGGACAGTGACCCAGAGCCGGGATCGAACCTGGGACCTCGGCACCGTGAGGCTGCAGGGCTAACCCACTGCGCCACCGTGCTGTCCTGGATTCTCAGTTCCTGAGATTAAACGTTGATGCCGGGGCAGGATTTGTGGAGTTCTCCGACAGCAAAACTGGCGGCAGAACCTGGGCCGATTCAGTGACCATTGAGAGGCTAGCACCGACGCCATGTGTAACACAAAGGATTCCAATGGAAAATGGTGTTGGATTCACTGGGGCCAGGATTGATACCTGAGAGGCTGACACTTGTAGCCAGTTAAAATGGCTAACTCCCGATTTGGAATGGCCAACCCCGATTTAAAATGGCAAACTGAAAAGGCTGATGGGAAAATCAGCCAACAGGACTAAAACAAGCAGCTGCAGGTAAAACTGTGTATTCGCCTCTGGGGAGGCCAGACAGGATCGATACCTGCAGCCATCAGCACAACAAAACACCAGCCATCTGAATATTAATTAGCAATCCCCGGGAACAATGTGCAACAAATAAGACACACAAAGCCAACCCAGACTTTCCGGCGCCAACAGGAGCCTACACTAAGAGAGGTGCACGACCACCCCAAAACCGCCCATCGATCAAGGAATCGCTCCAGCATTGGAGAATATCGAACCAAGTGATTGGGACGAAGTCCAATCACTTGGAACCAGGTACAGGGTCCGCCCTGAAAGGCGGGAAGCCCCTGGGGACTATAAGTATAGAGTCCAAGTTCAAATCGACCCTTCTTCACCCTGCTGCAACCCCTGCTGCCTTCTGCTGACCTTCTGCAACAACCGCTCAAGTCGTAAGTCTTACTTCAACACTCGCTACAAGACAGGTGCTCCTAGCTATCGAACTGTACCAGCTTCGAATCCCGCAGGCTCAGAACCCAAACGAAAGGCCATTCGTTTCCCTGACCTGGTGGGCCATTTCCAAAGTTAAGTATTGGCCTGTTAGTTGTAGGAAGTAGCTTAGAAGTAGAATTAATGTATAAGTATTGATTACTGTATATAATAAATGTGCATTGATTTAACTCTTACTAAGCGGAGTGTTGGATTCGTGATCATTACTTGGACTTGAACCACGTGGCGGTATCGTAAAGATACCTGGCGACTCAAGAGCAAAGGTGACAGAACAAGAGCAATTAAACTAAGGCTAAAACGAGCAACACACTGCAGCCGCATATTAGTTCTCCACTCCCCACACACACTCATGCCAGCCAACGAGATGGCACTGGTTGTGCCCATCCCAGCGATGGGTCAGCTGGGGCCAGAGGGCACCTGGGGGGTGGCCTGGGGGGAAACCCATACGACCCATGTGTGGTAGTCACCACTGTTGTATTATATTGTACATATTGCACTGCATACGAAGGTATTACAGTAAGGCCCCTGTACTACAGGTACGGGGGTAGGTCCCTCCCTGCTGGCTCTGCCCAGTAGGCGGAGTATAAATGTGTGTGCATTCTGAACTACAGCCATTTTGGCAGCAGCTGTAAGAGGCCACACATCTCTGTGTGATAAAGCCTCGATTACTCTCTACTCTCGTCTCGTCGTAATTGGTAGTGCATCAATTTATTACACAGAGATTTTATAAAGATGGATCTCCGCATCAAGCCAGATTGCCTGCAGCTGCACCCTCAAGCAGACAACGCCAAAAGGGACTTCGCACATTGGCTAGCTTGCTTTGAAGCATACATCGGATCTGCGACAGACCCAAACCCAGAAGCACAGAAGCTGCAGATTCTTTACATGCGGCTGAGCTCCGATGTCTTTCCCCTCATCCAGGACGCGCCTACCTATGCAGAGGTCATGACGCTACTGAAGGAGAACTACGCTCAGCAGACCAACAAGATCTACGCCAGGCACCTCCTGCCCATGCGGCACCAGCTTCCCGGTGAGTCTGGAAGATTTCTGGCATGCCCTGCTCGCCCTTGTGAGAGACTGATTGCCAGGCCGTTTCGGACGCTGAACATTCAAATCTGCTAATGAGAGACGCATTCATTACGGGCATAGGGTCAGCCTACATCCACCAGAGCCTCTTAGAAGGGACTACGCTTGACCTCGCGGCGACCAAAAAACTAGCGCTCTCGCTCACAGTCGCCTCACGCAATGTACAGGCGTATGCCACCGACCGCACGGCCCTCCCCTCCTGAGCATCGTGGATCCCGCCAGCGGCCACCCCATCTTGCACCCCATCAGCGACCGCCCCCAGCCAACCACATGCCTGCGCCGCTGGCAGCAAACCAACCCTGGGGGACGCAAGTGCTACTTCTGCGGACAGACTAAACACCCTCGGCAGCGCTGCCCGGCGCGGAGCGCGCTCTGCAAGGCCTGCAGCAAGAAAGGATATTTTGCTGCAGTGTGCCAGGCTCGCTCAATCGCCGCTATTGTCTCTGCACGCCCCGCGTGCGGCCAGTGGGCGCCGCCATCTTCCTCGCCTCAGACCACGTGCGGCCCGTGGGCACCGCCATCTTGCTCCCCTCACAACACGTGCAGCCTGTGGGCGCCGCCACCTTGCTTTCCTCACAACCAATGGGCGGAGCCATCTTGCCTGCCCCAGGAAACGTGCGGCCCGTGGGTGCCGCCATCTTCCCCGCCTCAGGACCTCTGCCCGTCGGGCACCTCATTGGGCCGCTCATCGCCTGCAACCGCCGACGACCAGCCGTGTCTCGCCTCCATCACGATCGACCAGTCCCGACCGCACAACCTTGCAACCGCGACGACAAAGGTGAAGGTGGAGCCACTTAAAATGGCCAACTCCCGATTCAAAATGGCGAACGGCAAAGGCTGATGGGAAAGTCAGCCAACAAGACAAAAACCAGCAGCTGCAGGTTGGCTGTGTATTTACCTCTGCAAAGGCCAGACAATATCGATACCAGCAACCATCAGCATAACAAAACAACAGCCATCTGCATACTAATGAGCAATCCCCGGGAACAATAAGCAACATTTAGACACACAAAGCAAAACCAGACTCTTGGGCGCCAGCAGGAGCCAACACAAAAGGAGGTGAATGAGCACCTCAAGACCGCCAACGATCAGGGAACCGCTCCAGCATTGGAGAAAATCAAATCAAGCGATTGAGACAAAGTCCAATCACTTGGGACCAGGTACAGGGTCTGCCCCGAAAGGCGGGAAGCCCCTGGGGACTATAAGAATTGAGCCCCAAGTTCAAATCGCTCTCTTCTTCTCCACCTCTTCGCTCTCTTCGTGCTCTTCCTTCTGCCCAGGTCACCCAGCAACAATCAACCAACATCGTCCGTGACCGGAGCAGTGAAGATCGAAATCGTAAGTCTTAATTCAACGCTCGCTACGAGATAGGCGCTCCGAGCTACCAATCCGTACCAACTTCGAATCCCGCAGGCTCAGAACCCGAACGAAAGGCCATTTGTTTCCTTGACCTGGTGGGCCAGTCCAAAGTTAAGTATAGGCCTGTTAGTTGTAGAAGTAGCTTAGACGTAGAATTTGTGCATGAGTAGCGATTACTGTGTATAATAAATGTGCTTTGATTTAAACCTTACTAATCAGTGTATTTGATTATTGATCATTACTTGGACTTGAACTACGTGGCGGTATCATAAAGATACCTGGCGACTCGAGAGAAAAGGTGATAAAACAGAGCCAATCGAACTAAGGCAAAGTTAACAACAAAGGTCAACGGGCATGAGATATCCTGCCTTCTGGACTCCGGGAGCACTGACAGCTTCATCCGCCCCGATACGGTAAGGCGCTGCTTCCTCGCGGTACATCCCATTAACCAAAGAATCTCCCTGGCCTCCGGATGCCACTCCGTGGCGATCCCGGGGTACTGCATCGCCACCCTCACCATCGAGGGCGTAGAGTTCAGCGACTTCAGGCTCTACGTCCTCCCCAACATCTGTGCTGCTTTGCTACTAGGCCTGGACTTCCAGTTCAACCTCCAGAGCCTAACCCTGAAATTTGGCGGGCCCCTACCACCCCTTACTGTATGCGGCCTCACGACCCTTAAGGTCGACCCACCTTCTCTGTTTGCAAACGTCACCCCGGATTGCAAACCCGTCGCCACCAGAAGCAGCACCCAGGACAGGACCTTCATCAGGTCTGAGGTCCAGCGGCTGCTGCGGGAAGGTATCATCGAGGCCAGCAACAGTGGACCAGAAATCTGCCTACCACCATTAGATTACATAGAACATACAGTGCAGAAGGAGGCCATTCGGCCCATCGAGTCTGCACCGACCCACATTAATCCCTCACTTCCACCTTTTCCCCGCAACCCAATAACCCCTCCCAACCCTTATGGACACTACGGGTAATTTAGCATGGCCAATCCACCTAACCTGCACGTCTTTGGACTGTGGGAGGAAACCGGAGCACCCGGAGAAAACCCACGCACACACGGGGAGAACGTGCAAACTCCGCACAGACAGTGACCCAGCGGGGAATCGAACCTGGGGCCCTGGCGCTGTGAAGCCACAGTGCTAATCACTTGTGCTACCGTGCTGCCCATTCGTAAGGCGGACCGCCCGTACACCGTGTTTGAAGCGGACGGCCGCCTTTACCATTTCCTTAGAGTTCCCTTCGGCGTCACTAACGGGGTCTCGGTCTTCCAATGGGAGATGGACCGAATGGTTGACCGGTACGGACTGCAGGCCACTTTCCCGTACCTGGATAACATCACCATCTGCGGCCACGACCAGCAGGACCACGACGATAACTTTTCCAAATTTCTCCACACCGCCAGACTCCTCAACCTGACCTACAACAAGGAGAAGTGTGTGTTCAGCACAAACCGATTAGCCACCCCCGGCTATGTGGTTCAGAACGGAGTTCTAGGGCCTGACCCTAGGGCAGCATGATAGCATTGTGGATAGCACAATTGCTTCACAGCTTCACAGCTCCAGGGTCCCAGGTTCAATTCCGGCTTGGGCCACTGTCTGTGCGGAGTCTGCACATCCTCCCCGTGTGTGCGTGGGTTTCCTACAGGTGCTCCGGTTTCCTCCCACCGTCCAAAGATGTGCAGGTTAGGTGGATTGGCCATGATAAATTGCCCTTAGTGTCCAAAATTGTCCTTAGTGTTGGGCGGGGTTACTGGGTTATGGGGATAGGGTGGAGGTGTTGACCTTGGGTAGGGTGCTCTTTCCAAGAGCTGGTGCAGGCTCAATGGGCCAAACGGCCTCCTTCTGCACTGTAAATTCTATGATAATCTATGACCCCGATCGCATGCGCTCCGTCATGGATCTCCCCCTTCCCCACTGCCCCAAGGCCCCCAAACGTTGCCTGGGGTTCTTTTCGTACTACACCCAGTGGGTCCCTAACTATGCGGGCAAGACCCGCCCACTCATCCACTCCACCGGTTTCCCACTGACAGCCGAGGCTCATCAGGCCTTCAACCGTATCAAGGCCGACATCGCCAAGGCCGCGATGCACGCGGTCGACGAGACGCTCCCCTTCCAAGTCGAAAGCGATGCATCAGACGTCGCTCTGGCCACCACCCTCAACCAGGCAGGCATGCCCGTGGCATTCTTTTCCTGCACCCTCCATGCCTCCGAAATTCGTCACTCCTCCGTCGAAAAGGAGGCCCAAGCTATCGTTGAAGCTGTGCGGCACTGGAGGCATTACCTGGCCAGCAGGAGATTCACTATCCTCACAGACCAACGGTCAGTTGCCTTCATGTTTAACAACACACAGCTGGGTAAGATCAAAAATGATAAGATCACAGGGTGCTCTCGGGGGGTGGGTGGGAGTGGGGAAGATCTCGGAAACTTACCAGATGATGCAGGAGGAGGAGGAGGCCTCGGTGGTGGAGTTGAAAGGTAAGTGGGAGGAGGAGTTGGGAGAGGAGATCGAAGAGGGGACGTGGGCAGATGCCCTAGGGAGGGTGAATTCTTCCTCTTCGTGCGCGAGGCTCAGCCTCATACAGTTTAAGGTGCAGCACAGGGCACACATGACCAGGACAAGGATGAGCAGGTTCTTTGGGGGTGAGGACAGGTGTGTTAGGTGCTCAGGGAACCCAGCAAATCACACCCATATGTTCTGGGCATGCCCAGCGCTGGAGGAATTTTGGAAGGGCGTAGCGAGGACGGTGTCGAGGGTGGTAGGATCCAGGGTCAAACCGGGCTGGGGGCTCGCAATATTTGGGGTGGCAGAGGAGCCGGGAGTGCAGGAGGCGAAAGAGGCCGGAATTCTGGCCTTTGCGTCCCTGGTAGCCCGGCGAAGGATTCTCCTTCAGTGGAAAGATACGAGGCCCCCAAGCGTGGAATCCTGGATCAGCGATATGGCAGGGTTCATTAAATTGGAGAGGGTGAAATTCGCCTTGAGAGGGTCGGTACAAGGGTTCTTTAGGCGGTGGCAACTGTTCTTAGACTTTCTGGCAGAACGCTAGACATTGGTCAATGGCAGCAGCAGCTCGTGGGGTGGGGGGGGGGGTTTACTTTTGTGTATGTTATTTACACTGGAGGGTCTGAGGGGGTGTATACACCTGTTGTCTTAAGTCGGGGTGTTAATGTTAATTTATTATTTAGGTACAGGGGGGGAGGGGTTTGGGGGTTGCTTTTTTAGATTGTGTTTTGTACTTAACCCTGTTGGGTTCTTTTTTCTTTCTCATTTTGTTATTGATATTTTATGAAAACCTTTAATAAAAATTATTTTAAAAAAAGATAAGATCTTGCGATGGAGGATCGAGCTCCCCACCGTTAATTACGAGATTTTTTATCGCCCCGGTAAGCTCAACAAGCACCCCCCCCCCCCCCGATGCCCTGCCCAAGGTACATATGCCAGCGCACAAGTGGACCGACTCCGGACCCTGCACAACGCTCTCTGTCACCCAGGGGTCACCCACTTTTATCACTTCATTAAGGCCCGCAATCTGCCCTACTCCATCAAAGGAGTCAGGGCTGTCACCAGAGACTGCCAGGTCTGCGCGGAGTGTAACCCGCACTTCTACCGGCCAGACCGTGCACGCCTGGTGAAGGCCTCCCACCCCTTTGAACGCCTCAGCGTGGACTTCAAAGGGCCCCTCCCCTCCACCGACCGCAACACGTATTTTCTCAATGTGGTCGCCGAATTTTCCAGATTCCCCTTCGCCATCCCATGCCCCGTCTGCCACCATCATCAAAGCCCTCAACACTATCTTCTCTCTGTTTGGTTTCCCCGGCTACGTCCACAGCGACCGGGGATCCTCATTTATGAGCGATGAGCTGCGCCAGTACCTGCTCAACCATGGCATTGCCTCGAACAGGATTACCAGCTACAACCCCCCGGGAAACAGGCAGGTGGAGTGGGAGATGGGATGATCTGGAAGGCCGTCCAGCTGGCCCAAGGTCCAGGAATCTCCCTCCCTCCCGCTGGCAGGAGGTCCTCCCCGATGCACTTCACTCCATTCGGTCGCTCCTGTGCATGGCGACTAATGAAACGCCCCATGAACGTCTCTTTGCCTTCCCCAGGAAGTCCACCTCCGGGGTTTCACTCCCAACATGACTGGCAGCTCCAGGACCCATTCCCCTCCGCAAGCACGTGCGGCTCCACAAGGCGGAACCGTTGGTTGAGAGGGTACAGCAACTCCACGCAAACCCGCAGTACGCCTATGTAGCATACCCCGACGGCCGCCAAGACACAGTTGGGTCCTGCTGGGTCCCCACACACACACCCCCCTCTGCCCCGGCGCCACCCTCCCTTCCCCCAGCGCACCCCACCACAGCACCCGCTCCAGGACAATCCGTCCTCCCCTTGGTCCCACCTGGGGATAAAGAGGATGTCGACATGCTCCAGGAGTCACCGACGACCGAGCCGACACCTGACTCGCCACCAACACTGCGGCGCTCTCAACGATGGATCAAGGCGCCGGACCGTCTAAGTTTGTAATCTTCTCTGAAATTTTAATGACAACCTGTATGTAAATAGTTATCCACCACCCCCGCTGGACTCATTTTTAACGGGGTGAATGTGATAGTCATCACTGTTGTATTATATTGTATATACTGCACTGCATACGAGGGTATTACGGTAAGGCCCCTGTACTAGAGGTACGGGGGTAGATCCCTGCCTGCTGGCTCCGCCCAGTAGGCGGAGTATAAATGTGTGTGCTCTCCGAGCTGCAGCCATTTCGGCAGCAGCTATAGGAGGCTACTCATCTCTATGTAATAAAGCCTCGATTACTCTCGTCTCGTCGTAATTGATAGTGCATCAATGTGGCACTAAGCTCACAGTTGGCAGTCAGCGGCATGTGCAGCTGCATGGCTGCCTTGCACACTGCGGCAGCAATGTTCCATGCCCGTCTACCACCCGACTTCATAGCCCACCTCCTGGCCAACTCCCACTACTCCTCCTGGCCCTGGCAGAAGCCCTCTGGCCTGTGGTCCAACGGTTAGCATACTATGGTGATGTTGGACACGTTTTGCACTCCCTCTCTCCCCCTCAGCAGCCACGGTGCCTGTTCCACAATTTTAAAAAGCACAAGTGAACTTCACCGTTCGGCATTCCCGCCCCGTGGAGGTGGAGAATCACGGACTCCCCAGAGAATATTGGGTCAAGCCCGCCCACAATATGCAAATGGAATTTACTGTACATACAGACTGGAAAGCATTGACGCCGCTGTCAAGGCACCGGAGAATTTTGGATTCTCCGTCGGCGGGAGTCTCCGTTTTGCCGGCCGCCGGGGGTTTCCCGACGGCGTGGAGCTGCCCCACAATGGGAAACCCCATTGACCAACCGGCGTAATGGAGCATCCCGCCGGCGGGGTGAAATAGAAATGTGGCGCGACGGGGCGGGGAATCCAGCCCACAATTTTGCCGTCAAAACCAATTCTCCGCCCAATTGCTTTTCCCAATTTCAGCGTCGCCCAACGGAGAATCCCACCCAAAATGTT
The DNA here is from genome assembly GCF_047496885.1 of Scyliorhinus torazame. Taxonomy (NCBI): domain Eukaryota; kingdom Metazoa; phylum Chordata; class Chondrichthyes; order Carcharhiniformes; family Scyliorhinidae; genus Scyliorhinus; species Scyliorhinus torazame. The sequence continues at coordinate 308,825,751 of NC_092708.1, forward strand.
TGTAAATCAGAGCAGCATTTATGCGATGGCAACTCACCATGATGAGGGATTGCATCACCACAGATGTTGGCAGCCTCGCAGCATTAGTCCGTGGACATTAATTGGTTGAAGTTAAGATTTCCGTCCCTCACTCGGGAGGAGCTCCTCCTGCCTTCCAGAATTGCCAGCCAATCTGATTGTCCTGCAACTCTGTTGTCCCAGTAGCACCACGGGAAGCAGAAGCCACTGATGGGACTACGTGCAGTCCCACAAGTCCAACGACATGGTAGGTGCAGGAGTCTTGTGTCAGGAACTGGAGGAGGGGCTCCAGGGTGGTGGAGTGGACAAGGTTGTTGTGTTGGAAGTGCCAAGGTGGGTAGGGAGAACCCGAGTTGTGTGTGTGTGTGTGTGGGGGGGGGGGGGGGGGGGGGCGGAGGCACTCCTAGGATGAAGGGCCTCCAATCATGAAAGGGAACCCATGAGGGATGAGGGTGATGATCCGCACCCACCCCTGCATCCCACCTGAGGCCCGTCACCTGCCAGCTTTCCATCCATTCCTAACCTCCTCCTGTTTACCTCATAACTGCTGGTAGGCTGGAAGCAGCCTTTAAGCAACTCTTGATTAACTGCTTCAGGGTTTCAATTGAGGTGAGGTTGCCCTCGGTCTCTCCCACCCACTGTAAAATTACAGACAGGTCGGGGGTGGGTGGTTAGGTAGCAGGAGGACCACCTGCCCTTGTGGCCCTGTTCAATGGAAATCTGCTGGTGGGGCCCATCAAATTCTGCCCAAATGCTTAATGCAAAATGTCAATTGACATATATCTATGCATGTAATATTGTATATACATGGTATGAGTTTGAAATATTTAATTGATCCATTGTAAAAATTATATTGACCCATGGGCCAGGATTCTCTACAATCCCGGCTAAGTGTTGACGTTGGTGTAAACACCGGAGTGTTTCACGCCGGCGTCAATGGGCCTCTTGGCTCAGCGATTTAGAGTCCCACATGGGGCCAGCACGGCGCTGGAGTGCTGCACGCAGCTCCGACGCTGTACAGCTGGCGCAGGTCCGCGCATGCACGTGGTGGCCATTTCCGCGCCTGGAAATGCGATGGTGGCCATTTCCACGCCGGTGCCGCGCAACATGGCATATCGACACAGCGGCCTGGCGCGGATGAAGGTAGGCCCCCCCCCCCCCCCCGATAGCCCCGATCGCCGGCTTGGCCGTTGTGGAAGCCCCCCTGGAGTCTAATCCCCCCTCCCCCACCAGGATGGCCAGCGCGGCTGCGTTGGAACCACACTGGCTGAACTCGGTTAGTTGATCGCGGAGAATCACTGCGGTGGCCTTTTGCAACGGCCCCCAACTGGTGCCGCGCGCGCGACTGGCACCGATTCTCCGGTCGCCGGAGAATCACGTCCCGGCATTGGAGTGGCGTGGCAGGAATTTCCGGCGTCACCGCCGATTCTCCAACCCGCTGCGGGCTCGGAGAATCCCGGCCATGATTTCTGTCACGTCTCAATTATTGTGTTTGAGACTGGACTGTAGACTGTAACTTTGAATATTATTAAAAATTATGCATGTCGAAGATAGAAACCTTGGAACTTATTGTTAACAATATTAACAGATAGTAGTTCACACATTCCTCACTCTGCTATTTCATTAAAAATCAATTGCAAATAATTAATTTCAAATAAAAAATGTCAGTAAAATAGCAGACAATGAGTTCAAATGAGCACTTTTTGCAATCATCTGTTAATATTACAAATATCTAGACATAGAAAGTTTACAGGGTTGATCCTCCAATACTGGAGATCATTGGAGACATAGGATCCCGACAGAAGAAGGCCATTTGGCCCATTGAGTCTTCATCAACCCTCTGAAAGAGCACCCTACCTAGACCCACTCCCCTGTTCTATCCCTGGAACCACACCTAACCATTTGGACACGAAGGGGCAATTTAGCATGGCCAATCCACCTAACCTGCAGAGCTTTGGACTGTGGGAGGAAACTAGGGCCGGGATTCTCTGAAATGCCGGCCAAGTGTTGACGCCAGCGTCAAACGATGCCGGCGTCAACGGGCCTGCAGGCCCAAGCATTCACCCCTTCCTCGGGGTCTGGAATGGCGCCAGAGTGCTGTGCGCTGCTCCGGTGCCGAAAGCCGACCCTACATGCTCGGCGCGGGTCTGCTCATGCGTGCGCCATGGCCGTATCCGCGCTGGCCCGCGGGCAATATGGCAGAGCCCTACAGGGGCTCGGCGCGGAGGAACATAGGCCCCCCCCGGAATTAGAGTGCCCGCCGATCGGTCGCCCCTGATCGCGGGCCTGGCAACTGTGGAGGACCCCCCTGAGTCGGCTCCTCCCCCCCCCCCATCAGGACAGCCCCCGCAGCCAGAACAGCGAGATCCCGCCAGGTAGGACCATACACCAACGACGCCGGTGGGACTCGGCGGAACTTGGAGGGCACTCAGCCTGTGGAGCGCTGCAGAATCGCCACGGGGGCCGCTTTCAACGGTCGCCGGAGAATCGGTGGCCCGGCGTCGGAACGGCGTGGCGGGATTCACTCGCTCCTCCGCCGATTCTCCGACCCAGCGCGGGCTCGGAGAATCCCGGCCCGGAGCACCTGGAGGAAATCCATGCAGACATGGGGAGAATGTGTAAACTCCACACCGACACTCAGGCAAGGCTGGGATGGAACGCGGGCCATTGACGCTGTGAGGCAGCAGTGCCAACCACGGTGCCGCCCAGTGTTAACAATTGCAGATTATGAATCAGAAAACGAGTGTATGAAAGAAAAATAGAATAAATAAAGACAAATTTTTCTCAGTATTTGGTCACGTTTGTCTGCAACGTCTCAAAGTACCTCAGATACATTGAATCACGTTGAAATTCAGTTAACTGTTCTCGGTGAAAAATCTGCAGCAATTTTTGCTTCCAGGGATATCCAACAAATGGCAAGAGTGTGTGACCAGGTGATCAGTCTTTGGAGACATGTTGGTGTTGATGTTGATGTTGGGAAACTCCACTCTTCTTCCAATGTTGTCATTATTAACATCCCAACAGTGGCTGCACACTGGATTCCCACTCAAACAACAAAACCATTTCGGGTCCCAATCCACTTTTAAATACAATCAGCAGAGCCAGGAATACTTGCTGTACAGAGATGTCTTGAATACTCCACTTTGAGAAAGTGAAACCTTCTGAGACTGCTTGAAAGAAAGAGACCTGTCCCTGTGAGAACGATGTCGAATCTCTGGCTGTATCCTTCGGAAACCTTCGCAGCTCCCCTTCCAGCTACAAACCTTTAAGATGCTGTATTGGATCTATGGCTCCCACAAAGCCTAGCTGTTTTGTAAACCAGGGGCGTCATTCTCCGACCCCCCAGCGGGTCGGAGAATGGCCGTTGGCCGCCGTGAATCCCGCCCCCGCCAGTTGCCGAAGTCTCCGGTACCGGATATTCGGCGGAGGCGGGAATCGGGCCACGCCGGTTGGCGGGCCCCCCCGCTTGATTCTCCGGCCCGGATGGGCCGAAGTCCCGCCGATAAATTGCCTGTCCCGCCGGCGTAAATTAGAGTACCTATTTACCAGCGGGACAAGGCGGCGTGGGCGGGCTCCGTGGTCCTGGGGGGGCGCGGGGCGATCTGACCCCGGGGGATGCCCCCACGGTGGCCTGGCCCGCGATCGGGGCCCACAGATCCGCAGGCGGGCCTGTGCCGTGGGGGCACTCTTTCCCTTCTGCCTCTGCAACGGTCTCCACTATGGTGGAGGCGGAAGAGACTCTCCCCACTGCGCATGCGCGGGAAACTGTCAGCGGCCGCTGACGCTCCCGCGCATGCGCCGCCCCGACATGTCATTTCTGCGCCAGCTGGCGGGGCAACAAAGGCCGTTTCCTCCAGCTGGCGGGGCGGAAATCCCTCCAGCATCGGCCTAGCCCCTCAATGTTGGGGCTCGGCCCCCAAAGATGCGGAGCATTCCGCACCTTTGGGGCGGCGCGATGCCCGTCTGATTGGCGCCGTTTTGGGCGCCAGTCGGCGGACATTGCGCCGTTTGGGGAGAATTTCGCCCCAGGATTTTTAAAAACACTACTGCAGCAGTAACATACACACTAACCCAGGCCTTTAACCCTTTCTGCACCAATTACATATAATACAATGGGCGCAATCTACCGGCCTCGTTGCGCCCGAATCGGTGACACGAGGCCACTCGCGAGATTTACAGTGCTCGTTATGTCTCACGAGATCTCGTTAGATCTCATGAGATATCGGAATAAATAGGCCTCGCCTTGGAGACCCCGTCGTGGCAGCTTTTAGTGCTGGTTTCCACAAACATAACAGCACTTGGGGGAGAGTCTGCCAGGCAATCGGAGGCCCCTGGGTGGTCGGGCTCTGGGCAGGTTGGTACCCTGGCCTTCCGATGCCACCTTGGCACTGCCACGAAGGCACACTGGCACCGCCATCCTAGCACGGCCAGGGTGCCATGACACCGTCAGGGTGGCATGGGTATCGCCAGGCTGGTAGTGCCAAGGTACCCTTGTGCTAGATTTCCATGCCAGAGATGGGGCCTAGGAGTGTCCTGCCCTTATGAGGTGGGGTGGGGAGGGTTTCAAGGACACCTTAATTTTAGTTGAGGAAAAGACCTGGGGCCCATTTTCAATTGCCAGCGGTGTCGGGAATGAGTGTCGGCATGATTTGTGTTCCCAGACGGTGTCACTGGATACAGCAATTTTAAATGGAAAGGTGAAGGCGCGTGTGTCCTGGAAAATGCCAGACCTCCAATGAAGCGACTGTTGAGCTAGTTGCAGAACCAATTTAAAGGCCTCTGGAACGCTTCGGATTTTCAAGCTGCAGACATGGAGAATACACAGGACATGGAACATGTGGGGGTAAACCTGGTGAGCACACAACAGGGAGATGTCAAAGGTAATGGAGGCACCAGAAAACTCATGTACAAGATGGACAATTATGCTCATTTGCTCAACTAGTGGTCCAGATTTGCCAGAGAAACTATAAGCTGCTTGCTTCATCAAGGCATCACGAGGCGAAGCCTCAGCAAAGACAAACTTCTGGGGCGTCATTCTCCGCCGGCGGGAGTCTCCGTTCTGCCGGCGCTCGGGGGTTTCCCGACGGCGTGGGGGTGCCCCACAATGGGAAACCCCATTGACCGGCCGGTGTTACGGAGACTCCCGCCGGCCGGTCGGCGCAGAAATGTGGCGGGGCGGGTAGGAGAATTTCGCCCCTGGTCACAATCAGGCTTACGAAGCACAGGGAGTTGCTGTAAAGAGAAGGAAGTGCTACCCTTGACAGCAGCTTTACTGCCGCAAGGCAGCCGACAGGTCTTCCAGTGCCGAAAGAGGCTGTGGCTACAAGTCAGTTGGTGTCAGGTGATTTTCTCTATGCTCAACACTAACCTGGGGCGAGATTCTCCGCCCCCCCCCCGCCGGGTCGGAGAATCGCTGAGGGCTGGCGGGAATCCCGCCCCCGCCGGTTGCCGAATTCTACGGCACCGGAGATTCGGCGGGGCCGGGAATCACGCCGTGCCGGTTGGCGGGAACCCCCCCCCCCCCCCCCCCCCCCGCGCGATTCTCCGGCCCGGACGGGCCGAAGTCCCGCTGCTAGGATGCCTGTCCCGCCGGCGTGGATTAAACCACCTCTCTTACCGGCGGGACAAGGTGGCGCGGGCGGGCTCCGGGGTCCTGGGGGGGGCGTGGGGCGATCTAGCCCCGGGGGGTGCCCCCACGGTGGCCTGGCCCACGATCGGGGCCCACCGATCCGCGGGCGGGCCTGTGCCGTGGGGGCACTCTTTTCCTTCCGCCTTCGCCACGGTCTCCACCACGGCGGAGGCGGAAGAGACTCCCTCTACAGCACATGCGCGGGCATGCCGTGAGCGGCCGCTAATGCTCCCGCGCATGCGCCGCCCGGCAATGTAATTTCTGCGCCAGCTGGCGGGGCGGAAATCAGTCCGGCGCAGGCCTAGCCCCTCAAGGTTAGGGCTGGGCCCCCCAAGATGCAGAGAATTCCGCACCTTTGGGGTGGCGCGATGCCCGACTGATTTGCGGCGTTTTTGGCGCCGGTCGGCGCACATTGCGCCGATACCGGAGAATTTCGCCCCTGATGTCTCGTGAATCTCATGTCAGTGGATTACCATCTCCCTGAACGTCTAGTCATCAGGGTAATGCCAAGGTGAGCTGCGGACCTGGTGGCATTACGCAGATGGCAACTCATTACACCATCAAGCAGGTCATGAATACCCTAATTCGAAAGGGCAGGAGAATTCAAGCACTTTGACACAGACAGGTAGGTGCAAACACAGAGGTCCTTGAGCTTCTCTGCCATCGATTCATTTCCCCAGGCCCAGGGCATCATTGATTTCCTCCCATAGTCGTCAGGAGCAGCAAACCAGATCCTTCAGCAGAAAGCAGTTATTGTTTAATGAATGTTCAGCTACCCTGTGGCCAAAGGAAACGTGTCTTACAGGTCTGGGGGGACAGCTGTATTGATTCCTTCATGCTGTGAGAGCCCCAGGTGCTATGCCTCTACAGGCCAACATCATGATTCTGTGGGTGGTTGATGGGGGATACGGATTTTCCTCTGGAGAAGTGTCTCCTGACACCCATCCTCTACTCAGAGATAGATGCAAAAAGTGCGACAACCAGAACCATCTCCTAGTACATATTGAAGGTGCGTTTCCATTGACTTGACCATTCAGGATGCCTTGCATTATGACTGCCTGGTGTGTGCTGCACAATATGACAATTCAAAGAGGGCTGAAACTGGATGAGGAAAAGAGAAGGAAGTGCTAACCATGACATCAGCTTTACTGCCGCAAGGCAGCCGACAGGTCTTCCAGTGCCGAAAGAGGCTGTGGCTACAAGTCAGTTGGTGTCAGGTGATTTTCTCTATGCTCAACACTAACCTGGGGCGAGATTCTCCGCCCCCCCGCCGGGTCGGAGAATCGCCGGGGGCTGGCGTGAATCCCGCCCCCGCCGGGGGCATGCTAATTTTCCTCAGAGGAAGATGAGGAAGAAGAGGAGGACAAAGGGGATGCTCCAGTACATTGCATTTGTCTTTCTATCACAAACTTACTAATCATACAAGGGTTGGTATCTAGTGGTTGTTCTTGCCTAGCATGGACCTTCATAGCAGATAGCTTCAAATTTCTCTCGCTCTCCTGGACCAGTGGTCTCTCAGGTACCTGCTGGCTGGAGTTAGGTGTGATGTCTCAGAATGGATGTGCTGTGTGTAGGATTCCTACAGTGGTGAAGGATCACTTACACACTTCCATGATGTTGGAACTTGACAGTTGCTTCACTTCAACATCAGTTCCTCTGTTGTGTGTGAATAGGTGGAGGGTTACATATTTCTCAGTTGAATCTTCAAATATCATTGGCTGCCACCATGTTATATTTGTGGGTTTTTTGCAAATGTACCAATCATATAACAAGAATCGGTAAAACAATAAAGTGGGGCCTTCATTAGAAGATGAGATTACATACATACAATGTTAACTGCGAGGCTGTGTAGACATGTCTGACCTGTAAGAATGCTCCTGTGTTCTGTCTACAGAGCCATGCGTTTACACGCCACATCCTGTCACAGTGTGGGTAATAACGGGATCGGAGGTAATGACAGGGGATTAGGGGTTATGGGGTTATAGGAGAATGGGGATGAGAAACCTATCAGCCATGATTGAATGGCGAAGCAGACTCGATGGGCCGAGTGGCCTAATTCTGCTCCGATGTCTCCTGGTCTTATGGACAGACAGCAAGTTAAGATATGTCTCCTTAAAAGTACATGTGCGTGACCAAACTGTGGCGTCTGGTGCTCAACCATCTGAAACACAAACAGAGCAAGCTTCACTCAGGTAGCCCATCAAGTGCAACAGCATGGCATCTTATGGTTGCACCTATTCCTCCACTGCCCCTGTGGTTGAGGATGAGGTGGGAGCAGCTTGATCAATATTCTCCGCATCCAGACAACATAAGAACATAAGAACTAGGAGCAGGAGTAGGCCATCTGGCCACTCGAGCCTGCTCCACCATTCAATGAGATCATGGCTGATCTTTTGTGGACTGAGCTCCACTTTCCGGCCCGAACACCATAACCCTTAATCCCTTTATTCTTCAAAAAACTATCTATCTTTATCTTAAAAACATTTAATGAAGGAGCCTCTACTGCTTCACTGGGCAAGGAATTCCATAGATTCGCAACCCTTTGGGTGAAGAAGTTCCTCCTAAACTCAGTCCTAAATCTACTTCCCCTTATTTTGAGGCTATGCCCCCTAGTTCTGCTTTCACCCGCCAGTGGAAACAATCTGCCTGCATCTATCCTATCTATTCCCTTCATAATTTTATATGTTTCTATAAGATTCCCCCCTCATCCTTCTAAATTCCAACGAGTACAGTCCCAGTCTACTCAACCTCTCCTCGTAATCCAACCCCTTCAGCTCTGGGATTAACCTAGTGAATCTCCTCTGCACACCCTCCAGTGCCAGTACGTCCTTTCTCAAGTAAGGAGACCAAAACTGAACACAATACTCCAGCTGTGGCCTCACTAACACTTTATACAATTGCAGCAGAACCTCCCTCGTCTTAAACTCCATCCCTTTAGCTATGAAGGACAAAATTCCATTTGCCTTCTTAATCACCTGTTGCACCTGAAAACCAACTTTCTGCGACTCATGCACTAGCACACCCAGGTCTCTCTGCACAGCAGCATGTTTTAATATTTTATCATTTAAATAATAATCCCTTTTGCTGTTATTCCTACCAAAATGGATAACCTCACATTTGTCAACATTGTATTCCATCTGCCAGACCCTAGCCCATTCACTTAGCCTATCCAAATCCCTCTGCAGACTTCCAGTATCCTCTGCACTTTTTGCTTTACCACTTATCTTAGTGTCGTCTGCAAACTTGGACACATTGCCCTTGGTCCCCACTCCAAATCATCTATGTAAATTGTGAACAGTTGTGGGCCCAACACTGATCCCTGAGGGACACCACTAGCTACTGATTGCCAACCAGAGAAACACCCATTAATCCCCACTCTTTGCTTTCTATTAATTAACCAATCCTCTATCCATGCTACTACTTTCCCCTTAATGCCATGCATCTTTATCTTATGCAACAACCTTTTGTGTGGCACCTTGTCAAAGGCTTTCTGGAAATCCAGATATACCACATCCATTGGCTCCCCGTTATCTACCGCACTGTTAATGTCCTCAAAAAATTCCAATAAATTAGTTAGGCATGACCTGCCCTGTATGAACCCATGCTGCGTCTGACCAATGGGACAATTTCCATCCAGATGCCTCGCTACTTCTTCCTTGATGATAGATTCCAGCATCTTCCCTACTACCGAAGTTAAGCTCACTGGCCTATAATTACCCACTTTCTGCCTACCTCCTTTTTTAAACAGTGGTGTCACGTTTGCTAATTTCCAATCCTCCGGGACCACCCCAGAGTCTAGTGAATTTTGGTAAATTATCACTAGTGCATTTGCAATTTCCCTAGCCATCTCTTTTAGCACTCTGGGATGCATTCCATCAGGACCAAGAGACTTGTCTACCTTTAGCCCCATTAGCTTGCCCATCACTACCTCCTTGATGATATCAATCCTCTCAAGGTCCTCACCTGTCATAGCCTCATTTCCATCAGTCACTGGCATGTTATTTGTGTCTTCTACTGTGAAGACCGACCCAAAAAACCTGTTCAGTTCCTCAGCCATTTCCTCATCTCCCATTTTTAAATCTCCCTTCTCATCCTCTAAAGGACCAATATTTACCTTAGCCACTCTTTTTTGTTTTATGTATTTGTAGAAACTTTTACTATCTGTTTTTATATTCTGAGCAAGTTTACTCTCATAATCTATCTTACTCTTCTTTATAGCTTTTTTAGTAGCTTTCTGTTGCCCCCTAAAGATTTCCCAGTCCTCTAGTCTCCCACTGATCTTTGCTACTTTGTATGTTTTTTCCTTCAATTTGATAATCTCCCTTATTTCCTTAGATATCCACGGTCGATTTTCCCTCTTTTTACCGTCCTTCCTTTTTGTTGGTATAAACCTTTGCTGGGCACTGTGAAAAATCACTTGGAAGGTTCTCCACTGTTCCTCAACTGTTTCACCATAAAGTCTTTGCTCCCAGTCTACCTTAGCTAGTTCTTCTCTCATCCCATTGTAATCTCCTTTGTTTAAGCACAAAACACTAGTGCTTGATTTTACCTTCTCACCCTCCATCTGTATTTTAAATTCCACCATATTGTGATCGCTCCTTCCGAGAGGATCCCTAACTATGAGATCCTGAATCAATCCTGTCTCATTACACAGGACCAGATCTAGGACCGCTTGTTCCCTCGTAGGTTCCATTACATACTGTTCTAGGGAACTATCGCGGATACATTCTGTAAACACCTCCTCAAGGCTGCCTTGACCGACCTGGTTAAACCAATCAACATGTAGATTAAAATCCCCCATGATAACTGCTGTACCATTTCTACATGCATCTGTTATTTCTTTGTTTATTGCCTGCCCCACCATAATGTTACTATTTGGTAGCCTATAGATTACTCCTATCAGTGACTTTTTCACCTTACTATTCCTGATTTCCACCCAAATGGATTCAACCTTATCCTCCGTCGCACCGATGTCATCCCTTACTGTTGCCCGGATGTCATCCTTAAATAACAGAGCTACACCACCTCCCTTACCATCCACTCTGTCCTTCCGAAAAGTTTGATACCCTCGGATATTTAACTCCCAGTCGTGACCATCCTTTAACCATGTTTCAGTAATGGCCACTAAATCATAGTCATTCACGATGATTTGCGCCATCAACTCATTTACCTTATTCCGAATACTACGAGCATTCAGGTAAAGTACACTTATGTTGGCTTTTTTACCTCTGTTCTTAATCTTAACATTTCGATCAGTAACCTCTCCTAAGTTATATTTCCTCTTAACCTTTCTCCTAATTTTCCTTGTCGTCGAACCCATATCTTCCTGTAACAACCTGCCGCGTCGCTTACCATTAATGTTTTCACTTCCCATTTTATTTCTTTTAATATTCCTGGTCCTATTCACTGAGCTCCCCTCAGTCACTGTACCTTGTACTGTCGCCCTTTTTGATTTTTGATTATGGCTTCTCTGCCTTACACTTTCCCCCTTACTGCCTTTTATTTCTGTCCCTGTTTTACTACCTTCCAACTTCCTGCATCGGTTCCCATCCCCCTGCCACATTAGTTTAAACTCTCCCCAACAGCTCTAGCAAACACCCCCCTAGGACATCGGTTCCAGTCTTGCCCTTGGCTTCTATTTTCATCTTGGAACAGAGGGTGGGGGCACCGCCAAAGGCTGGTCCACCTGTGTCCACAAGGTGCCCTTGGCTTCTATTTTCATCTTGGAACAGAGGGTGGGGGCACCGCCAAAGGCTGGTCCACCTGTGTCAATGTAGGGGGAGCTTCTATCTCAGGGCCTTGCAGCATAGATGGTTCCTGAGTTGGAGGGGGCGAAGAGATGAAGGATAATGTTGGTACTCCCGGAGGGGAGCACCCTCAAGAGCCTCTTCAACTGTCTCAGCCTTTTCACTGTGCCCTTGCATGCTGAATAAAAACATCGGTTGGGACACAGCTGGAATCCACTCCTCGCATCTCGGCACCTATGGTGACACCATGTGTTCGATGCAACAGAGGGTCTCAGCCTTGCTGTGCATGTCAGTGTGCTGTTCCTGCACCCACTCAGAGTGGTGCTGTATATATGGCTCTCCAAAAGGGTGGCCATTCTCTTAGTGCGGGACCACCTGTACTCAAAGTCCTGAGTCATACTGGGTGGGTTTCCTCCGGGTGCTCCGGTTTCCTCCCACAGTCCAAAGATGTGCAGGTTAGGTGGAATGGCCATGCTAAATTGCCCTTAGTGTCCAAAATTGCCCTTAGTGTTGGGTGGGGTTACTGGGTTATGGGGATGGGGTGGCGGTGTTGACCTTGGGTGGGGTGCTCTTTCCGGGAGCCGGTGCAGACTTGATGGGCCGAATGGGCTCCTTCTGCGCTTTAAATTCTATGATAATCTATGATAATAGTGCGCAAGCATTTCAACGACTCCTGCCTGCTTATGTTTCTGCAATGCATCAGGACCTCTGACATTTTGGGAACTCATCTGCCTATGATGTTCTTATGGGCCATGGGCTGCCCCCTCCACAATGAACTGCAGGACCAGGCGTGACTGTTTCTCACCTTTTCAGGAGGTCCTTGGGGATGGAGTCCCACGGCTCGGCCACTTCCAACACTACTGATCCTAACCCCAGGGTGATTACCTGATTTTCATTTGAACATCACATCATGTCAGTGACGTAGCACAAACGGTACGACCTTGAACTGCTCTGGTGACTTGGTTCCTGACCCTGAGTTCCCTAGGATGGACTCTTGAGGTGAGGGCAGTGGCCATGAGTTTAACATACAATATCAGAGGGGCCAAGCGTGGAGGCTCTTCCAATCGGAGAGGACATCCCTGGGCAATAAGCATTTTGGTTGTGGGTGAGGCTTTTGCTGCCAATTTGAATGCTGGCCCGTACCTAGGAAACTTCCCCTCCAGCAGGATTTTGTCCGGAACTGTCTTGACATAGTGTCCTGCCATTTTCCCAGCACTTCTGCCTCCATCCTGCCAAACTTGGGCTGGGAAACCTCTACCCTTTGAGATGTTCTGATGTAATATTTTGCCTTTATTGAATGAGAGCCCTGTTAATCTTTTCATTTCCAGGTGGAGTAATTTGTACTACTGTGGGAGTCAGTCTTGATATTGAAGAGTAAATGCCAACAATTTCCAATACAATTTTTTCAATATTCAAACTTTCTTGATATTTGCACACCTCATGTCATTTAAAATATCCTTTGTTGAATAAAATCTTGATATAATAAACCACTAAACACACTCATCTTGAAAATACATCCTGATGATGCATTAAGAATGACTGACAGATGGATGCTGAAGAGTTCAGAATTTAGCCTGATCATGGCTTATTAAAAGTTTCAAGCTTGACATTTTAATATCTCAAAAATTATTAAACAGAACATAAATTTGCTTATGCTTTTTTGTGGGATTATTCTGATTTTAATTTCCTTTCGGAAGACTTTCTGAAAACCTTCAAGAGTTCCAATTTAATAGTCCATAAGGGTCTGGTCTCTCATGGCCTGCAAATCCATTACTGCCCAAGTTTCAATGTTGAATGTCATCCTCTTGGAGTTCAATGCCATGCAAAATCAATGAGTTTATTTGTAAAATCTTTATCAATCCTCAGACACTATCCTATCAATTACCTGGCTCTCGGAAAACTACGTTTGAGGCTTGTACTTATCTTGCTCTGCTACTGTCCTTTATCTGGAGAACTCGGTCAATATGAAGAACTATGAGGAAAGATTGAATTGGCTGGGGTGCTTGTCTTTGGAACAGAAAAGGCTCCGGAGAGACTGAATCAGAGTGTATGCAATTGTGAAGAGCTTGGATAGAATGGATAGGTAGGTCCTGTCCTTTTATCAGAGAGATCAATATTCAAGGAACATGAATTCAAGTTAATTGTTAAAAGGACTAGAAGGGAGTGGAGGAGAATCTTTTCACCCAGAGGGTCGTGGGACCTGATTTTTATAAGTTCTCCTCCTAGATAATCATGAGGAGACATTACAGTGAACTGCCTGGGATTGTTCATTCACTTTGAAGTTAATGGTTGGAGAATCTTGGACACTGTGCCCATGATCTCCCAATATGGAAGTGTGCTTGTGAGGCTCACTGTTCGCAGCTCCCAACATGACTTCAAAACATGACTGAGTTAACCACAGACGTTTTAGCAACAAGTCACAAATCATTCTGCCCTTCCTTTGCAAAATAAGGGGCGGAATTCTCCCCCCCCCCCCCCCCCCCCCACGCCGGGTGTCCCGCCACGCGGTCCCAACACCCGCACGTGATTCTCCCACCCCCCCCAAACCGGCGTGGCGCGAATCACGGCTGGCCGCTGGGAGAATCGTCGCTTCTCATTGGTAATTGGCGAGCGGCGATTCTCTGGCTCGGATAGGCCGAGCGGCCTGCCCAACACGACAGGTTCCCGCCGGCGCCATCCACACCTGGTCGCTGCCGGCGGGAACAGCGCGGGAATGCTGGGGGGGGCAGCCTGTGGGGGGTGAGGGGGATTCCTGCACCGGGGGGGCTCAAAAGGGGTCTGGCCCGCGATCGGTGCCCACCGATCGGCAGGCCAGCCTCTCTGAAGGAGGACCTCCTTTTCTCCGCTGCCCCGCAAGATCGATGCGCGGGTGACGTCATTTACACGACACCGCTTTTACGCGACGCCAAGGCCCGGCGCGCGTAAATGACGCGGCGCCGCTCCTAGTCCCCTGGGGGTGGGAGAATAGGGGGCTGGAAATGGCCTCCGATGCCGGACTGAAACACTCCGGTTTTCACTCTGGCATCGGGACTTAGTCTCCCGATGGGAGAATTGCGTCCAAGCTCTATAGTTGTCCTTCTGCCATTACTATAAAGACATTGACAAAAATAGTTTGGAAGCTCTGGACCCTATGAAGCCATATTCATGATATTGCTAGCATCATCACAAATCTGAGATTAAAATTGTGACTTTTGATGATCCCATCTTGTGTTACTACCAATAAGTTAGATTCTAGGGTGGAGCAAAGCCTGGTCAATCTTAACTTTTATTTTTTGTTTAGAAACATGGATAGCGGCTGCTGAACAGAATCACAGGCCGGGATTCTCCGGGTCCGCCTGCTAGCTAAGGGATTCGTGATGGTCCACTGAAGCCCGCTTCAGGCCAGAAATGGGGTTCACTGCAGAGCTATATCAATAAAAAATCTTGATCTCCCCCTTTGAAATTGCTTTGGCCTGCCAATCAAAAATCTTTTAGTCGGCAATGATGCATGAAATTGAATGTAAATAATGCAGTTCAAAGCTTTTGGCCTTCTAAGAACACAAACAGTCTTCAATACTTTAAAGGGCGATGAAATTCACTGTGAAAAAAACACTTCAAAGGTTTCCACCATATTAAAGGGATTACTTTTACCTTAATCAGGCATCAGATCCATTGTGAGTCTCCTGGCCCACCGCACTGGACATTTATTTATTTGAATGCTATTATCGGGTTGGAAGTCCGATTCAAGTGCCGCCTGTGTTGCTCTTACCCCAAGAGGGGAGTCAGGCTGGCATGATTCGGTGCAAGTATTTAAAACAGGTTCCTGATGGCTTTCAGCCTGAGGCATGGCAAGGGGATGATGAGTACACTCCCTACAATTCCCTTCCGGGTGGCCAGGGAATCCTTCATGGGAGGTGGAGGTCAGGTAGGCTTGTGCTGGGTTGGAGGGACTCAGGTTGGGGTTCTTTCCTGGGATGGGGGTCATTTGGCTGCTCTTCCCACCTGGAACCCCTAAAATCTTTAAAAGTCAGTGAATGTGGCAGATTCAAATATCTGTGAGATTAAGGTAAAAGTAATCCCTTTAATATGGTGGAAACCTTTGAAGTGTTTTTTTCACAGTGAATTTCATCGCCCTTTAAAGTATTGACGACTGTTTGTGTTCCTAGAAGGCCAAAAGCTTTGAACTGCATTATTTACATTCAATTTCATGCATCATTGCCGACTAAAAGATTTTTGATTGGCAGGCTAAAGCAATTTCAAAGGGGGAGATTAAGATTTTTTATTTATATAGCTCTGCAGCGACCCATTAACTCAGGGGCGTCGGTACTTTTCCAACCACAGCATTTTTATGAGGCTCACTCTTTGTTCTCAAGTGCTTCCCAGAAAGAGTAAATATCTCAGCATTCTGAGATTGGGGCACCTTTTAAAAATAAGAGGTTAGGTCCCACTCTCTCAGTTCTAGCGAGAAACCGGGTGTGCCATGGAATGTCACTGAAAACCGGATTGGGGGTGAAATGTTTTCGAAATTTTATGGAATGGCACATCGGCGTCATGTAGTGCCAATGGGAATCACTCTGGTGTTCCTACTGGTGTGAGCACTTAGTTGCCGATCGAGAAAAACACACACACACAGAGTCTGCTCATGAACTGTTAATAAAATAACAAAACATTTATTAAACAGGAAAAGGTGAACTATATTACATTACCCCTTCACCCATAACTGTACCTTTACAGATGTATACAGATTCGTAAGGTTAGCACAAGTTACAAAATCTACCTTATACTCTAATAATCACCATAAGTGCACAGTCCAGTAAACCAATAGACGACTTGTTGTCAGGCACACCACACTCTGAAACTAAACAGATGCACTGGATCTCTCATCAAATCCCCAAAGATGCTTATCACACTAAGAGTCAACTGGCCTCACTGGAACTCTGACTTTCACATAGGAGTTTCCAATAGAAAATGAGAGGAGGTCTTATTAAAACGTGTTTAATCATGAGTGTTTACATTGACTCTCCCCTTCCCACTGACTAACTATGTGCATCTACACCCAGGCCAACTGAGTGTTCCTGTATCTTCCTACAGATACGAGGTCTCCTGTTCCTTCTAGATGTCCCTGCAGGATGCACATCAGAATTAGAGGTGGCCTGCTTCTCTTCATAGCCTCTGACCTGTGATGGCCATGGTGGAGGTCCTGTGGAGGGCCTGGACATGGAGGAACCCATCTGATTTTCAGATGTCAAAGGTGATGACATGCCAGCCTGTTCTGTCTGCTGCCCAGGAGATACACCAGTGTCAGGAGGGGGGATTCAGAAGGGCTGGAGAGTTCCAGCACCTCCCCAATGGGAGGGCCCGGAATGAGCTCCATTGTTTCTTCCTCCCTTGGCATGATCGCCGACCCCAGAGCTACCCCATGGTATGGAGGGGCACCTGGAGTGAGCTTCAGAGGCCTCAATGTCATCTGGTGATGCCAAGCCTGGAGGCCCGCCATTATCTGTGACATTTGTCAATGACCTCAGTGCAATGGCCCTGTATGACACTGGCCATGACTTGTCAAGCCAGCTTCAGGTCCTCCTCAGGATCCTCCTGGACAACCTAATGGCCCTCCTCACCTCACAAGGGCTCAGGTTCCTCCTACTCCTCCATCATGTCACCTCATTGTTGCACCAAGTTGTGCAGCATGCAACAGGCGAGCATGATCCACGAGACCCTCTGGGGGCTATGCTGAAAATCCTGCCAGACATCGGAACCGCATCTTAAGCAGCCCAATGTACCGCTCGATGACACTCCTGGTTGCCAAGTGTGCTTCATCGTAACGATTCTCTGACTCAGTCTGAGACCTTCACACAGAGCACTCGTGTTCTGTGACTGGGCCATGTTCCTCTGTACCTCCCTCGGATATGTCCCTCTGTGACTGGTTCATGTCCTTCAATGATCTCGAACCCGTACATCATGGCCATTTGTGAGTGTGCCAAGTTCAGGAGCTCTGCAGAAATGTCCACCTGTGTCTTGGACATGTGACTGGATCCTCCTCTCCTGTGCCTCAGCCACCTACTTCACAGTGTAAACATATGGCTCGGACCTCTTGCCCCAGGCTTTCCACTGTGGACGTTATCCTTGCAGTGTTGGCTTGGGTGCATCGTAATGCTAGCACCATCTCCTGCGCCTGAGGCTATTAGACTCCTCCAGTTGGACTTACAAGTGCTAGAATGTTGATGACACCTGCTGTTGTAAAGCCTGGCTCTGAATTTGCATCTGGTCCAGTGGTGGGATCACCTTTTCCAGAGGTCCAATATCTGGATTGGGGGCAGCTATTCCCTGGAATCGGGCAGGCCTCTGACTGGCCACTCCATTGGAAGTTTCTGCCTCCACCTGATGTGCTACAATAGGTGTGTGGTGCTCACTAGCTGGTGCTTGAGCCCATCCGCTAACTGGTCCCATCGAGGTGTCTGTCTCTGTGCTGGCGGAAGGTGCTGGTGAAAGCAGTGTATGAAGTCAATGTCCTTCCTGGAGGTCTGCTCTAGGGTGATATAAGGAGTTTGATGGATGGCTTCGGCCCCAGACGACCCGGCCTCATCTGGTGGAGATCCTAGAAGAAAAAGGATATTGGATCAGCTTTTGGGAGTGATAAAGTTGTGACAGATGAGAGGCTCACTTGAGATAGGACATCTGGATAAAGTTGCATTGGACTCTCTGCACAGGCCGACCTCGATATCTGCCAGTGCTCGCTCCTCAGCCTCCCCCATGGCCCTCCTCTCAAAGGGAATGCGGACACGTATCTTGGACATGCCCCCGCCGTATTCTCAAGCTCCATCCTGTTATGTCCTGTCTTATCCTCGAGGAGACAAAAAGGACATTGTGAGGCACTGGCAGGCCAGGTGTGGAGTGTACATGGCAGGTGGCATGAATGGACACGGCGCCTTCCCAAAGAGTGGAGGAGCTATGCTGGGGATTCCTGGGGGGGGTGGGGGTAGGTTCTGAGGGTGCTGCTGGTAGTTAGTGTGTTAGAGGGGCAGCACGCAGCACAAGTAGATAGTGATGTGTTGGGTGTTCTGGATAACATACAGGTCACCAACACTTGAAGTAGTGCAACACTATTTTATTAAAAGATTAACTATTTAAACATACTTGAACTGTGGGTAAATACGATACTAGCTTTAACTAAATACATTTGCCTTGTCCTAACCAGTTGATGCACTCAGCACATGGTGAATGTCTGTGTTGCAGGCTGTGAGCTCTGTGCTCCGAGCTCGCTGCTACTCAAATGAGCGGGAACTCTGATGCCCCCTGTCTTTATAGTGCGTGTGCACTCACTGGTGATTGGCTGCGGTGTTGTGTATGTTGATTGGTCCCACTGTGTGTCCATCAGTGTGTGTCTGCACCATGATATACTGGTGTCTTTTATGCCAGGTAACACTGTGGCTTCACAGCGCCAGGGCCCCAGGTTCGATTCCCCGCTGGGTCACTGTCTGTGCAGAGTCTGCACGTTCTCCCCGTGTCTGCGTGGGTTTCCTCTGGGTGCTCCGGTTTCCTCCCACAGTCCAAAGACGTGCAGGTTGGTGGATTGGCCATGCTGAATTGCCGTTAGTGGCCAAAAAGGTTAGGAGGGCTTATTGGGTTATGCGGACAGGGTGGAAGTGAGGGCTTAAGTAAGTTGGTGCAAACTCAATGGGCCAAATGGCCTCCTCTTGCACTGTATGTTCCAGTGCTTAGGGAGGGGAGTGATGCCAGGAGTATACAGATGGGTATTCACCCTGGCAGCACGAAAGATGTCATTCAACTTCTTTCGGCATTGCAGGCCAGTCATCCTAGTTAGACTGTCAGCACTCATGGCCACCGTCACATCATCCCAGGACATGACATTCACTTGGCTTCTGTCCTCCCTGGGGAATAGGGGCCAGTATTTTGCGAGCCCGCGCTAGATTGGAGAATTGGCGTTCACGCCGAGACAGTCCGCAACGCCGGTCCGATGCCTGGACGCGATACTCCGAAGCGGCCAAAAACGTGCGAGCGTGGTTGATGTTGCGCCGCCTGGAGAATCGCCACAGTTGGGCCGAGCTGCGATTCTCCGACCCCTATCGATACTGCAGACCGGACGGGCCAAATCCCGCTGGCGTCATTCTAACATGGTTTGAAGAAGCGTCAACCAGACGTGCTGGATGACTCTGCGGCCGGAGGAGGTCGGGGTCGGCATGGGGGGGGGGAGGGGGGGCCCTAGGACGGCGAGACAGCACGGCCATGGCTGCAGGGGGGGAGACCCCCCAGGGTCGATGTTGTGCCGGGGGCGAGGGGTGGGGGTGGGGGGGGGTCAGACAGACGTTGTGGCCGGGCAGGGCCCGCCATGGTGGGGCAGAACCAACGCCATGCTCGTCATGACGGCGGCCACGCAGATGGGCACCCATCCCGGTCGCTGGCTCAGCCCAGGCGTCCCAGCTGTCCGCATGTGTGCCAGAACCCCCCCCACCCCCGCCACCCAGCTAGTGGCACCCACCGGTGGGTATATCCAGGGTCGCACCCATGGCAGCCCCCGGTGCGGGCAGTGCCACCAGACGGTGGGCCTGACAGGAGGGCGGGCGACAGGTGTCAGGGCACCGAGGGGGCGTGCGCGGGTGTGGCATGCGCTGGCATCCGGGCCAACCATATAGCCCATAGCACCTGGTTGTGGAGAGGGCTATGCCCACTGATGAAACTTTGTCAACCTCCACCCCCTGCAGATCATAATGTTTGGGCATCTGCCAGCGTTGGTGGCCAAGGTGGCTGCCCTGCATGAAGCCCTGTCGGAGCTGGAGCAGAGGCATCACAGTGAGACGGTGGAGGCTGCAGCACAGGAGCGTGCTGCAGTGGGTCAGGTGGCAGCCGCTCAGGCTGGGGGGACACCCGCCCGACAGGCGCAGAAGGAGGACCGTGACGAGGGGGAGCCACGGGGCGAGGACACAAAGGTGGAGGAGGCGGACCCACGGCCACAGAGGCACCCGATGAGGCGTCATGTGTACCGGCGCCGCATGTCCTATCAGGACCTCATGGACAGGGTGTGCAGGAGGAGGCTCCGGATGAGCCTGGAGACCTTAGCCCACATCTGCCACCTGATGGCACACTTGGCACCGCGTGCAACTGGGGACACACACCCCCTTCCAGTGGCTGTCAAGGTGACGGTCGCCCTGAACGTCTATGCCACGGGGTCGCTCCAGTCACCGAGTGGGTACCTGTCCGGCATCTCGCAGGCATCGGCGCACAGGTGCATCCGTGCAGTGACAGATGCCCTGTATGACATCGCGGACTGCTACATCCAGTTCCCTGTAGACCACGCCCACCAGGATGCCCGGGCAGCGGGGTTCATCGCGGTCGCCCGCATATCCATGGTCCAGGGGGCGATCGATGGGGTGCACATCGTCATGCGGCCACCATTGGATAACAGGGTTATGTTCATGAACAGGTAATGGTCCTACTCCATGAACGTACAGGTAGTCTGTGACCATCGGATGAAGATCCTGCACGTCTGCGGCCGGTACCCGCATGTGTGCCAGACGCATTCATGTTGGAACAATCGTTCATCCCCGGCATGTTCCAGGACACCCCCCACCGGCTGTGGGGCTGGTTGCTGGGCGACAGGAGTTACCCGTTGTGGTCATGGCTGATGACGCCTGTACGGAGGCCACAGACCGAAGGGGAGTCCCGCTACAATGAGGCCCATTGTGCGACCAGAGGTGTGGTCGAGAGGTTCCTTGGGCTGCTGAAGATGCGCTTCAGGTGCCTGGATCGCCTTGGAGTGTCCCTCCAGCACCGGTCAGAGAGGGTCGGCCGCATCGTTGTGGTCTGTTGCATCCTGCACAATATAGCCCAGCAGAGGGGTGATGTGCTGGAGGAGGAGGTGGAGGGGGGGGGGGGGGGGGGAGGACCAGGACGAAGGGCACTCCTCTCCAGATGAGGGGGCAATGCATGGGACATGGAGGCTGGACAGGGACGGGAGGCTGCCCAACGCCACCGGCTGGGTCAGCGAGCACGTGAGGGGCTGATAGCCGCACATTTCACCGAGTAGGGTGGGGGGGGTTTGCTGGGCATGATCACTGACAGCAGAGTACCGGACCACCTCACCACTGACCACCACGCACGTCACACCTGCCGGGGCTCAACGTTCCATCACCCCTCACCCACAGTGCCACTCATTTCCAGCCCCACCCCCGCACGCATCGGACAGAGCACAGAGGCAGCTTTCATTGGTGTTACATGTGTTTAATTACAAAAGTTCTATACATGTGCCCTAGCCCCTATAACTAGTCTGTGCCCTGCACCCGTGCCAACTTGCTCAGTGTCTAGCTTTCTGGCCTTATGGGCCCTACGATTATGTCTAGGTGTTTCCCCAGATGGTACAGCAGAAGTGGAGGCGGACTCCTGTGACTCCTGCCCTGTGACTAGGGTCTCCTTTGGTGGTTGTTTCCTGGGGCGGCTCAGCTGGATGGGCCAGGCTGCACGTAGGGCGCCCCAGTTCTTCCTGTTGCCCGATGCACCAGGGACAGTAGGGGGGGAGTCCGAGGTGTCGCGATGTTCTGGGACCTCCCCTGCAGGGGGACCCGGTGACGGGCCGCATCACCTCGTCCTCCCTTGGGGTGCCCGATTTCTCACTTCATCTATCCCTCTTAGTACATTCCCATTTATTGTGTACTCCCTCTAACCTCCCTAAACGCATGACCTTGCACTTCTCTGTGTTAAATTCCATCTGCCACTTTATCGCCTACTCCACCGATCTAGCTATATTCTACACTATCCACCACTTGGCCAATCTTTGTGTCATCTGCAAATTTCCCAACCATTCTCCCCATATTCATGTCCAAATCGTTAATATATAGCACAAAAAGTAAGGGTCCCAACACCGAGCCCCGTGGAACACAACTTGAAACAACTTTCCAAATTGCAAGGGTAGCCCATTACCCTTGGTTTCCTGTTACTAAGCCAACTTTTTATCCAGTTTGACGCATTGCCATGGGCTTTCACATTCTTGACCAATTTGCCATGTGGGACTTTGTCAAATGCCTTGCTAAAATTCATGTACACCACATCCACTGCATTACCTTCATCAACCTTTCTTGCCACTTCTTCATAGAATTCAATTATATTTGTGAGGCAAGACCTTCCTTTACCAAATCCATGTTGACTATCCCTGACTAGTCCATGCCTATCTATGTGACAGTTAATTCTAACTCTCATGATTGATTCTGCTAATTTTCTCACCACTGGCCTATAATTGTTCCCCATTTCCTTCAATTTCTTTTTCAACAGTGGTACCACATTTACATTTCTCCAATCCTCCGGTACCTTCCCTTTGTCGAGTGAGGAAACTCATCCTCAGAGCATCTGCTATCTCCTCCCTGACCTCCTTCAGTAGTCTCAGAAATAATCCATCTCGCCCTGGCAACTTGTCAACTTTGAAGGATTTCAATCCTTCGAGTACTTCCTTTCTTTATGATTATCCCTCCAGTATCTCAGTGTTCCTCCTGGACTACTATATCTGCATCAACCATTTCCTTTGTAAACAAAATATTTGTTTACACCCTTCTGACAGCCTCTGCATCAACACGCACATTCCCTTCATCATCTCTGATGAAAAATGAAATGAAATAAATAATACTTATTGTCACGAGTAGGCTTCAATGAAGCTACTGTGAAAAGCCCCGAGTCACCACATTCCAGCGCCTGTTCGGGGAGGCTGGTACAGGAATTGAACAGTGCTGCTGGCCTGCCTTGGTCTGCTTTAAAAGCCAGCGATTTAGCCCAGTGAGCTAAACCAGCCCCTTTTGATTGGTCCCACTTTTTCCTTAACTAAACTTTTACCATTAATATATTGTGAAAACATCTTTGGGTTTTCCTTACCTTTACTTACTAATCTTTTTTCATGCCCACTCTTTAATTTCCTTATTTCCTTTTTGACTTTGCTCCTGCACTTTCTATACTCCTCTGGGCTATTTGCAGCGCTTAGTTCTTTATGCCTATCATACGCTTTCTGTTTTTGTTTGATCTTCCCAGTATTTCTCTAGACAACCGGGGGTTCTAGATCTGGCAGTACCACTCTTATTTTTGGAGGGAACATGTCTACTTTGTACAATTAGGATCACTCCTTTTAGTGCTTCCCACCGGTTTTCCACAGTTTTATCCTTTAGCAATGCTGGCCAGTCTACCTCAACAGTTCAAAACTTTTAATCCTGCTTTATCTTAGTCCTTTTCCATGGTAACACTGAATCTAACTGAATTGTGATCACTGTCCACGATATGGTCGCCAACTGTCACTTCACCCATTTGCTCTTCTTCATTCCCCAAGACTGGGTCTCGAATTACATCTCCTCTCATTGGGTTCGTCACGAATTGGTTGAAAATGTTTTCCTGTACACACTGCATGATTTTGTCTCCCTCAGTTCCCCTTATATTGTTTGATTCCCAGTTGATATTGGGATAGTTCTGCATGGGTTGCATCCCCACAATCCCAAAGATGTATAGGACCGGTAGATTGGCCACACTAAATTGCCCCTTAATTGGTAAAAAGAGAATTGGGTACTCTGAATTTTTAAAAAAGATATTGGGATCGTTAAAGTCACATCGGAAGCAGAGCTGAACAGGAGAAATCCGGAGTACAGTCTGAGAAGGTAAGTGGTTCTCTATAAATAAGGTGACTCGTGTCCTTAGCCTTTTCATTCCTAGGCTCATTGGAGTACATAAGAACATAAGAGCATAAGAACTAGGAACAGGAGTTGGCCATCTGGCCCCTCGAGCCTGCTCCACCATTTAATGTGATCATGGCTGATCTTTGTGGACTCAGCTCCACTCTCCGGCCTGTACACCATATCCCCGAATCCCTTTATTCTTTAGAAAGGTATCTATCTTTTTCTTAATTAAAAACGTTTAAAGAAGGAGCCTCAGCTACTTCACTGGGCAAGGAATTCCAGAGATTCACAACCCTTTGGGTGAAGAAGTTCCTCCTAAACTCGGTCCTAAATCTACTTCCCCTTATTTTGAGGCTATGCCCCCTAGTTCTGCTTTCCCCGACCAGTGGAAACAACCTGCCCGCCTCTATCCTATCTATTCCCTTCATAATTTTATATGTTTCAATAAGATCCCCCCGCATCCTTCTAAACTCCAATGAGTACAGTCCCAGTCTACTCAACCTCTCGTCATAATCTAATCCCCTCAACTCTGGGATCAACCTAGTGAATCTCCTCTGCACTCCCTCCAGTGCCAATATGTCCTTTCTCAGGTAAGGAGACCAAAACTGAACACAATACTCCAGATGTGATCTCACCAACACCTTATACAATTGCAGCATAACCTCCCTAGTCTTGAATTCCATCCCAGATTAGATTAAACTCCAGTAGATTCTGAGCTTCTCCCCGGAGAAGATTCTGTGTTACATCTAGTGAGGTAAGAGTTTTGTTTTGTGTTTTTTTTTCTTCTTACACTTACGAGAGGGTAGCAAGTCAGACTCAGTCTCCTCGACCAGCAGGTATGTGATTGGCTGGTGACTGGTAAATAGTTTTTCCTTTCATTTTTCTCTTAGCATTGTAGTTGCAGGGTAGAGAGGAATGCAAAAGGGGTGAGTGAGTTGCATTATTGGTTAAGGAGAATATCACAGCTGTGCTGAGGGAGTGAGTACACCTTGGAGGGTTCAGGCAGCGAAGCAATCTGGGTAAAGCTCAGGAATAGGAAGGGCGCTGTCACAATGTTGGGGTTTACTGCAGACCTCCTAACAGCTAGCGGGAAATAGAGGAGCAGATATGCAGACATCTTGGAAAGATGCACAAACAATAGAGTTGGCTTGGTGGATGATTTTAACTTTCCCTGCATTGACTGGGGAACACTTACTGCTAGAGGCATGGATGGAGCAGAATTTGTAAGGAGTGTCCAGAAGGGTTTCTTGATACAATATATAAAAAGCCCAACTCGGGAAGGGGCCATATTAGACCCGGTGCTGGGAAATGGGCCCGGCCAGATGATCGAAGTTTCAGTAGGAGATCATTTCGGGAACAGTGATCATAATTCTGTAAGTTTTAAGCTTGTTATGGGCCAGGGTTTAGAGAACTCCAAAGTGTATCGTGGAGTTCCCCTGACCCACAACTTTTAATATGTTGTGGTATGGGGAGCACACAGCCCACTCTACAGGTGTGGTACAGCAGAAATGGAAAAGTATTTTTTAAAAGCAAAACAATGTTTATTCTACGAACTCAAGTTAACCTTTTTAAAACATACAGTGAACATCTTAGCAACCATCAATTCAAATACAACCCACAAAGAATACAAGACTAAGTAATCCTTTAAGTTTTTCTTTTAACATCCATAAGACTTAAAACACTGTTTACCAGAAGCACATCAGGTTAAAGTCACTACTGTTATTAGTTTTAAATCACCAGGATTGATTTACAGTCTTTAGATTACAGAGAGAGATTCATACACCTTCTGGCTGTGACTGCAGGTATCCAGCTCTAAAAACGAAACTAAAACACACCCTGCAGCAAAACAGCCTAAAATGAAAGTAAAAAGCTGACAGACAGCCCAGCTCCACCCACTCTCTGACATCACTGCAGTAGTAAACACCCATTTCTTAAAGGCACTGTCACTACAGATATTTATATACACACCCATTTATAAACACCCATTTCATAAAGGTTCTCTCACATGACAAGCTGCTTATGGAAAAGGACAAGAGTGGTCCTCATGTGAAGGTGTTAGACTGGGGGAAGGCTAATCACAACAGCATTAGGCAGGATCTGGAGCGTGTTGACTGGATGAGGCTGTTTGAGGGAAAATCAACATCCGGCCTGTGGGAGGCTTTCAAATGTCAGTTAATTAGAATTCAGGACTGGCATGTACCTCAGAGGATTAAAGATAAGGGTGGCAAGTATAGGGAACCCTGGATAACAAGGGATATTATGAATTGTGTCAAAAAGAAAAATGAAGCATTTGTAAGGTCCAAAAGGCTGAGGATAGATGAAGCCCTTGAAAAATATAAAGCAAGTAAGAAGGAACTTAAGGTAGGAGTTAGGAAGGCTAAAAGGGATCATGAAATGACATTGGCAAACAGGATTAAAGAAAATCCTCAGGCATTTTATACATGTGAAAAGAGCAAGAGAGTCGCCTCACTAATTTAATAGAATTTTTCGAGGAAGTGACAAAGATGATAGATGAGGGAAAGGCAGTAGATGTTGTATACATGGACTTCAGTAAAGGCTTTGACAAGGCACCTCATGGTGGACTGGTACAAAAGGTGAAGTCACATGAGATCAGAGGAGAGCTGGCAAGTTGGATACAGAACTGGCTAGGGCACAGAAGACAGAGGGTAGCAAAGGAAGGGTGCTTTTATGAATGGAAGGCTGTGACTAGCAGCGTTCCACAGGGATCAGTTCTGGGGCCTTTGTTGTTCGTGGTGTATATAAATAATTTGGAAGAAAATGTACCTGGTCTGATTAGTAAGTTCGCAGGCGACACAACAATTGGTGGTTGCGGATAGTGAAGAGGATTGTCAGAGGATACAGCAGGATTTGAACTGGTTGGAGCCTTGGGCGGAGAAATGGCAGATGGAGTTTAATCCGGACAAGTGTGAGGTAATGCACTTTGGAAAGTTTAATGCATGTAGGAATTACACAATAAACGGTAGAACTCTTGTGAGTACTGACAGGCAGAGAGATCTGGGCCAATCGCTTGCACTGTTTTTTCAAATGTATTTTTATTGAAGTTTTCAAGTTTTAACAATTATCATAGCAAAACAAAAGAAAAAAGCCCGTAGGTATCAGTGAAAAAAGCAGAGGGCTAAACCACCCGAGAACCCCAGAGCTAAGGGAAAATTACACTGATACCCACACACAAAAGGCCCAAGGTTAAGAAGGATGCCATCAGATCCCAACTGGTAGGGCAAAAACCCATCCAAGAGACGATGGAGCTGTCAGGACACTTTCTCCCAACTGAGGGGGCACCACCCTGGGAGGGAGGGCCAACACCAGTGAACCCACTAGCGAACCCACCCCAACAACCATGATTGTTCAGGAAAAGGGACAGGGCATTCAATAGTCGGCATAACATGATATAAACTTGTATTATTTAATTCCCTGTTAACAGAAACTTGACAACATCAAGCAGAACTAACATGATCAACAAGGAGCAATGTCAGGATGGCACAGTGGTTAGCACTGCTGCCTCACGGTGTCCAGGACACTGGCTTGATCTGGATACCGGGTCACTGTCCGTGTGGAGTTTGCACATTCTGCGTGGGGCTCACCCCCACAACCCAAAGATGTACAGGGGTAGGTCGATTGGCCACACTAAATTTCCCCTTAATTGGACAAAAAAGAATTGGGCACATTCAATTTATATATAAAAACGCAAGGAGCAATGTCCAGAATAATAACCGAAATGCAGAAATGCAAAGCAGTCTTCAGGATGAAGACTTCTTCACTGGCGCACGAAGAAAGCCAAAATTGAGGATGAGGCAGGATCAGAATTAATGAGTACTCTTCAGGATCTCTCGATGGGTCTTTGTTCCTATTTAGTTAAATCGAGCCCATAGCAGCAGCCATGTGTACCCTTGACAGGATGCACAGCAGGAATTCATTAAAAGTCCTCAGGCAGCACCTTTTAAACCTATTATCGCTACCATTTAGAAGGACAAGGAGACTGATACATGGGAACAGCACCACGTGGAAATTCCCTCCAAGCTACACAACATCCTGACTTGGAAATATATTGGCAGACCCTTCACTGTTGCGGGGCCAAAATCCTGGAACTCTCTCTCTAATAGCACAGTGGGTGGACCTACACCACATGGACGGCAGTGGTTCAAGAAGGCAGCTCACCACCACCTTATCAGGGGCAATTAGGAATAGGAAATAAATACTGGCCAAGCCAGCGAAGTCCACATCCTCTGAATGATATATTTTTTTAAAGTCTTATGTAGGAGTCCATTTATTTTCATTGTTCTTACTTGAGAGAAGTACTATTCGTGTTTTCACATTGAACTGTATACGATACCTAACTGTCCTTTTTGTCAGTCTACCTAAAATCCTCTGCACTCCTTCACAATATTTATCGCAACTTGACACACTTACCCAATTTTCTGTCAGTAAACTTTGATTATTCCTTCAATTGCTAGGTTACAATGGTAGCGATCCTGACACGGATCCTTTTTCATACGTTTCAATTTTGAAAATGTTCCTTTAACCTTGACCTTTCATTTTCTGTTTTCTCACAGCGTTTCTCTTGGCCGTATACTTTTCACTTCATGTGCCACTTCTGCCATCAGTTTTTATGTGGTACCTTATCAAATGCATTTAAAAAAACCTTTTAGACAAAACCCACTCTCGGACCTTTATCGATCCACTTTATTATTTTTTCAAAGAAAACTTCAAGAAGACACTTTGCTGACTGGTCATGAGCTTCTCCTAATTTCACAATTTCCATGTTTCCATGGTCGAATTTTATGTGGGGGGCAGAATCCTTGGCCTAAGTGTCAGTGACAAACTCGTTTACACTGCGGCCATTTTATGCTTGAGGTGAGAAAAGGTGAGGGATTCGCCGGGTTCATGATTGACATTCGGGAGGGTGACAAGCTGCAGCCGCACATACACACTTCACTCCCCTCACTCACCATCCCAGTCAACAAGATGGCACTGGTTGTGCTGGAGCGTGCCCATACAGCTAATGGGTCAGATGGGGTCACTGGGCACCTGGGGCATGGCCTGAGGGGGACACCTATACGACCCGTGGCCCAAAGTGTTCTATTTTAAATAATGACTTATCTAAAATATATATATTACTCTTGAATCCACCAGGATGATAAAATGAGCAATAGTCTTCTTGTTGAACGATGAACTATTTAATGAGTAATAAAATAATAAACTGTGAGTCCTTTTACTCAATACTAAACTAATTATAAAGAAATAAAGTACAATACAGATAACTATATAACTATACACAATTATAACAAACTAGTTCAAACTTCTCTCACTCTAGCTATTCTATGTCTTGCTTGTTCACTATTCACACTCTAATTGTTCACACTATTGTTCACACTCTCGAACTAACTAAAAAGAGCAGGAATTTGGTTCTTATAGTATCTGACTGTGAGACATCTAGGGTTGAAATGACTGTACTACATTTACATACATTGATCATGTATATTGATATCTGAATATCACTACACAAAGTTCACAGTAGGTTGTCAGTGGTGTGCGCAGCTGCATGGCTGCCTTTCCAGCTGTGGCAATGGTGTTCTGTGTTTGTGCACCCCGACCCCACAGACCACCTCCTGGCCAACACCCGCTACTCCTCCCGGGCTGGCAGAAGCCCCCCGGCCAGCAGCACAACTGACAGCAAACTCTGGTGATGTTGGACACTTTCCCCCTCTCTCTCCCTCAGCAGCCGCAACACCGGTTTCAAGATTTTTAAAAGCACAAGTGAGCCGTGCCGTCGGGAACTTGGCCCATCGGAGGCGGGGCATCGCGGAGGCCCAGGAGAATACTGGATAGGCACGCTAATGATATGCAAACCCTATCTACTGTACAAGTGTTCCAGACCGCATTGACGTCTCTGTTGAGGTAATGGAAAATAGCGATTTGGCGCCAAATCGGCGCCCGCCACGATTTTAGCGTCTGAACCTATTCTCTGCCAATCGCATTTTGGATTTCAGCGCCAGCCAACGGAGAATCCCGCCCCAAGTCTTTAATACAGTTTCTATATCCAAAGAATTGTGTAAAGTGTGAAGGATAATTTTGACTTTAGATAATCGAATAAAATGGATGATATCGATTTTGCTACCCTTAAGTGGTTAGCACTGCTGTCTCACGGCACCGAGATTCCTGGTTCGATCCCAGCCCGGGTCACGGTGCGTGTGAAGTTTGCACATTCTCCCCATGTCTGCTTTGGTCTCACCCCCACAACCGAAAGATGTAGAGGGTATGAGGATTGGCCACGCTAAATTGCCCCTTAATTGGAAAATTAAAATAAAATTAAAAGAATATATATCTCCCCCAATTTTGATTGACTTAACTGGAGATGAAAATCAGAAGAGCTGTATAATGATGCTTAATTACTAACATCCATCTTGCTTTATCATAAAAAGTCAAAATTACTCCCAAGAAGCTTTTGTTTGTCAGATATCCTCAGATGTAAATAATCAAGTCAAGGTGCTTTGTTCACCTTGGGTTTGGAATAAACTATTTCATGGATTATCCCTCTTTTGATAATAATTTCCACTGTTGGAATCTACCTTTGGTGGTTCAGCAATTTTGATGTGCACATTCTCTCTGAAAACTGAGGCAAAGTAGTATGAGCCATTCCCTCATACATCATTACAAGCTTGCCTTCTTCATGACTGACCTACAGAAAACTTTTTTCTCAAAGGACAAGCTCTTCCTTCCAGGGATCATTCTTGTGAACCGCCTCTGGATCTTTTCCAATGCCAGCACATCCTTCCTTAGATATGGGGCTAAAATTGCTCACAATACTCCAAATGGGGTCTGACCAGAAACTTATACAGCCTCAGAAGAGAGAGCTAAGAAGAGCCAGGAGGGGACATGAGAAGTCTTTGACAGGTCGGATCAAGGATAACCCTAAAGCTTTCTATAGATATGTCAGGAATAAAAGAATGACTAGGGTAAGAGTAGGGCCAGTCAAGGACAGTAGTGGAAAGTTGCGCGTGGAGTCCGAGGAGATAGGTGAGGTGCTAAATGAATATTTTTCGCCTGTATTCACACAGGAAAAAGACAATGTTGTCGAGGAGAATACTGAGACACAGGCTACTAGGCCAGAAGGGCTTGAGGTTCATAAGGAGGAGGTATTAGCAATTCTGGAAAGTGTGAAAAAGTCCCCTGGGCTGGATGGGATTTATCCTAGGATTCTCTGGGAAGCTAGGGAGGAGATTGCTGAGCCTTTGGCTTTGATCTTTAAGTCACCTTTGTCTACAGGAATAGTGCCAGAAGACTGGAGGGTAGCAAATGTTGTCCCCTTGTTCAAGAAGGGGAGTAGAGACAACCCCGGTAACTATAGACTTCTGTTGTGGGCAAAGTCTTGGGAAGGTTTCTAAGAGATGGGATGTATAATCATCTGGAAAGGAATAATTTGATTAGAGATAGTCAACACGGTTTTGTGAAGGGTAGGTCGTGCCTCACAAACCTTATTGAGTTCTTTGAGAAGGTGACCAAGCAGGTGGATGAGGGTAAAGCAGTTGATGTGGTGTATATGGATTTCAGTAAAGCGTTTGATAAGGTTCCCCACGGTAGGCTATTGCAGAAAATACGGAGGCATGGGATTCAGGGTGATTTAGCAGTTTGGATCAGAAATTGGCTAGCTGGAAGAAGACAAAGGGTGGTGGTTGATGGGAAATGTTCAGCCTGGAGTCCAGTTACCACAAGGATCTGTTTTGGGGCCACTGCTGTTTGTCATTTTTATAAATGACCTGGAGGAGGGCGTAGAAGGATGGGTGAGTAAATTTGCAGATGACACTAAAGTCGGTGGCGTTGTGGACAGTGCGGAAGGATGTTACAAGTTACAGAGGGACATAGATAAGCTGCAGAGCTGGGCTGAGAGGTGGCAAATAGAGTTTAATGCAGAAAAGTGTGAGGTGATTCATTTTGGAAGGAATAACAGGAAGACAGAGTACTGGGCTAATGGTAAGATTCTTGGTAGTGTGGATGAGCAGAGAGATCTTGGTGTCCATGTACATAGATCCCTGAAAGTTGCCACCCAGGTTGAGAGGATTGTTAAGAAGGCGTACGGTACGAAGGCTTTTTTCAAGAAAATCGAGAAAAGTGTCTTGAGTTTTGTGTGGGCTGGGAAGACCCCGAGAGTGAGGAGGGGGTTTTTGCAGCGTAGCAGGGATAGGGGGGACTTGCACTACCGAGCTTAAGTGAGTACTATTGGGCCGCTAATATCTCAATGGTGTGTAAGTGGATGGGAGAAGGGGAGGGAGAGGCGTGGAAGAGATTGGAGATGGCGTCCTGCAAAGGAACCAGCCTACAAGCACTGGCGACGGCGCCGTTGCCGTTCTCCCCGAAGAAATACACCACAAGTCCAGTGGTGGTGGCAACACTGAAAATTTGGGGGCAGTGGAGACGGCATAGGGGAATGACGGGAGCCACGGTGCGGTCCCCGATAAGAAATAATCATAGATTCGTCCCAGGGAGAATAGATGGGGGATTTAGAGCATGGCAGAGAGCTGGGATTGTGCAACTGAAGGATCTGTTCCTAGACGGGACGTTTGCGAGTCTGGGAGCGCTGACGGAAAAATATGTGTTGCCCCAAGGGAATGCATTTCGGTACATGCAACTGAGGGCTTTTGCGAGGCAACAGGGGAGGGAATTCCCGCAGCTCCCGACGCAGGAGATTCGGGATAGAGTGATCTCAGGGACATGGGTGGGGGATGGTAGGGTGTCGGATATATACAGGGAAATGAGAGACGAGGGGGAGATCATGGTGGATGAGCTGAAGGGAAAATGGGAAGAAGAGCTGGGGGAAGAGATTGAAGAGGGGCCGTGGGCAGATGCCCTACGTAGGGTAAACTCTTCGTCCTCATGCGCCAGGCTTAGCCTGATACAATTCAAGGTTTTGCACAGGGCGCATATGACCGGAGCAAGGCTCAGTAAATTTTTCGGGGTAGAGGATAGGTGTGGGAGATGCTCGAGGAGCCCAGCAAACCACACCCACATGTTTTGGTCATGCCCGGCACTGCAGGGGTTCTGGGTGGGGGTGGCGAATGTGCTTTCGAAGGTGGTAGGGGTCCGGGTCGTGCCAGGCTGGGGGTTGGCTATATTTGGGGTTGCAGGGGAGCCGGGAGTGCAGGAGGCGAGAGAGGCTGATGTTTTGGCCTTTGCATCTCTAGTAGCCCAGCGAAGGATATTGCTTATGTGGAAGGAAGCCAAACCCCCGGGCGTGGAGACCCGGATAAACGACATGGCAGGGTTTATAAAACTAGAACGGATAAAGTTCGCACTAAGGGGTTTGGCTCAAGGGTTCACCAGGCGGTGGCGACCGTTCATTAACTACCTCGCAGAACGATAAAGGAAATGGGAAAGTAACAGTAGCAACCCAGGGGGGAGGGGGGGGGAGTGGGGGGGGGGGGGGGGCGAGTGGGTCCTCAGGGGTGTTTTTGTATAGATATTTGTACTTGGTTATGTATATTGGATTGCTTGATTTATTATTTGGGAGAGCTATTATTTTTGTTATGGCAGTTGCCATTTAGTTCATATATTATTTATTTATTTGTTAAAAACGGTCACTGTTATTTATATTGTTTTATTGTTGTAAAAAGGGGAAAAACCTTTGTACTGTTTTGTTTGGCCGAAAAATTTGAATAAAATATATATTTTTTTAAAAAGGCGTACGGTGTGTTAGCTTTTATTGGTAGAGGGATTGAGTTTCGGAGCCATGAGGTCATGTTGCAGCTGTACAAAACTCTGGTGCGGCTGCATTTGGAGTATTGCGTGCAATTCTGGTTGCCGCATTATAGGAAGGGTGTGGAAGCATTGGAAAGGGTGAAGAGGAAATTTACCAGAATGTTGCCTGGTATGGCGGGAAAATCTTATGAGGGATGGCTGAGGGTCTTGAGGCTGTTTTCGTTAGAGAGAAGAAGGTTAAGAGGTGACTTAATTGAGGCATAGAAGATGATCAGAGGATTAGATAGGGTGGACAGTGAGAGCCTTTTACCTCGGATGATGATGTCTAGCACGAGGGGACACAGCTTTAAATTGAGGGGAGATAGATATAGGACAGATGTCAGAGGTAGGTTCTTTACTCAGAGGGTAATAAGTGCGTGGAAAGCCCTGCCTGCAACAGTAGTGGACTCGCCAACACTAAGGGCATTCAAATAGTCATTGGATATGACATATGGACGATAAGGGAATAATGTAGATGGGCTTTAGAGTGGTTTCCCAGGTCGGCGCAACATCGAGGGCTTAAGGGCCTGGACTGCGCTGTAATGTTCTATGTTCTATGTTCAGAAGTACATTCCTGGTCTTGTATTCCAGCCCTCTTGACATGAATGCTGACATTGCATTTGACTTCTTAACTGCCGACTGAACCTACACATTAACCTTAAGAGAATCGTGAACAAGGACTCCCAAGTCCCTTTGTGTTTCTGATTTCCTAAGCATTTCCCCACTTAGAAAATAGTCTACGCCTAAATCCCTCCTTCCAAAGTGCATAATCTCACAATCTCACACTTTTCCACATTGTATTCCATCTGTCACTTCATTGCCCACTCTTCCTAGCTTGTCCAAATCCTTCTGCAGCCCCTTTACTTCCTCAATACTACCTGTCCCTCTACAGATCTTTGTATCATCTGCAAACTTAGCAACAGTGCCTTCAGTTCCTTCTTCCAGATCATTAATGTATACTGCCATAATGATCATTAAGTCAGTAATGCACAAGAATCTCATGGCACCTGGTTCATGTTTGTTTAAAGGTGATGTACAACAGTTGGCTTTGTGTAGCTGTGTCTGTCGTCAGTGATTTTCCTTGTTAAACTCTGTGTCACAAGAGAAGGGAACAGGAGGGCAGCAGCTTTCATGGAGGCTCAGGATCGGCAATGCCAAGTCAGGGGTGGGGAAGGGGATCTGGAGTGAGTTCAGGGGTGTGGAAAAGCGAAAGAGGAGTCCATGGGATGGAAAAGAATGGGATTGGGTACATTGAGGAATCAAGTTGGAAGGGCCTTGCATCCTGTGTGTGGAAGGGTTAGATGGGGGAGGCATGGATAATCAGACAGGGAAGGAAATGAGGGGCCTAAAGGGCAGGGTCAGTCTTGTCCATATTTGGATACATCTCAGGCTGTTGGCTGGCAGTCTTTACAGGGATTTGAGTTCACCTGCAACAGTTCATTCTTCCCTACAGTAGAAGAGTTTGGACATTGTCTTTTACAATTCACAGAAGGGATGGCCAGCTAAGCCTGCAAGTGCAACCATGTCCCAAAAGTATAACACTGCACACTAACATGGACACTCAGTAAAGAGTAAATGTGAAAACATAACATTGATTCTTCCACAAAAAATAAATTTCCATGATTCCTCAGTAACCATCAATAGGTGCCAACCATGAGGTGTGCCAGTGCATTTAACTCTCTGGCTAAACTAGTCTCAACAAATAATGATGACGCACGCATGGATAAAGTGAAATCAATGTATTTTAAAGGCAAAATTGAAAATTGAAAAACAATCCAGCCAACTTTGTGCTCTCAGGTCTTCAGTTAACATCCATGGAATTGAGCAGGGATATTTTGACCTTGATACAGAGCCTTCCTGTTTGTCCAGGGGGCTCTATTATAGCCTGACCATACCTACTGCAATGTCAACTGATGACAGGCGGGTTTTACCATTGATACTCTTACCCTGCTGCATGATCACACGTGTCTCCTGTGCACACCGCTGGCACAATGAATTTGGATTGGAATCGGGTGCAAGCAGGCGAAAGGCATGAGAGTGGCAGCACGGTAGCATTGTGGATAGCACAATTGCTTCACAGCTCCAGGGTCCCAGGTTCGATTCCAGCTTGGTTCACTGTCTGTGCGGAGTCTGCACATCCTCCCCGTGTGTGCGTGGGTTTCCTCCGGGTGCTCCGGTTTCCTCCCACAGTCCAAAGATGTGCAGGTTAGGTGGATTGGCCGTGATAAATTGCCCTTAGTGTCCAAAATTGTCCTTAGTGTTGGGTGGGGTTACTGGGTTATGGGGATAGGGTGGAAGTGTTGTCCTTTGGTAGGGTGCTCTTTCCAAGAGCCGGCGCAGACTCAATGGGTCGAATGGCCTCCTTCTGCACTGTAAATTCTATGAAATGGTGGCCACTTCTGGTTCCACCGTTGGGCACGGTGCACCACGATTAAAATTCCAGCCTATGTTTTTGCTTATTTTCTATCATGCCCCCTCATAATCTTTCAAATTCCCCAGTTAAGGTTTCCTTATGCTTTTAATATTTGTTCCCAATTTATTTTCTTATTTTCTGTCCAATAACACTAAATCCATCAGTTATAATCTCTTCATTAATTCAGCGAACTCAAAACCTTTGGTGCAATTCACTTTTTCCTTATTGGAATACAGCTGACCCCTTGCATGTTCATCTCCCATTTTATCATCCTATGCTTCTTATTGCTAAATTTTTCTTCCATTTCATTTGAGCAAAGTCCTTTTTAACTTTCCAATATCTGTTTGTTTCTGATTTGAGCACCCTTATCCTTGTGTTTTACTTGTCCATTCGGTTCTAATCTTGAACCTTATTGGGCTGTGGTCACTACTTTTAAGGCATCTACTTTCTTCATTTCCTCACCCAGAATCAACTTGAATTCAGAGAAATGACCCACTAAATTTTCTTCCAAATTTTGTTGGGAGTAGCAAAATATTGACTAAGGAAGCACAGCTAAATACATTGCAAAAAACCCCACATTTTCTCACTGCTAGATCTTTTACTATCCCAGCTTATTGTTGATAATTAAAATCCCCTGCAATTAAAATGTGGTAGGTAATACATACATGCCTTTCATTTGTCTACCAAATATATCTTTCAATTCTTTCCCATTTTCTGGCTTTTAATTATATACTCTCATTAATATGACTTTGGCACTCCTCAGCTTAATAAGGAATTATGATTAATATTGTTTCTCATTAATACTGCTATTGCCTCCTCATTTGTACCTTTTCTATCCTTCCTGAAAGTTTCATACCAAGGTATATTTATTTGCCAGTACTGACCCAGTTGTCGTCATATTTGCTATTGCATTTTGATTTTCTATTTTAGCCAGTAACTCCAGTTGCCCAATCATATTTCCTATGCTCTGTGTGTTGATATTGACACATTTCAGCTTGTATTTCCTCACTTTTATAAGTTTGCATTTTATATTGCTTTGCTGTATCCTAATATCTTTTTGTATCTTTTCACTTTTATTCTCTTTCAAACTTCCTGGCTCTTTACTATGTATGCATCCATGATTTTCTTTTTGAAACACGTTGATCAATTCTCTCCCTGCCATGTAAGGTTAAATATTTTACACAGAGAGCCTAATTATTGAACGGGATTAGAATAAGCTTTCTGTACTGATTGTGTTTCATAAGGGAGCTTACTGCAGGAGGAAGACCATCTAGATCCATCATTTACAAGGCACAAGTTAGGACCGTGATGGACTACTGTCCACCTGCAGCTGAATGCAGCACCAGCAACACTGAAGAAGCATGACACTGTGGTAGCATGGCCCCTTTAAGGGGCAATACTTTGTGGGCCACTTGACAGGCCCTCAGCCCATGGGGACGGAGCATGCAAACTTTAGCCTATCAGGTGTTGATGCGCGGATCTGGCTGTTGAGTTTTGGTCAGAGTTAACCTGGGAATCGTTGGAACAAGACCTGTGGAGTAGGTGTATTGTTTTGCGCATATAATTCTTAGTAAAATAAATCACTGTTGAGATTAAATACTGCCTCTCCACTTACCTCGCAATACAACATTGGCGATGAGAATAAATCAAACCAGTCGAAGGATACTTTTAAAAATTGAAGGGTGAGAGGGCAAGAGTCCTGAAAAGGTAAAAGATCATCAGCAGTTGAATAATGATGCCACTATTCCGGAAATTTAATCTGTTTGATCCAGAGCTTGAAAATTGGAGCCAATATGTCGAAAGGCTTCGATACGTCTTTGCTACCAATAAAATTATTGCAGAAGACAAACAGAAAGTAATATCACTTACAGTTTGTGGCCCACAAACAGATAACCTCGTGTGAAGCTTAACATCTACAAAAGCTCCGGACTCTAAGTCCTTTGATCAATTGGTGCAACTAGTGAGGGACCATTACAACGCTAACTCTCCATCATTATGCAGTGCTATAAATTTCATACAGCTATTCGAGCTCCTGGTGAAATGGTATCCACTTTCGTAGCCAAATGTTGACAAATATCTGAGCATTATGAATTTGGTAATCCTCTCAGTGGCATGCTGCTTAACCAGTTGTTCTGTGAGATCAACAACTTAAATATTCAGAAGAAGTTCGTGGCAGAAACCAAGATACCCTTGGGCAAGGTAGATGAGTACTGAAGCCGGACTGCACCGTCCGAATCTGCGGTGATTATAAGATGATAGTGAACAGGGCTGCTAAAATAAATAAATATCCTATCCCTAAAATAGAAGATTGATATGCCAGGTTTGCAGGGTGCCTCAAATACACAAAATTGGATTTAAGCCATGCATACCAGCAGCTTGAGCTGGCAAATGAGTCAAGAAAATGTGTTAACATAAATACCCATAAAGGCTTGTTCCAATATATGTGATTGCCTTTCGGTATTTCTTCTGTCTGTGCGATATTCCAGCGCAGAATGGAGAGCCTTTTCCAGGGAATTCCGAAGGCTGCCAGGTATCTGGACAATGTCCTAGAGACAGGGCAACACCAGAGGAACACAGAATGAATTTGGAAGAAGTCCTCAAGAGGTTTAAAGAAGCCAGTATTCAGTTAAAGCGAAATAAGTTCACGTTTTCGAAAGATGAAGTCACGTATTTAGGTTTCAGAGTGGACGCAAAGGCATTGCACCTGCTTGAAGATAAGATAAAGAAAATAGAAGGTCTCCTGGAACCAAGGAACACGCTGGAATTGAAGTCCTTTCTAGAGATGGTCAATTATTACTTCTACATTTTACCAAACCTGTCGATCAATTTGGTACTCCTGCACCAACTGCTGAAGAAGAACCAGCATTGGAAGTGGGAAGGTTCCCAGAGGTCAAATATACCCTGCAGTCATTGGCTTTGCTGGGCCATTTAACACGGATAAACCCATCGTAGTTACGTACGATGCATCACGCTATGACATTGATGCAGTACTCTCATATAAAATGGAAGATTATGTGGAATAACCTGTTACCTTCATATCCAGAACACTGATGAATGCTGAGAGGAGATATTCCCAGATTGACAAAGGAAGACTGGTGGTCGTTTATGCCGTAAACAAATGTCATTAATATGTTTATGTTGGCACTTCACCATCGTCTCGGACTAAAACCCATTAACAGGATTTTTCATGAAGGTAAGCCCGTCCAGCCAATAGCATCAGCCCAAGTGCAAAGATGGGCACTTGACTTGGCTGCATATTTGTAAACCTTTCAGCATAGACAGGGTATCCTGTTTTGAGCAGGCTTCCTCTGCCACAAACAATTTTCAAGATGCCCACTCCGCAGGTGTTCACCTTGGCTCTAAATTTTCTTGATACGTTACCTATTTCATCAGCCTCATGAAGATGTGGACCAACAGAGTTAAATGTTGGTTCTTAGGTGTTGGCTGAAAGAGCTGTCCAAACTTTAAAAGCACCAATTAATCTAAAAAAAAGAGTCCCCTTGTGGACGGGTTCAGCGGGGTGGTTCCCGATGCTTGTCGTGCTGGGTACGACCCCGCCATCGAAGGAACTCTGCTATTTTTCAGGCTTCAGCAGGGAAGGCCTGCCGAGGCCACACTTACCTTCATTTCCTGCACTGAGGACCTCCGCTCATCAGTGCAGGAAGAGTTTGGGGCGTCATTTAAAAATGGTACTCCGATCTCTCAATCCCCCAACTTAGCTGCTGGGGGGCTCCACCACACCTCATAAAGGTAGGGCGCCGCCTGGGCCAGATCCTCGGCATGGGCAAAATGTCACCTTGGCACTGCTAGCTTGACAGTGCTCCTCCCAGCCTGGCAGTGCCACCTGGGCACACTGACAGTGCCAGGCTATCATCTGGGTGGCATCAGTAGTGCCAGGGTACCACTCTGCCCAGAGGCTGACCACCCGAGTCCTTCGATTGCCTGGAAGACCCCTTCCAAGTGCCGTTCCACCTGGTCCCAGTTTGTGTAGGCCAGTGCTAAATGGCGTCCGACAGGTCTCTTTGGCGAGGCCATTAGATTCCACAGGTTGGTTAGCTCTGGCAGAGACACATTTAACTGCGCCTAACTGCATAATTAAATATGCTAATTTAGGTCCCACCCACTGTGGCGGGATCTAGATTGCGATGTCTCACAAGACAACGCGAGAGGCCTCTCGCAAGATTTATTGGCCTTGTCACCTCCCAAGCCGGGAGCGATGTGGCCATTAGATCTCACCCGCAAGCTAATCACCACTACTGCTTCATTTAGCAGACTTCTTGGTCTCTTAAAATTCAACCCTGCACACCGTTACTGGGGTCACCCTGGCTCAGTTGTTACTGGGCTAACATCTAAGGACCCGGCTTGACCTGATTTTTCCAAATTTGTTGGGGAGGGTGGAGGCTAAGCAAGCCTCACAGAAAGGATACAAGGATACAGCCAAGTAGGACAGGCCTTTCCAAACAGACGGTTTAGTGTACGTGCAAAACTTTGGTGGAGGATCAGGATGGTTACCTGGGAGACGTGTTGCCAGGGCTGGGCCATATCTTATGTCATTAACCTACAGGGCCTTGAAGAAAGAAATCATGTTGATCATTTAGAAGAAGAGAAACTGTCATCACGGCAAAGGGGCGCGTGGACCCAAACTCAGCTACCAGTACAACATTTGCCGCTGCGGTGGTGTTATAAATGAGGTCTTCTCAAGGGGAATCATCAGGGGCCACAGAAAGATTTAAAGAGGCAGTTAATTCTGCCCCTATTTCAGACTCGAACGATTTGCCTGCCCTTGATATATACTCAGATGCCTCCAATGCCAGTGGTCAGGTTCAGATGTTCGGCAAAAGTTAGGAAGTCACTTATGAGCTTTATTTTGAGCTCCCTTACTGTCACTCTCTTTGTCTTTATTTAACTGTAAATAAGATTTTCAGGGGTCTATAAGGGAAGTTAAGGAGAGAGGAATATGGTAGCATGGCCACTTTAAGGTACAATACTTCATGGGCCACTTGACAGGTTATAAGCCCATGGGGACGGAGAGCGCAAACATTAGCCTATCAGCTTTTAGGCACAAATCTGCCTGTTTGGGTTTGGTCACAGATAGCCTGGGAGTCATGGGAACAAGACATGTGTAGTACTGTTCTTCATTAAATAAATCACTGTTGTGATTAAACACTGCCTTGTCGCTTGCCTCGCAATACAACAGACACCATCCAGGACAAAGAAGCCTACTTAATTGACAGCTAATCCACTAAGTAAACATTCACTCCCTCCGCACAGTGGCATCATAATCGAGGTGCACCATAACAACTCGCCATGGCTCCTTCATCACCATCCCTCTAAACCCACAACCTTTACCAACTGGAAGTTGGTAAACCTTCCCCAACAAGGGTAGCGCACAGCCAATGAGCAAATAAAATGAAATACATCTGACTACACACGCTTCAGTAGTCCTGCTCAAAAGGCAAGGAAGGATTTATATGTTGTTGCTTCCAAAATGCAGTTGCAGTTTCTAAGCAAAAGAGAAAATACAAAAAAAATAAGGGTTCTGGCTTTGTAGATATAAAACAATTTTTGTTTCCAGTAATAACCATGATTTTCCTTGTTATCTTTACCTTTTCACGTCAAACTCAAAATTATTTAAACATCAGACACTGGCAATAACTTAATATTTACCTTGCAGGCAGTTTCAGGTTGGACGTCCCCATTACACCCTGCATCAGGTAAAGGAGAGTAAAATTAGGAGTAAAACATTTGCCTGAACTGAATCCTTCCTGTTACCCCACCCTCAGAAGCTTAGATTAAAAGGAATATCTTACAATGCAAGCAATGCTGTGTCAAGTAACTGACATTCAAAGTCTTACCTCCAGCTGCCATTCTGTCTCTTTTGGCCTAGAAAACAATGGCTGGAATTCTCTGGTTGTCGCGATTCAGGGCACACCCGCCAGCAGGTTTCCCGGCGGCGTGGGTGGTTTCAATTGAAAATCCCACTGACAAGCCACGGGAAGGTGGAATCCAGCTGCCAGAGAACGGCGCTCCACCAGGAAACATGCGGCTGAGGAACCGGAGTATCCCGCCCAATGTGTTTATTACTGCCAACCATTTCGGGCAAGAACATCACAGCATCTTGTGTTCCTTTTGCTAAATTTGACAAGTATCAACAGTTCCATACACAGGGAGAGTGGTTTAGTGAGCATGAAGTAGCAGCACCATTTGAAGCTTAGAGCACCCCTCAGGCGGGTTACAAACGGTGCTGCAGAAACAGAATAGGAACTGTTGGTTGAAGGGCCAAAGCTTGCAAACCCTGGAAGCACTTCCATCTCATGAACATTCAGCCCTGTCATGTTGGTGACTCTTTCTTCACAGGGAAAGTGGTGAGCACATTGCTCTTGCTCCTTGCAAGCCAGGCTTCCACTGTTAGCTTGCTGCACCTGAAGGCAAGTGACT
This sequence comes from Scyliorhinus torazame, assembly GCF_047496885.1. NCBI lineage: Eukaryota > Metazoa > Chordata > Chondrichthyes > Carcharhiniformes > Scyliorhinidae > Scyliorhinus > Scyliorhinus torazame. Next base: position 308,868,381 of record NC_092708.1, read on the forward strand.
GAATTAGCACATGTGACTGGTGGTGGGTTAGAAGAACACGGGCATTACATTTTAGTGGCATTTCACAGCTACATGTAAAGCTATCCTGTGTTGGGAGCTGGGTGGATGTCTAGCTCGACGAGATAGGCCTCTGATGAGATGCCCGGGGTGGGGAGGGGGGAAAACGATCTTAATCAATAAATTCAGGAACTGGGCATTGGACATGATGCCTGAGGTGCACAAGTGTGCAAGATGTTCATCACTTTTGTTATGGAAACCAGTCACCGCATCAACCATTCTCACATCCTCTTTCAAATCTGGAAAATTCCATTGATGCCCTCAAAACAATTCCTACCCTGTCCTGTTTGTTTGATGCAATAGCAGCTGGAAGTACATTTGTTGCAGGAGCAGGAATTGTAAATAAAAGTCACTCGATGCGAATAATAAAATTCAAGCTTAAATCTCCACAAAGGATCCACACAAATAAAGAGGACTTGTTTACACAGAATTAAACACACTTGTAAAGTCACTGAAAAAAATGTGAAATATATTCAGGACCCTGATTCCGAAAAAAAGCAACGTCACCTATATACTCATCTCCTGTGTCACATTGGCAAGCAGCATAGAAGAGGGGAGTGAATTCTGCTTAATATGTATTTGCATGCAATTGTATAGCTTTTGCAATTATGATGACCAATTTTGCGATTCCGAGGAAAATAGCCCTGAGATTGTAATACAAACATACTTGCACAACTAGAATGGGAAGCTGAGTTCGCTGGACTCAACAAGGTCAGCTTATTTCACGTTATTTGTGTTTCTTTACAACTTGAGTCCTGCTCGAAGAGTACGATGAAGAGAGTTATTAAATCCTAAGCATGCAACCTTAAAATGAAGCTCAAAATTAAAGGAGCACAGCCATTTATAGGTCAGTGATTGCTTAAAAGCGCTGTCCACAATTACCTGCCGTCCCCAGAAACAAATGTGGGAGAAAATGGTGTTGTGTTATGTACTCTGGGATAACACAGGCTGCAACTGGATGCAGCTTTAACCAAAAGATACTCCAGACTTTGAAGTTAGTTCAATCTGATTTATTGAACCAGTAGAACAGTTAGCACCGTTCTCTATGAGTTCGACTCTCTGCTAACCTAAGTGTGGTTACTCTGTCTGACTGAACCCGACTAGCTCTTAGCCACGTGCTGGAGGTGTGATACTGTACATACACCCTGACTCACTCTGTAGATCAGTGGAAAGAGGCGGAGTGTGAGTGCCTCGTGCCTTTTGTAGTGCGATACCACTTGTGAGTGTCCTGCCTGCTCATTGGTTATGTCCTGTTCTGTGTTCATTAGCTGCCTGTCTGTGCTTGTCTGTATATCATTATCTGCATGTCTGCATATCATGACAAATGGTACATTTTAAAGAATAAGACAAATAAGCCCACCTAACTGTATTCTATACTCAGGTTGTTGGCAGATGCTACAAATTGTAATCTGCCAACCAACTCCACAATTAATGCTCATCTGTGCCAAATCTTCCTTCCAACACTCTCACTGCATCTCACCAGAGCATGCAGTCAAAACGCAATTTAAAACTTAAAGCTGTCCTGAGCTCAGACCTTTCAGGAGATTCAGTTTGGAACCTGAGCAACCAGCAACGAGTCCCTGCAACCATGTAGTGACATTGGCAATGCACATTTTGGCAATAAATGGAAGAAAAGCAATAAACATTCTGACTAAGTTGACCTCAATATTGGCACCCAGCCCATTTTGATCCTTATGTCGCTGAATATTATTGTGCTGGCTGGGAAAAGTCCAAAGGTGAAACAATTGAGACCATTAGGGTCTTGCCAATGAGCAGCAGTGTCACTCAACTGTTACCGATTTTCTCTAATGTCTATTCCACAGATGACAGAGCTCTAAATTCTGAACTGCAGGAAAGAGAGGCAGTCATCCTGGATCATTGACACATGAGAGTCAAGGACTGACTGCAGAATGGCCTGTGCCAGTAGATCTGCCTGGCATACCTTAATAATGTAGAAACTCAATGGCCGGGAATTTAGACAGAACTTCAGTGTGAGGTGGGATAGGGTGAGTGTGCGTAGTGGTAGTGGTGGTGAGGGGTGGGGGTGGGTTGGGGGGGGGGGAGGGAGGGAGGGGGGAGGTGGGGGGGGGTTGTTGTAAGGTTGGGGAACTGGGAAGAATGGGTTTCCAGAATATGTTCAGAATTTAACTGAAGGGTGCTTTGTTTTTTTGCTTTGGGCCCCCTTCCTCTGATGAACAGGCTGGAGGACCGGCGATGAAAAGTCTGTTTCTGAGGACCAAAGAGTATGGAGAGGATTGTAAAAGCAAGTGATGGTCAGGGGAGGGCCTAACAGTCTGCGGGTTGAATTGCTCAAGGGGGGGAGGGGAGAGGGGCTCGCTGGAATGCCTGCCTCATGGCTCTGGCACTGTGTCCAAAGTTATAACAAATAAAACATAAAACATCACTCCAGCCCACACCCCTCACTCCTTACAATTCCCCAGATCACTTCCATGCTATCCCATGCCACCTTATGCCCTGTACTTAATCGCATAACCTCCCATACCTTCCATGCTGACCTAGCCCTTCTACTCACCCCATGTTCCTTATAGCCATTTTGCCAATTCAGTGCCAACATATGCCCTCCCAACTACAACTCTTTATCCTTACACATACCATGCCAACTCACCCAATATCCATCATGGACCCATGCAGAGATGAGATGAAAAAGAATTCCATAAAATAAAGTTCAATGACTTTTACAGACTTCACTATAATGAAAAAAACTCTTATTCATAAGAACCAATTTATTACATTTACTACAAAAGTCTGATGACAACATTCATTTAATCCCTTATTATAACAATAATTGAAATTTATACTCACACATCAAAGAGCTCATAAACACTTGTCAATGAAAGTATGAAATGGTAGGCACCCTACTGTGATAATGGATGGTTGTGAAATCAATTATGCAGCAGTAATCTGGTATTGGAACCCATCAGGCTTATGTAAACAAACAAAGTGAAATAAAAAGCAATGATTTTTGAGCACTCCAGTTTTCTTTTGCAAAAATTTAAAAAGCATGACTATTAAATGCCTTGACACCTTTACAGCTCTCTTTGAAAGGCTGTTTTGACTGTTACTCTTGACTCTCTAGTCTGTTTTTCTTGAAACCTTTGGCAGATCTTCTTTACACTTTGGACAGGTCCCGTTGATAAGTCCCCTTGATAGTTCCTCTAAATAAATGCTTTTGACACTTTTGACAGGACCATTTGTCACATCCCCTTAACAGTTGCTTTGTCAGATGACAGTTGATTTTGACAGGCTTGTTGACTGTACTTATAAGCTTGACAGTTAATGAATTTATGTATTCTTACACATATTCGTGCCCATTTTTAACAATTCCTTGGGCGCCTTATCTACCCAAAGTCACCTGACCTCCCACAAAGGAATCGCGGGACCAGATCCAAAGTAATACCTTACCTCTCCAAAGAAATACCTTGGCTATTCAAATAAATGCGCAAAGGTCAGATCTGCTCTTACAAAACCCACTCTGCACACGTCGGGTTTCACACTCTACCATTTTTACCACGATGGAGAGGCTCTCCACCATGGCAAAAATCCGGGCCTTTGTGCAAAACATTCAGCTAACTTAACAGGAAGTCATTCAAAATGTCATTTAAGAGCTCCTCTGTCTTCCAATCTGCCATTGTTCAGACCTCAAACAGAAAAGAGTGTGAAAAGGAATGATAAATTAACTAATGAATGATACTAGCATCAGATCTTATTTTCTTTGCAATATAGCCTTGATGGGGGCTGCACGGTAGCACAGGGGCTGCACAGTAGTACAGTGGTTAGCACTGTAGCTTCACAGCGTCAGGGTCCCAGGTTCGATTTCCAGCTAGGGTCACTGTCTGTGCTGAGTCTGCATGTTCTCCCCGTGTCTGCGTGGGTTTCCTCTGGGCGTTCCGGTTTCCTCCCACAAGTCCCAAAAGATGTGCTGTTAGGTCATTTGGCATTCTGAATTCTCCCTCTGTGTACCTGAACCGGCACCGGAATGTGGCGACAAGGGGCTTTCCACAGTAACTTCATATCTGGCATTGCCCAGGTATGTCCCTTCCCTCTCCCTGGGGGCTATACTTACCCTGGCGACTTCCTCTCGACTGCTTCCCGTTTTAAACACCTGTTAGAAAATATCACGGATTGGACATCACATCGGCGAGATATAAATATTCAGTGACCTGGTAACATATTGTGGAGAACCTCTTTAATTATATTTAAATTAATTGAAGTTGATTGCCTTGAGGTTCCCACCCTTTTTGGGTGGAAGCCTCGTTACGTCACTGGGGAGGGTTGTGGATAATCAGAAAATAAGACCTTGCCAGTGAGATTCTTGTTGTCTGACTGTCGTGAGATTTTGGCCCGAGTCGCCGTTTAGCTGATGGCTAATGCAGGCTCCAAATCGCTCCCATTAATTCAAGAAACAATAATCACCAAGGGTATGAATACTGCGTATTTGATAAAACATTGTGCAATTACATTTTCTGTTTTCATGTTAGCACATCAAATATAATGATTAGCAGCACTTTCAATTGTTTGAAGAACATCACTACAAGATTAAATCTATTGGGTGGATGTGCATTGGCGGATGAAGGACCATTTTGTGACTGGTTTTGGTGGTGTTGGTGGGAGGAACGCAGGCCAGAGAATTTTAAAATTTCAATTATTTTCCTGCCTGTCACTAGTTGACCCTGCTAGTCGGTCACCCCTGATAACCCAAAGTGCAAGTAGCTGGGTGGTGTGTTGATGGGTGCCTCACTTGTATATTAACATCAGGCGCCGGAATGTGGCGACTAGCGGCTGCCCCTAAACCCTCCTTTCATGTTCTTGTCACCTGCACTGAGAATTAAGCCCTTAGTTCTCCTCTGCCTGCAATCCTGTCTGCTGTGCAATGTTGCTTACATCACAGTGCACCACTATTATGCAGGACGCCCTTACCAGCGAGTATTGAAGGCCACCTTCAAATTTATTTCGGCACCTGAAGTATGTTTGACAATTTTGCACCTTGCTCTGTGGCTCACTTGGTTCTCATGTGACTTTTTGTGTTGCACTATCATGCCTCACAAGTGAGGTTCCTAGGGTGGTGTCATGAGCCATGTTTGAAGAGGTTTCTTACTCAGAACCAGACCTTAATTCTACTTCCTGGTGCAGGGTCCCAGGTTCGATTCCCGGCTTGAGCCACTGTGTGGTATCTGCACGCTCTCCCCGTGTATGCGTGGGTTTGCCTTTGGGTGCTACGGTTTCCTCCCACAGTCCTGAAAGACGTGCTGTCAGGTGAAGTGGACATTCTGAATTCTCCCTCTGTGTACACAAACGGGCACCGGAAGGTGGCGACTGGGGTCTTTTCACAGTAACTTCAATGCAGTGTTAATGTAAGCCTACTTGTGACAATGAAGATTATTATTATTATTATTATAAAAAAAGCTTCTAAATGTTGGATTGCTGCAGTACAAATGCATCACAGCAACTCCCGGGAAATTACACCTGCACCTTCATGAACTACGTCTGTTGCACACCACCTAAACATTGATGTTTGATTTGTCATGTGAGAGTACCTTTAAGAAATGGGTGTTTATAAATGGGTATGTATATAAATATCTGTCGCGAGAGTACCTTTAACAAAAGGGTGTTTATTACTTAAGTGATGTCAGAGAGTCGGTGGAGCTGGGCTGTCTGTCAGCTTTTTACTTTCATTTTAGGCTGTTTGCTGCAGGGTGTGTTTCAGTTTTGTTTTCAGTGTTGGAGATGAAGACAGGCAGAGCAGGTGTTCTGTTGATCTCTCTGCTATGAAAAGACTATCTCTTAATCATTTGGTGAATTCAGAATTATAAATGTTTTCAGAAGTGAATGTAAACCTGATGTGCTTCTGTTAAAAGGTGTTTCTTTTGTCTTCTGGTTGTTGTTTGGGAAGTTATTAAGGATTACATAGTGTTTTTTTCTTTGGGGGTTGTATTTGAATTGATGGTTGCTAAGATGTTCACTGTATGTTTCAAAAAGGTTAACTTGAGTTCACAGAATAAACATTGTTTTGTTTTAAAAATTACTTTTCCATTTCTGCTGTACCACACCTGTAGAGTTGGCCGTGTGCTCCCCATACCACAATCTGTTAAAAGTTGTGGGTCAGGTGAACTCCATGATACACTTTGGGGTTCTCTAAACCCTGGCCAATAACAAATTGGGGGCTCAAGGGCGATAAAGGTCTACCTATTGGATTGGCTTAGTGAAATCAAAGACAGTGAGGGGTGAGCATATTGTGGTTGCTTTTCAGGTGTGGTATTTTAGTTTAAGTAGGGAGTGTGTTGTGGACAATGGCTCTTTCAGAGGCTCTAAAGTTTTTGGGGGTGGAGACGGTCACATGCAGTACCTTACGAACAGAGTGTAAAAGCAGACTGTTAGATTTGGCAAAAACATTGCAGTTAACATTACCTGGCAAAATGCGGAAAGATGAGGTAATTATGGTGGTGGCTAAGCATTTAAAGTTGCCTGAGATACAGTTTGACTCATTGGAAATGGCAAAAAATTCAGTTGCAACATAAACAAATGGGACGTGAGAAAGAATTAAAGCAGCTTGAATATACAATAAGAGAAAAAGAATGAGAAAGGGAGATACAGATCAGAGAAAAAGAAAAGGAGAGAGAAGAAAGAAACAAAGAAAGAATAGCCCTAGCAGAACAAAAAGAAAGAGATAGAGAGGAAAGGGAAAAAGAGAGAGAGTTTGAACTTCAGAAAATGGCTATGAAACATAACAGTCAGTTAAAATTGGCAGACGTAAAGGGAAACGTACAGTTGGAGGATAGTGATGAGGATAGTGAGAAAGAGCATCATAGTCGAAGGCTTGGTGGGGGTCTATTTAAATATGTCCAAGCATTGCCACGGTTTGACGAGAAGGAAGTGGAAGCCATTTTAATTTCATTTGAGAAGGTCGCTAAACAAATGAACTGGCCACAGGACATGTGGGTATTACTGATTCAAACAAAGCTGGTAGGTAGGGCTAGTGAAGTGTTTGCATCACTATCGGAGGAGGTATCTGGGACGTATGTGGAGGTGAAAAAATCCATCTTAGGTGCATATGAACTAGTACCTGAAGCCTACAGACAAAGGTTTAGAAATTTAAGGAATGAATTTGGTCAAACATACATGGAGTTTGAAAGGTTCAAACAGAGTAATTTTTATAGGTGGATAAGGGCTTTGAAAATAGACCAAACGTATGAAGCTCTCAGACAAATTTTTGGTGGAGTTTAAAAATTCAATTCCTGATGTAGTAAGATCTCATGTGGAAGAGCAGAGGGTTAAAACTGTGCGATTAGCAGCAGAAATGCAGATGATTATGAATTAGTTCATAAATCAAAGCTTGGTTTCCGACATCAGTTTCAGCCTGTGAGGGATAGAAACTGGGGAGATGAGAAATACTCAAGTGGTAAAGGTAAAGGTGATCTGATGGGAGATAATAAGGAGAGTGTACCTCAGATTAAAAAAGAAATCCAGGAGGGTGAAAGAGACATGAAAAGTGTCATGATATTCAAACACACACATCATGATGGACACACCAACAGGCAAATCAGAGCACACAACACCACAACCAATCACACACAAGAACACCAACCACATAAAAAGCACGAGCACGACACCTGGTGGTCAGTAGGTCTGGGGACAAAGACACGGAGAAGAGCTGTTACAAAATCACAAACAGGGAATCCCCACGTGCAGAGTGTCAAGACAAAACTGTACATAGTAAGTTTAAATAAAATAGCGTTGTACCATATACAACCGTGTTGGCTCATCTGTGTGTCAGAACACCCAACACCACATGGTACAGGAGTGGATCGATACCTGCCAACTAACCTGCCATTCTGGACATGGACCGCACCGACAAACCGCAGCCGTTGCAAGTCGCGGGGAACCTAGGTACCAATTGGAAGCTCTTCAGGCAGCGATTTGACCTGTACATCCGAGCCACCGAAAAACAGAGTGCCTCGGATGAAACGAAGATTGCAATGCTCCTCTTCTACGCAGGTCAGCACGCCCTCGACGTCTTCAACTCACTGGTGTTCGAAGAAGGCGAAATCCAATCCAAATATGACACGGTCATCCTCAAACTGGACCAGCACTTTAAAGTTGAAGTAAATGAAAGTTTTGAAAGATACCTCTTTCAGCAACGCCTGCAAGGTAAGGAGGAGCTTTTTCAACCCTTTTTGACGCACCTCCGGATTCTAGCGCAGTCCTGCGGTTATGGCACCACCACAGAGTCCATGATCAGGGACCAGATTGTTTTTGGTGTTGCCTCTAGTGGCCTACGCCAGCAGCTTCTTAAAATAAAAAGCCTCACCTTAGCATCTGCTGTGGAAGCCTGTGTCCTCCACGAAAATGCTACCTGCCGTTTTGCCCGATTTCAGGTGTCCGAGTTGGCACGGAGGGGGTCCCCAGCCATCGAATCGGCAAGCCAGGCCGCCCACGACGTCGAACGCATCCAGGCCGTCGATTACTTCCCGACCCACGGCCCGGACGACAGCGGCCGCTTCCCGCGCTTTTCGCGGTCTCCCGCGCTGGTGCACGCCAAAAATAACGGCCACATCGAGGGACGCACTGCGCAGGCGCGCCCACCGCAAGATCGCACTGCGCATGCGCAGTGGCGCAACGAACGCCGTGACGTCATGACGTGCGGCAATTGTGGAGCTCTACATTTAAAAGGGCAATGTCCTGCAAAAAACCGACAGTGCCTCAGATGTGGCAAGATGGGCCACTACGCTGCCCACTGTCGTTCGGCTCAACCCATGGATCCGGCACATCCCCGACAATCTCGCAGACAAGTCAGGACCGTCCAGCCCACGCATCAAGACTTCCAGTTAAGTGATGCAGATGACCAGGGTGCCTTTCGCGTTTCCGTCATCGATGTCAACAAGGTCAATGCCATCAATCCAGCCGATGAGTGGTGTGCCACCCTGACGGTCAACCGATCGCGCGTCACCTTCCGTCTGGACACCGGTGCATCCGCCAACCTGATTGCATATTCTGCAGTCCAGGCCATGAAGGTCAAACCACCCATCACGCCATCCCGGCTCAAGATGGTTGACTATAACGGGAACGTCATCCTGTCCATAGGATCTTGCCAGCTACAGGTAACTCACAAGATGCACATGGCCACACTCCCCTTCGAAGTTGTCGGCTCATCAAAAGACTCGTTACTGGGCGCACAGGCGTGTAAGGTCCTTCACCTGGTACAGCGCATTATGTCTCTCTCTCCAGATGAGATATCCGACTTCCCGGATGCTGAGTTCCACGCAAATCTCCATTCCCTCCTTGCTCACAACCAGGAGGTTTTTGAAGGCATGGGGACATTGCCATACACGTACAAGATTCGACTCGAACCGGACGCAGACAATAAGCCCGGGAGGCGGTATACTGGCCGGGTATTAATGAAGACATAGCCAACATGGTGCTCAACTGCACAACCTGTCAGAGGTTTCAGCCGGCGCAACCTCCGGAAACACTTCTACCACACGAGATGGTGACGTCCCCCTGGGCGAAGGTGGGTGTTGACCTATTTCACGCGCTCGGCAGAGATTACATCGTTATTATAGACTACTTCTCAAACTACCCGGAAGTCATGCCTCTCCATGATCTGACGTCGTCCGCAGTCATTGGGGCCTGCAAGGAAACATTTGCTCGCCATGGCATTCCAAGGACTGTCATGTCAGACAATGGACCCTGTTTCGCCAGCCGTGAATGGTCGTCCTTTGCCGCAGCATATGGTTTCACTCATGTGACATCCAGCCCTCTACATCCACAATCGAACGGGAAGGCTGAAAAGGGTGTCCACATCGCCAAGCGGCTCCTGTGCAAGGCGGCTGCTGCCGGATCGGACTTTAACCTCGCCTTGCTGGCCTATCGATCGGCCCCGCTATCCACGGGTCTCTCGCCAGCGCAGCTACTAATGGGTCGCTCCCTCAGGACGACGGTACCTTCCATCCTGGCACCAACAACAGACCATGAGACGGCTCTTCGGAACATGCAAATGCAGCGTGATCGCCAGAAAAGTCGGTACGACACACGAGCGACGGACCTGCCCCCCCTGTCCTCCGGAGACAAAGTACGCGTCCATCAACCGTATGGTGGCTGGTCAGCATCGGCTGAAGTCCTCCGACAAGTGGCTCCCCGCTCGTTCCTGGTTCGCATGCCGGATGGTTCAGTGCGTCGCCGCAATCGGCGCGCCCTTCGCCGACTACCACGCTCACAGCCACACAGTACGCACACGCCAGATCCTCAACAGGCTTCCGAGGATGACTTTGTGGAGCTGCCGCACATCACGCCCTTTCCATCGCCTACCATGGCCATGCCTGCACAGCAGCCGGTGGTTCTTGATCCACCCTTGAGGCGGTCAACCCGAACTCGTCACAAGCCCATTAGACTGGACTTATAATACCGTTCATATGTCTAACAAGTTGCACAATTTTACATGATAACCTGTTGTTGTTTATCGTTCCAGATATCGTCTGACTGGACAACTGTTCAAGTTTTTTTTCTTCTCTCGTTCGCATTCATGTTATGTTATGGTACAACTTGGTTCATGTGACGCACCCGACATCGCCCCATGTAAATAGTTCCGTCATATGCACATGCTGTACACGACACACACACACTCTTAGATGCACTCACGACACGATCATATTTATTACCACGTAGGCACATATCTTTGTAAAAAGGGGGGATGTCATGATATTCAAACACACACATCATGATGGACACACCAACAGGCAAATCAGAGCACACAACACCACAACCGATCACACACAAGAACACCAACCACATAAAAAGCACGAGCACGACACCTGGTGGTCAGTAGGTCTGGGGACAAAGACACGGAGAAGAGCTGTTACAAAATCACAAACAGGGAATCCCCACGTGCAGAGTGTCAAGACAAAACTGTACATAGTAAGTTTAAATAAAATAGCGTTGTACCATATACAACCGTGTTGGCTCATCTGTGTGTCAGAACACCCAACACCACAAAAAGTTTCATATGTTTTCACTGTAATAAATTAGGCCATGTAAAGTCACAGCATTGGTGGTTGAAGAAAAGCACTGGGAAGGCTGATGTGGTAAAATAGGATAAGACGGCAGGGTTTGTTAAAGTGGTGAAGGAAAGCTCAAGTGAAGCAAAGGAGGTGCAAAAGATTGTAAAGCCTGATCAAGAGGTGATTGATAAGAAGGTGCCAGAATTTACTTGTGTGGGTAAAGTTTACTCACGTGTATCAGGAGGAGCAGGTAAAGCAGTCACAATTTTAAGAGATACGGGACCGAGTCAATCTTTAATGGTAAGAGATGAGGAGTTATGTAGTTTGGGAAGAATGTTGCCAGAAAAAGTGGTAATATGTGGAATTCAGGGTGAGAGGAGTAGTGCTCAATTATATAAGGTAAGGTTGAAAAGTACAGTGAAGAGTGGTGAAGTGGTAGTAGGAATAATAGAGAAACGATCATGTCCAGGAATACAGTTTATCTTGGGTAATGATACAGCTGGATGGCAGGTGGGAGTGATGCCAGTGGAAAATCAGACAGCTGAAGTGTTGAAGGACGAATATCCTGAGATCTTTCCGGATTGTGTAGTAGCAAGGTCGCAAGGTCACAGGTTAAGACAAGAGGAGAAATCAGAGAGTGAAGAAGTGCAATTAACAGAAACAATTTTTGATCAGATGGTTGAAAAAGAACAAGAACAGTGGAGGATGAGGCAGATATTTATAGTTCAGTAAAATTGGTGGAGTTACAACAGGAAGATGTAGAAATAAAACGGATGCATCAGAAAGCATATATGGAAGAGGAATCTGAGTGGATACCAGAGTGTTATTACCGTAAAAGTGATGCCTTGATGAGAAAATGGAGACCTTTACATATGCAGGAGGATGAAAAGTGGGCAGAAGTTCATCACGTAGTATTGCCGGTAGGGAATAGAAAGGAGGTGTTGAGAGTTGCACATGAGGTACCAATGGGAGGTCATTTGGGAATGAGGAAAACTCAAACTAAACTCCAAAAACATTTTTATTGGCCTGGACTACAAAATGATGTTAAATTTTGTGAATCATGTCACACATGTCAAGTGATAGGGAAACCTCAAGCAGTGATAAAACCAGCGCCCTTAATACCCATTCCAGCATGTGAGGAACATTTTACAAGGGTCCTAATTGATTGCGTCAGACCACTGCCTAAAATGAAAAGTGGGAATCAATATCTTTTGACTATAATGGATGTGTCTACTAGGTTTCCATTGGCCATTCCAGTACGTAATATTACAGCTAAAAAGATTGTGGAGGAGTTACTTCAATTCTTTACGAGATATGGACTACCCACAGATATACTATCGGATGAAGGATCAAATTTTGCCTCGAGGTTATTCAAAGAAGTTATGAATAGCTTAGGAATAAAATAATTTAAATCAACTGCGTATCATCCAGAATCTCAGGGAGCGTTAGAAAGGTGGCATCGGACATTAAAGACAATGTTGAGGGCGTATTGTCAAGATTATCCAGAGGATTGGGATGAAGGAATTCCATTCGTACTGTTTGCAATTAGGGATGCACTTAATGAGTCAACCAAATTTAGTTCTTTTGAACTAGTTTTTGGTCATGAGGTAAGAGGACCACTTAAATTGATTCAGGAAAAATTGGTGTGTGAGAAATCGGAAATTACATTATTGGTTTAGGTGTCAAATTTTAGGGAATGATTAAATAGAGCAGGTGAATTGGCTCAACAGCATTTAAAAGTTGCACAAAATGTGATGAAACGGGTAGCGGACAAGAAATCCAAAGTTCGTAGTTTTGCCAGTGGAGATAAAGTTTTAGTGTTGTTACCAGTGGTAGGTGAACCTTTAAAAGCAAGGTTTTGTGGACCTTACCAGATTGAAAGGAAATTAAGTGAGGTGAATTATGTGGTAAAAACGCCAGATAGAAGGTAAACTCACCGAGTGTGTCATGTGAATATGCTTAAAAGGTACTTTGAAAGGGAAGGAGAGAAAAAGGAGGTTTTAATGATTCTAACTCAAAGTGACAAACCAAATCCATTTGACTTGGAATTTGACATACTTCAAATTAAATTGGAAAACGAGGATGTTCTTAAAAATTGGGATAAATTGTTGAGTTTGCTTCCAGAGGAAAAACGGACTGACCTGAAAGAGTTATTGATATCACATGGGCAAGTTTGTAGAGATAAATTGGGAAGTACTAAAATGGCTATACATGATGTAAATGTGGGAAATGCTGTTCCAATCAAACAACATCCATACAGACTTAACCCTTTAAAATTGGCACAGGTTAACAAAGAGATTGAGAGTATGCTTAAGAATCGCATAATTTAAGTGGGTTGCAGCCAAAGGAGCTCACCCACAGTGATGGTACTCAACGGTTGTGTGTGGACTATTGAAAGGTTAATGCAGTTACAAGAACGGACTCTTATCCTGTCCCACGTTTGGAGGATTGCATTGAGAAAGTGGGACAATCAGCTTTTATTTCCAAACTGGATTTACTTAAAGGTTACTGGCAGGTACCTTTATCTGGACGGGCGAAGGAAATCTCAGCTTTTGTGACTCCAGATGCTATATACCAATTCAAAGTTATGCCTTTTGGCATGAATAACACCCCACCCACATTTCAACGGTTAACTAACAAAGTTGTTTCAGAATTACCCAATTGTGCGGTATACATCGACGATCTGGGATCTTTCAGCTAGACATGGAAAGAACATTTAAAACATCTGATGGAGTTATTCGATCGACTTCAGGAGGCGGGTTTGCTAATAAAACATAGCCAAAAGTAAATTTGGAAAAGCCCAAGTCATTTTCCTTGTCCATACAATTGGATAAAATGAAACCATTTTAAAGTTGATGGGGTTTTTTTCTTGGGGGAGATGCCATGTGAAAGTACCTTTAAGAAATTGGTATTTATAAATGGGCATGTATATAAATATCTGTAGTGAGAGTACCTTTAAGAAATGGGTGTTTATTACTGCAGTGATGTCAGAGAGTGAGTGGAGCTGGGCTGTCTGTCAGCTTTTTACTTTCATTTTAGGATGTTTGCTGCAGGGTGTGTTTTAGATTTGTTTTCAGTGTTGGAGCTGAAGCCAGACAGAGCAGGTGTACTGTTGATCTCTCTGCCATGAAAAGACTATCTCTTGATCATTTGGTGAATTCAGAATTATAAATGCTTTCAGTAGTGAATGTAAATCTGATGTGCTTCTGTTAAAAGGTGTTTCTTCTGTCTTCTGGATGTTGTTTGGGAAGTTATTAAGTATTCCTTAGTGTTGCATTCTTTGGGGGTTGTATTTGAATTGATAGTTGCTAAGATGTTCACTGTATGTTTCAAAAAGGTTAACTTGAGTTCATAGAATAAACATTGTTTTGCTTTAAAAAATACTTTTCCATTTCTGCTGTACCACACCTGTAGAGTGGGCCGTGTGCTCCCCATACCACAATCTAGTGAAAGTTGTGGGTCAGGCGAACTCCATGATACATTCTGGGGTTCTCTAAACCCTGGCCCATAACAGATTGTCCTGGTGATGTCTGTAGTGCCATGTGTGCCCATTTGTGAGAAGCCGGTCAGAGATTTGAGCGTCTGCTCATCTGGCTGCTCTCATCGCAGAGAAGTTGGCACAATACATCGGCAAACAATCTGCCTTTATATGAATGTGAAGCTGACTGTCAGACCTGTGTTGCTACAACAACCAGAGGCCGTGGAAGCATTTTTTCAGACAGGCCTCTGCCCCTTAAACCCCCTTGTGCTAGGAAAACCTCCTGTCACCTCAACCACGCTGTTGCTCTCCTTTCTGCAGCTCTACATTCTGTTCTGCTCTTTGCTCACTAGTTGGTTCTCCGGATCAATGTGGTGAATCTTTTCATTCTGCACCTCTCTCTCTCGTGTGCCCGCAGATCCACCACTGCAAGGTGCTACTGCTATGGATGGTGAATGCTTTCTTTGGCTGATGCCCTGTCAGAGACATCTGTGGCATCACCTTCCCGTCCTCACGCTTTCTGCTTGAAACCCTCCCACCCTCTCAAAAATACTTACGATCACAAGAGCTCTGCAAACTTATTTCACAGGGCCATGTGAAAGAAATTGCAAGCACTAAGCCTTTGGGTGCAATTTAATAAAAACTTAACAGAGTCCAGTTTTGTGCGCATTTAGCAGGGTGTTTCTCAATGCGGCAGCACCATAACAACCCCGCCATTAAATGCGACTTTCTTTCTCGGGCCTCAGCCAGGAACGCTCCGCCAAGGTCGCACTTAACTTCATTTCCTGCACTGATGAGCTAGCTTTTAAAAATTGCAACCCTGATCTCTGGTGTGCCTTCCATATTGTATTGGTGGGATTCCTGATACACAGAAATCATTTTAAGGTACACCTTTTTGCATGCAGTAACAATCAATCCATCTTCCACCAGCAGGTTACTCACTCGACCAAACATAATGCTGTTTAAACCCAGAAGTGGTTGAATGGAGGCCTCAGAATTTTACCAATTTTACCATCCTCCACACCCCAAGTCCAATTTGGGGGTTAAAACTGTGCCCTCCCCCCTTCCCTCCCACCATACTTTGCCAAAATAAGGCATTGACAGAAACAAGAAATGCAGAAAAAAATCTTTGTATGCGAGAGGAAGTTTTGAAAAAACTCACGCTCCTGAAATTGCAATTGAATGAAGATAGAAAATTACCTTGTTTCTGCCAGCATTCCCTGAAACCCTCATCGCAATAGAGACTTGGGTTGTGTGGGTGGAAATTTGGTCAGGCAAGGGCTCGATGAATGAACGTTATGGATCAAGGAGAATAGGACGTATTGTATTTGAAGTCCCAATTCCATACTGATTTAAGCTATAACTTGTTTGCACCCAGATTATGAGTATATCTAGGTGGAAAGGCTCAGAAAACACCAGACCAATGTTTTGTGTTGTATACGCTACCAAAACTCTCCTGCTCTTTAGTCACTGTTGCATTTTGTCAGACGGTGGCAATTACACATTTCTGGACACATTAGCCGCTTTTTAAACAATATTCTCATTCTGTTAGTTTTAGCAGGAAAGAATAATAGTACTGTAAGGATTGGGGTGACACTGAGCATAATGCAGATCTGTCTGGAAAGCCCTCATTAGTCAGACATAGAGAAATTAATTTGACACATAACTTGCAAGGTCATCAATGATAAATTGAGTTGGAGGTAATGTTCTGTGTACAAGAGTCATTACTTTAAGTGAGGCCTGAAACAGTACTTAGTACTTTGTCCATTTGTCTCAGTTTTGTTTTGAAAACTGAAGTTAGCAATTGTAATATCTTCCCGACATAAATGCCAGTCAGTAAACCAATATATCAATACTAAGATCAGTAAACAGTCAGTCAGCTCAAAGTGGGCCTTGGCCGTCAAGTTTTAATTATCTTGAGGGCGCCAGGTTTCAGTATAACTTGCAGTGTATCCAGTTTGCATGCTACACTCCTGCCCTTCATTTCGCTCCTCATATTTTACTAATTTCCAACTTCAGCCACAAGGGCAGAGTTTATCTGCTCCTGGAATACTCTCTTGCCATTGGTATGTACACACAACAACAGAAAAATGGTGGGTGAGAAATTGAGCTCATTTGTGTCCGTTCATTTGGGCAGTAGCCTGAGAGCTCCAAAATGGCATATGTAGAGTGGTGTGGCAGGTGCTAAAGGACAGTCTGCTGACTTCAAGATTTCTGCACAAACCAGTTACTCCCAGGTGTGGGTGAATTAGCACATATTCCCTTTATAATATGGCACGACAAGAAGAATGAACAGAGGCCACACATAGAAGGGCTAGTCGCTGGAAGAGAGAGGAGGAAGAGGGGAATAATGTCTCTTTATCAGAACGCAACCAGGGTGTTAAGGGATCAATTCCAATGCCTGTACCCAAGTGATAAACAGTGGTTGTGCTTCAATAAGGATGTCCTCAATTAAATCTGTCACCTTCTGAAGTCACAATTGCAATGTTAGAACAGTGCAAGGAATGGATTGACAATGGCTATGAAGGTGACCATGGTGATGAACATTTATACCTCTCTTCAGGCTGAAGCTGGAGGCATTTGCAACATTTGCCATTCACTGTTGTATAAAGGGGGTCATGGAGGATTTATTTTTAGAGCAATGTGTACATTGCTTTGTGGGCATTGCATCTGTCAACATTGCCCTGTACTGGAACAGAAAATGAGTCATTCCTTCAATGATGTGTGATTGTACCAGCATGCAGATCAATACCTGGTATTCTGGCAGCATTCATGAGGCTGTCATTCTGCAGCAGCCCTGTGCCAGCTGCATTGGAGCCACTTAAGCAAAAGGGTAGCTGCTGGAAAACAAGTGTTTTTAACTAACAGCATGTTTGATGACTCCAATACACATCCCATGCACACCCGGGTAGCATTGTTATAATAAAAGTCAAGCTGCAGGACAAAGTGTGACAGAGCAGACCATTGGTACAGCGAAGAAACACTTCCATTGCCGGAACTACTCTAGAGCAGCTCTTCAGTACTCAACAGAGCAGAGGTCAAGACTCTTGGCAGACTTCTGCATGCTTGATGCACGATCAATTGCACAAAGACGAGAGTTGAATACAACTGAGGCTTTATTGCTCAAAGATGTGTGGCCTCCCACAGCAGCTGGCGAAATGGCTGCTGCACGGAGGACACATAATTATACTCCGCCTACTGGCCGGAGCCAGCAGGCAGGGACTACCATACATCACCTAATATAGGTGCAACAGTGGTCTACCACATTCACCCCCTGTAAAAATGGAGTCCGGAGGGGGTGGTGGAGAATTATATACAACAGCTGAATTTTACATGTACAATTTTTGTGAGAAAAAAAAATGTATTTTAAAGTCCAGTGGACCAGTTAGAGATTCAACCCATCCGGGGCCTTGATGTGCCGCTGGGAGCGATGCAGTGGTGGCGGCGATACCGATGTTGGTCTGGTCTTCGGTGACTCCGCGAGCATGCCAAAATCCTCTTCATCCTCGGGCGTGGGCAGGGGGAGGACGGATGGTCCTGGGGAGGTTGCTGCTGGGAGTGCCGGGGGAGGGGAGGGTGGCACCGGGCCGGAGGGGTGTGTGTGTGGGGATCCTGCTAGTGCCAGGTCCCTGAGGGAGGCAGTATTCTGGCGGCCATCGGGGTACGCCACGTAGACATACTGGGGGTTCACATGGTGCAACTGCACCCTCTCCACCAATGGGTCCGCTTTGTGGATTTGGACATGCCTACGGAGAAGGACGGGTCCTACAGCTGCGAGCCAAGTCGGGAGCGACACCCCGGATGTGGACTTCCTGGGGAAGGCAAAGAGATGTTGATGGGGCGTGTTGTTAGTGGCGGTGCACAGTAGTGACCGAATGGAGTGTAGTGCATCAGGGAGGACCTCCCGCCAGCGGGAGGCCAGGAGGTTCCTGGACCGTAGTGCCAGTTGGACGGCCCTCCATACCGTCCCGTTCTCCCTCTCTACCTGTCCGTTTCCCCGGGGGTTATAGCTTGTCGTCCTGCTGGAGGCAATACCCCTGCTGAGCAGGAACTGACGCAGCTCATCACTCATGAATGAGGATCCCCTGTCACTGTGGATGTAGGTGGGGAAACCGAACAAAGCAAAGATTGTGTTAAGGGCTTTGATGACGGTGGCAGACGTCATGTTGGGGCATGGGATGGCGAAGGGGAATCTGGAGTACTCATCGACCACACTGAGAAAATACGTATTACGGTCGTTGGAGGGGAGGGGCCCTTTGAAATCCACACTGAGGCGCTCAGAGGAGCGGGAGGCATTCACCAGGCACGCACGGTCCAGCTGGTAGAAGTGTGGCTTGCACTCCGCACAGACCTGGCAGTCCCTGGTGATTGTCCGTACTTCCTCGACGGAGTAGGGCAGTTTACGGGCCTTTCTAAAATGGTACAACCGTGTGACTCCCGGGTGACAAAGGCTGTCGTGTAGGGCCCGGAGTCGGTCTACTTGTGCGCTGGCACATGTACCTTGGGATAGGGCATCTGGGGGCTCGTTGAGCTAACCGGGGCGATACAAAATCTCGTAATTGTAGGTGGAGAGCTCGATCCTCCACCTCATAGAACATAGAACATTGTGTTATTGAACACAAAGGCTACCGACCGTTGGTCACTGAGGAGAGTGAATCTCCTGCCGGCCAGGTAATGCCTCCAATGCCACACAGCTTCAATGATAGCTTGGGCCTCTTTTTTGATGGATGAGTGCCAGATTTCTGAGGCATGAAGGGTGCAGGAAAAGAATGCCACGGGTCTGCCTGCCTGATTGAGGGTAGAGGCTAGGGCGACGTCTGATGCGTTGCTCTCCACTTGAAAGGGCAACGCCTTGTCTACTGCGTGCATCCCGGCCTTGACGATAACGGCTCTGATACGGGCGAAGGCCTGTTGAACCTTGGCCATCAGGGGAAAATGGGTGGATTGTATGAGTGGGCGGGCCTTGTCCACATAGATTGGGACCCACTGGCGTAGTATGAAAAGAACCCAGGCAGCGTTTGAGGGCCTTGGGGCAGTGGGGGAGGGGGAGCTCCATGAGGGGGCACATGCAGTCGGGATCAGGCCCCAGAACTCCGTTCTGGACCACATAGCCAAGGATGGCTAAACGGTTCGTGCTGAACACGCACTTTTCCTTGTTGTAGGTGAGGTTTAGGAGAATGGCGGTGTGGAGAAATTTGGCAAGGTTGGCATCGTGGTCCTGCTGATCATGGCCGCAGATGGTGACGTTGTCTAGGTACAGAAAGGTTGCCCGTAAACCGTACCGGTCGACCATTCGGTCCATCTCCCTTTGGAAGACCGAGACCCCGTTGGTGACGCTGAAGGGAACCCTGAGGAAGTGATAGAGGCGACCGTCTGCCTCGTAGGCAGTGTATGGACAGTCCGCTTTACAGTTGGGGAGCTGGTGGTAGGCGGATTTGGGTCTACCGTTGAGAAGACCCGGTACTGTGCAATCTGATTGACCAAATCATATATGCGTGGGAGGGGGTACATGTCGATCTGCGTGTACTGATTGATGGTCTGGCTGTAGTCCACAACCATCCTGCGTTTCTCCCCAGTTTTAACTACAACCACTTGGCTCTCCAGGGGCTGTTGCTGGCCTCGATGATGCCTTCCCGAAGCAGCCGCTGGACCTCGGATCTGATGAAGGTCCTGTCCTGGGTGCTGTACCGTCTGCTCCTGGTGCCGACGGGTTTGCAATCCGGCGTTCGAATTGCGAAGAGGGAAGGTGGATCGACCTTTAGGGTCGTGAGGCCGCACACAGTAAAGGGTGGTAGGGGCCCGCCGAATTTCCGGGTTAGGCTCTGGAGGTTACACTGGAAGTCCAGGCCGAGTAGTAGGGCAGCGCAGAGATTAGGGAGGATGTAGAGGCGGAAGCCGCTGTATTGTACGCCCTGGGCCGTGATTGTGACAGTACAGTACCCCCGGATCACCACGGAATGGGATCCGGAGGCCAGGGAGATTCTTTGATTGGCGGGGTGTACCACGAGGGAGCAGCACCTTACCGTATCTGGGTGGATGAAGCTTTCGGTCCTCCCGGAGTCCAGCAGGCAAGAGGTCACATGTCCATCGATTTTAACGCTGGTCGATGTGGTAGCCAGGTTGTGCGGATGAGACCGG
Organism: Scyliorhinus torazame; assembly: GCF_047496885.1. Classification (NCBI taxonomy): domain Eukaryota; kingdom Metazoa; phylum Chordata; class Chondrichthyes; order Carcharhiniformes; family Scyliorhinidae; genus Scyliorhinus; species Scyliorhinus torazame. Next base: position 308,889,066 of record NC_092708.1, read on the forward strand.
TCGATGGTCACTGAGGTGAGTCGTGGTTGGTCATCGCTGGTGTTGGATGATGGGGTGCCCGGGGGGCATGGGTCCTGGAATGCTGGTGGTGCCCATGTGCCATGGGGGCGGGCCATGTGCACGATCAATTGCCTGAAGGTCTTGGGGAGGACAAAATGGCGGCGCCCATGGGCCGCACATGGCGGGGTTGAAAAAGATGGCGGGCCGCACGTGTTGCATGGAGGGGAAGATGTCAGCGCCCACTGGCCGTGCTTGGTCTGAGGGGGAGAAGATGGCGGTGCCCACTGGCCGCATGTGGTCTGAGGGGGGAGAAGATGGCGATGCGCACTGGCCGCACGTGGTCCGGGGAGGTGAAGATGGTGGTGCCCATTATCCGTAAACAAGGGGGATGGGGGCGATAGCGGCGACTGCGCAGGCCAGGCACACCACGGCGAAGTGCCCCTTCTTACCGCAAGCCTTACAAAGGGCAGCGTGGGCCGGGCAGCGTTGGCGGCGGTGTTTCTGCTGGCCACAAAAGTAACATCGGGGACCCTCGGGGTTCGCTGGCTGGCACGTGGCGCAGGCGTATTGGCTGGGTAAGGCCCCCGATGAGGTGGCCGTCTGTGGGATCCACGATGCGTAGCGGGGGTGGGCCGCGCGGCTGGGGGTGTCGGCCTGGATATTGTGCGAGGCGACCGTCATAGAGAGCGCTAGCTTCTTTGTCTCTCTGAGATCGAGCGTGGCCCCCTCTAGATGTCGCTAGCGTATGCGGTCCGACCCAATCCCCGTAACAAAAGAGTCCCGCATAAGGAGGTTGGAATGTTCTGTGGCCGTAACGGCCTGACAGTCACAGTCCTGGACTAGTGGGATGAGGGCCCGCCAGAAGTCTTCTCTAGACTCACCAGGGAGTTGAGAGCGAGTGGCGAGTATGTGCCTGTCGAAGAGCGTGTTCGTCTGCTGGGCGCAATTTTCTTTGAGTAGCGTCATTGCTTCGGCGTAGTTTGGCACGTCCTGGATCAGCGGAAAGATGTTGAAGCTCAACCTCGAGTACAGTATCTGTATTTTCTGAGCCTCCGGAACAGGGCTTGACGCCGAGTTGATGTACGCCTCGAAACAAGCTAGCCAGTGCTGAAAGTGCTTTTTTGGCATCATTTGATTGCGGATCCAGCTGCAGGCAATCTGGCTTGATATGGAGGTCCATCTTCTGAAAATCTGAGAGCAATAAATTGATGCACGATCAATTGCACAAAGACGAGAGTTGAATACAACTGAGGCTTTATTGCTCTAAGATGTGTGGCCTCCCACAGCAGCTGGCGAAATGGCTGCTGCACAGAGGACACACATTGTAGCGCACAAAGACTCTGGGAGACGAATAGAGTGAAGTCGATGAGGCTTTATTTAGCGTGTTTGTTCCCCCGCAGCTCGATAGTAAACTGGCCTGCGGGGGAAGACTCCGGCTTCTTATACTCCGCCTTCAGGGCGGAGCTAGAGGTCAACGGCCAACCAGGACCCGGGATCTGTCAGCCAATGACATTAGGGCTTCCAGTCCCACATGACCCCCAATACATACTACCACATTCACCCCTTGTCAAAAATGAACCCGGCGGGGTGATGCTTCGTATGGTGGTAAGGGTTTACAGGGCTGGTCCTGGGAGGAAAAAAAACATTCACAAGGCAATACAGTATTGTACAATTTTGTCCTGTTGCAACTATTTACAGAGGGTATGGGAAGAAAAGCAAAATGTTCTTGTGAAAGTCCATATTTAGTTTTAGATCGACGCCACGAGTCGGTCGGGTGGTCTGGTCGTCCGTATCGATCGCCTCGGCCCCGGTGGTGGTGGTGCTTGTACCATTGTCATCGCCTCCAGGAGCCTTACGGTTTCAGCTTGGGCTTTATTCTTGGTCGGTGCTGAGGGGAGGGGAACCGATCCTCCTGGGAAGGGGGAGATCGCGGGGTGCGGCGGTGGCAGGAAGGGGGGGGGGTTGGGTTGATGGTGTCGGGGGGGGGGTGTGTGCGTGTTGCCGGCGGGCGCCAGATCCCGCAGGGAGACCGTGTCCTGTCGGCCGTCGGGGTACTCCACGTAGGCGTACTGGGGGTTCGCGTGGAGGAGGTGAACCCTTTCGACCAACGGGTCCGCCTTATGTGCCCGCACATGCTTTCGGAGCAGGATGGGTCCTGGGGCCGCCAGCCAGGTCGGCAGCGACGTTCCAGAGGAGGACCTCCTAGGGAAGACAAGGAGACGCTCACGAGGCGTTTGATTAGTGCTCGTACATAATAACGACCGGATGGAGTGGAGAGCGTCCGGGAGGACCTCCTGCCACCGTGAAACTGGGAGGTCCCTGGACCGTAGGGCCAGTAGGACGGCCTTCCAGACCGTGCCATTCTCCCTCTCTACTTGCCCGTTCCCCCGGGGGTTGTAGCTGGTCGTCCTGCTTGAGGCTATGCCCTTGCTGAGCAGGAACTGGCGCAGCTCGTCACTCATGAAAGAGGACCCCCTGTCGCTGTGGACGTAAGCGGGGTAACCGAACAGTGTGAAGATGCTGTTCAGGGCTTTAATGACTGTGGCCGCGGTCATGTCAGAACAGGGAATGGCAAAAGGGAAGCGGGAGTATTCGTCCACCACATTAAGAAAATATGCGTTGCGGTCGGTGGAGGGGAGGGGCCCTTTGAAATCGAGACTGAGGCGTTCAAAGGGGCGGGAAGCCTTAATCAGGTGCGCTCCATCTGGCCTGAAAAAATGCGGCTTGCATTCCGCGCTGATGTGGCAGTCCCTTCTGACTGTACGGACCTCCTCTAAAGAGTATGGGAGATTGCGGGACTTGATGAAGTGGTAAAACCGAGTGACCCCCGGGTGGCAGAGGTCCTCGTGGAGGGTTTGGAGGCGGTTAATTTGTGCGTTGGCACATGTGCCGCGGGATAGGGCATCGGACGGCTCGTTCAGCTTTCCGGGACGATACAAAATCTCATAGTTGAAGGTGGAGAGGTCGATCCTCCACCTTAAGATCTTGTCGTTTTTGATTTTGCCCCGCTGTGCATTGTCGAACATGAAGGCTACCGACCATTGGTCCGTGAGGAGAGTGAATCTCCTGCCGGCCAGGTAATGCCTCCAATGTCGCACAGCTTCCACTATGGCTTGGACTTCCTTTTCTACTGAAGAGTGGCGGATTTCTGAGGCGTGGAGGGTCCGGGAGAAAAAGGCCACGGGTCTGCCCGCTTGGTTAAGGGTGGCCGCTAGAGCTACGTCGGAGGCGTCGCTCTCGACCTGGAAGGGGAGGGACTCGTCGATGGCGCGCATCGTGGCCTTTGCGATATCCACTTTGATGCGGCTGAAGGCCTGGCAAGCCTCTGTCGACAGAGGGAAGGTCGTGGTCTGTATTAGGGGGCGGGCCTTGTCTGCGTACTGGGGGACCCACTGGGCGTAGTATGAAAAGAACCCCAGGCAGCGTTTCAGGGCTTTTGGGCAGTGCGGGGGGGGGGGGAATTCCATGAGGGCGCGCATACGTTCGGGGTCGGGGCCTATTATCCCATTGCGCACTACGTAGCCCAGAATGGCAAGCCGATTGGTGCTAAAAACGCACTTGTCCTCGTTGTACGTGAGGTTCAAGGCTTTGGCGGTCTGGAGGAATTTTTGGAGATTGGCGTCGTGGTCCTGCTGGTCGTGGCCGCAGATGGTTACATTGTCGAGATACGGGAACGTGGCCCGCAACCCATGTTGATCAACCATTCGGTCCATCTCCCGTTGGAAGACCGAGACCCCGTTTGTGACGCCATTTCCCTTAGGAAATGGTATAATCGCCCGTCTGCCTCGAAGGCTGTGTACTTGCGGTCACTTGGGCGGATGGGGAGCTGATGGTAGGCGGACTTGAGGTCCACGGTGGAGAAGACTTTATATTGGGCAATCCGGTTGACCATGTCGGATATGCGGGGGAGAGGGTACGCGTCTAGTTGTGTGTACCTGTTGATGGTCTGGCTATAGTCAATGACCATCCTTTGTTTCTCCCCTGTCTTCACTACTACCACCTGCGCATTCCAGGGACTATTGCTGGCCTGGATTATGCCCTCCTTTAGTAGCCGCTGGACTTCGGACCGAATGAAGGTCCGGTCCTGGGCGCTGTACCGTCTGCTCCTAGTGGCGACGGGTTTGCAATCCGGGGTGAGGTTCGCAAACAAGGACGGGGGTTGCACCTTGAGGGTTGCGAGGCCGCAGAGAGTGAGTGGGGGTATGGGGCCGCCGAATTTGAACGTAAGGCTCTGTAGATTGCATTGGAAATCTGATCCCAGCAAGGTGGGGGCACAGAGTTGGGGAAGGACGTTTAGTTTGTAGTTTTTGAACTCCCTCCCCTGCACCATTAGGGTAACTATGCAGAATCCCTGGATCTGTACGGAGTGGGATCCTGCAACTAGGGAAATCTTTTCTGCGCTGGGATAGGTGGTCAAGGAACAGCGTCTTACCGTGTCGGGGTGTATAAAGCTCTCCGTGCTCCCGGAGTCGACTAGGCATGGCATCTCGTGGCCGTTTATTAGTACCGTTGTCGTCGTCGTCTGGAGTGTCCGGGGCCGAGCTTGATCGAGCGTGATTGAAGCGAGTCGTGGTTGTAGTAGTGGAGTGGGGTCCGTTGTTGCTGTCGAAGATGGCGTCGGGGATGGACAAAATGGCCACCCCCATACATCGCACGTAGCTCGTGGGTCACAAGATGGCGGCGGGGTGGACAAAATGGCCGCCCCCACGCGTCGTACAGGTCTGGGGCGGTCCAAGATGGCGGCACCCCTCCTCCCCTCGTGGTGGCCGGGACCCAAAATGGCGGTGTCTGCGGGTCGCACATCGGCGCCCCTCCTCCCCTCGTGGTGGCCGGGACCCAAAATGGTGGCGTCTGCGGGTCGCACATGGTGTGCTGGGGGGGCTGGGGAGCGCTAGGACTGCGAGCGCTAGGACCGCGAGCGCTAGGACCGCGCGGAGCTCCCTCACCGGGGACAGCGGTGGTCGGGGCCCAAGTAGGTGGCGCCGGCAGGTCAGGCGTGGGGCGCGGGGTGGGGGTTAGGGTGGCGTTAGGGACGCGCAAAACTCCCTCCTCTCCGTGGAGAGTGTTGGCCGGGACCCAAAGCGGTAGCGCCGGCGGCGGGTCATACATGGGCTGCGGGGAGGGGGGTTGGGGAGCGTAAGCAGCGTGCAGAGCTCCCAATTCTCTACCACAGACATATTTATACTCTGCCTACTGGGCGGAGCCAGCAGGCAGGGACTACCATCGTACCTGTAGTACAGGTCCTACCATACATCACCTCATATAGGTGCAACAGTGGTTTACCACAATACTGCAATTCTTTACCATTGTGAAGGGACAGCCTTTTTAACAGCTAAACAAATAAAAGCTGAGGATCAGGGGTAGAAGGAAGAAGAATGTAAGTAGGCAAACCAAAAGGCCCTTTTCGGTTTGAGCTCTCGCCCAAGGGCGATACAGATAAAGACACCAATTCCCTACTCGCCAACAGACCCACACCTTACCTTCCCCTTGACTCTGACCATCACAACATCTGATTAGCCAAAATGCAAAAACAAAAGCCAATATAAAATAAACATTCCAAATCCAAATTTATAAATTATTTCATGTCTTACTGTGAAGCAACCCAGGTCAAGAAACCAAGTCACAATAAAGGGTTATCATGGTAAATTAGTTATTTTCCCATAAATACACATTTTAAATATTAAAAGGTTCACTTTTTCAATGGATATGTGAAGTTCACAATGCCTGGCCACAGAGGACGCTGTGTAGAGACTTGTATCTTCTTAACAGCAGTAAGAAAATCCCTGATAAGAGAGACATGCATCAACAATTGCAGAGTAACACATTTCTGTTGCAATCCGTCAGGAAAGCCAACACCATGTAGAATTTGTTAAAATAGGTTTATACAGATAATCCTAGGCCACAGTCAACTGGAGTTTTTACAATCCTTGAGCGACATTGTAATCTTGAAAGACAAGTTCATGACAAATGAAAAAATGGACAATTATGAATTCTGGGGAGCTTAGTTTCACCAGAATCAATAAGGACCACAGGTCTCACATTGAATTTAACAATTATACAAACTTTCTTAGAATTAAGGAAGGTTGGACCTAATTAGAAATTAACGGTGATCAAAATCATACTTGGAACATAAAAATCGAATTACAATAAAGATACCACCCTTGTATGTTAGAAATTAGTTGTAAACCTCAATGCAGTCTAGGTATTAAGAACATATATCGGCTTTTCAGATTCACTGAATTCACTCCCGCATCTCTAACAGTAAAGGCACGGTTTCTGGAAATCAGTGAAAATAACTCACTCCTTAACTGGGACAGAGTCATTTCACGAAGGATTTCCTCAGGGATTAAGGTGAATGCTACTTTAATATTTCATAGGTATCCTGATTGGATAATGTATTTGTTCATTTGTTACATACAATAATTTAAATGTATGTTTATGCTCATACATATGCCATCATATGTAATTTAAATGGATGTTTATGCTCATACATATGCCATCATAGGGGCTGGTTTAGCACAGGGCTAAATCTCTGGCTTTGAAAGCAGACCAAGGTAGGCCAGCAGCATGGTTCAATTCCCGTACCGGCCTCCCCGAACAGGTGCCAGAATGTGGGGACTAGGGGCTTTTCACAGTAACTTCATTGACGCCTACTTGTGACAATAAGCGATTTTCATTTTTTTATTTTTCATCACAGGAAGGGATGCAATATCATGTTTTTTTTTAAATTTAGAGTACCCAATTATTTTTTTACAATTAAGGGGCAATTTAGCATGGTTATTCCACCTACTCTGCACATCTTTGGGTTGTGGGGGTGAGACCCACGTAGACACGGGGAGAATGTGCAAACTCCAAACGGATAGTGACCTGAGGCCGGTATTGAGCCCGGGTCCTCGGTGATGTGACGCAGCAGTGCTAACCACTGCACCATCCTGCGCCCTGCGATGCACTATCATGTGATTCAACTCTCTTGCACCATTGGTTAGCGTGTGTAACTGAAGCAACACATCTCCATAAAAGCTCTGTGTTCAGCCTCTTTGCCAGCCTTTAATTTCATTTGCATTAATCTAGAAAGAGATGACGCATACCTTCCTCACTGGTCAGCGACTGAAGTCGCTGGTCCTCCACACATACACGGCATGACGACCCGGAAGTGCAGGTGTGCGGGCATGTACTCTGAAATCGTGTGGTGTTTAAATTCCCGGCCGTTTCTTTCTCCCTGTTTGAAGCCCTGCGCTGCTCTGGAGGTGCTGAATGAACAATGCAGGGACAGCGCTAACCTGGACCACTTGCCCCGATGCTAGGTAAGGTTTTACACCTTTTTATTTGCACTTTTATTTTTTGGATTAGGACACTCGAACAGAGGCAGGAGACATTCGGAGCCATTTTTTTTGGCAGGTTAATGTTTTATATTATTAGTGTTTAGTATTTATAAATATGTTTAAAATGCAAATAAAGTGAAAGGAAGATATATTTTTTTTAAACTTTGTTTTTTCATGAAAAAAGGGTAAAATGGTACCCTTTTAAAGTACCATTATAAGGGTACTTTGCTGTATTAAATGAGCTTGGAATCATAGAAAGTGAAAGAAAGATTTTTTTAAAACTTTGGTTTGTCATTAGGAGAATGCGGTGCTCACTCGCTAACAAGTTTGCCTGTCCACTTAAGATACTCTGTGTTACCGATCACGGGTTCTGTGGGCCCTTGCGTGGCTGATGAGCTTGATTCTAGAGCCTCATCTTCAGTCGCTCATTTGGCATGTGTTTCCAAAAGGTGGGATCGAACCTTGGACGCTAAGTCGCAGAGATCCTTTTCGCAGGCTCCTTTTCTGGGATTCTCTTGCCATCGGGTGGTCTCGAAGAGTTGTGACCCTTCAACCAATAAGTTGTTCCAAGTAGGTCTCTTCGGAGCAAAGGTCTCCCAGGCATTGGTATCTATGTTCCATTTCTTGAGATAAGTCTTCAAGGTGACTTTGAAGAGATGCTTTTGTCCTCCTCTTGTTCAGGATCCTTCCTTCAGCTGGATAAAGACGATTTGATTTGGCAGTCGGGAGTCTGACATCCTAAGCATACGGGCGGCCCAGCGGAGTTGGCTTTCGATGATCATCGCCTCAATAATGGTGCTATCGACTTCTTCAAGGACACCAATGTTAGCATGCCTATCCTCCCAGCTGATTCAGAGGCAACGTATATTTGGATTTTGCAATGTACTTTAAAAATCTCCCTGATGTAATGTAGATCTTTAGAAGCCTCAGTGATAACTTCAAATGCTTTAACAAACTTTATGCCTTAGTTGACATATGCAAAGTTCCTGTAAGCTAATATGAACTATCTCTCTGACAGGTATTGCAGCAAATCAATCATCCACCTCAAAGAGTGTACTGCCAAAGGACATCCCAAAATGATGTCAGTGGAGATGTGAGCCAGGACACTGCACTTCAGCAGATGCTGCTTTTCGACTTTGCACTAGTCAATTAACAATTGATATGTCAAAACCTTCCCCATCACAAATAGACAGAACAGTTGTGTTTATGCGGGAAAATATGTTTTATTAACCATTGTGATTCAGTGAGAAAATATATTTTCTTGCAAGAAATTTGTAAAAGTTGAGGTAGTCTAATGCCATTGTTCAGCTGATAAAGTTAAATGTTAACTGGCTTCAAAGTTTTGTATATATAAAATTCTTTATGGTAATAAATGTTTTGTATTAAACTTTACAAGCTTCTACAAATGTCTTACTGAAACATAGGAACACAACATTTAATTATGAGATAATTATAAATGAATAAGATAATTGAAGTAAATAAGGCGGAAACATAACATGGATAACATGGTGGCTCACTGGTTACCACCGCTGTATCACCATACCAGGGACCCATGTTAAATTCAGACCTTGGGTGACTGTGTGGTGTTTATACATTCTCCCCGTGTCTGCATCGGTTTCCTAGAGCAATGTAATAGAAATATAGAATTCCTACCTTACAGAAGGAGGCCATTTGACCCATAGATTCTGCACCGCCCCTCTGAAAGAGAACCCTATCTAGGCCTACTGCCCCACCCTATCCCCTAACCCGCACATCCCTGGACACTAAGGGGCAACTTAACATGTCCAATCCACGTAACCTGCACATTTTTGGATTGTGGGAGGAAAGCAGAGCACCCGGAGGAAACCCACACAGATGCGGGGAGAAAGAAGCAAATCCACACAAATAGTCATCCAAGACCGGAATTGAAACCGGGTCCCTGACGCTGTGAGGTAGCATAGCTAACCATTGTGCCACTGTGCCACCGCCGTTTCCTCCGGGTGCTTCGGGGCACTGGAGGCCCAAACTGTGAAGAAGATTCATCGCATTATCCGAACGCAGGTAAGTGTACATTTTTCCTTTTAAAATCCTTTTAGAATTTACAGTGCAGAACGAGGCCATTCGGCTCATCGGGTCTGCACCGGCCCTTGGAAAAAGCACCCCACTTAAGCCCATGCCTCCACCCTATCCCCGTAACCTCACCTAATCTTTCTTCGGCACTAAGGGCAATTTATCATGGCCAATCCACCTAACCTGCACATCTTTGGACTGCACTGCCAGCCGGAAGTTATAGATTATAGCATGGTGGCAGTGGTAGTGAGTCAATAGCATTGATCAGCAGCTGGAAACAACTATCCAAGTGTTACCTGAAGTGCCGTGACTGGGTCACAGCTCTCATATTGGGACAGCAATGGTATGAGTAGAGATTGATGACAAATTGACTTAACTCCCAGTTTTGCTCTGAGCCAGGTAGGTAGAAAATTAAACCCAGTTCCAGCTGTAGCATTATGCAGAGATGAGTGCAGCATTTTGTTTTGCTGTGGCTTCCCTCCCGCCATTGCCACAATCAGGCGCCATTATCCAACTCCAGCTCCAGAGCCCCTCCTGCCTGCAGCCCACATTGTAAGCCCACCCTAGAACAATAGACTGGAACCATAGAACCCCTACATTCTGCAGCAACACAGTACAGGCATGGCTCCTGTCCAGCTGTGCAGACATCATCGCACTTTGTGACTTTTAAAGCATGGTTTGTTCCACAAAGGGCAGAAACCATTACAAAGCTTAGGCACTGGCAGTAAGTTTTTTCAAGATGAACTGGAAAGTAGCCAATGTTCCAGGCAAATTCAAACAGTTTAAACAGAGCTCCCTAGATCACGGGATTGTGGAGCCAGTGAGGCTGTAAAAGTTAGGGTGGGACCAAAGGTCTCTGAAGAATCAATACCTCTTGTTTAAATGATGCTGACCAGAATGATTCATCAAAGCTGTGGACAACATGTAAAAAATCAGTTTAAGATTAACGCAAATATCAGAGTACCCCACCTCGAACCCATACAGTGTAGGCAGAAAGCTAATGAGGATGATTTTGTGAACCCACACAGAGAGAAATTTAAAGATTGCAACTTCTCTGATGCTTAACTCTCAGAACAATTAAGAATTTGGTTATTGACTAAGAGTGAAGATTGACACAGGCGCAAGTGTCAACACCCTTTCCACATGCCTGTTGGTATAAGTGTGAAGCTTACAGCATACAATGGCTCAACAATAGAGTATCTAGGTTCCTTCAAAATGGAATACAGGTACAAAGAGTCAACATGATCTACATGGATATTCTACATAGTGAAGATATCAGGGCCAGCAGTTGCAGGTTCGCCAGTTTGCAAGCAACTCAACGTGGTCACCATCCATGGGCTGACCCAGTCAGAGGAGCACTGCATGCAAAAAAGGTGCACGCTCATCAGCTGATGCCCTCCACTGGTTGTACCTGGACCAGTTTGACAGGGTTGGACATTTCCACTGGGATGAAGGTCTTAAATATTAGAGGAGGTGCAAGGCTGTCAAAATCCTGTAACTCCCTCCCTAACAGTACTGTAGGTGTACTTACACCAGATGGACTGCAATAGTTCAAGAAGGCAGCTCACCCCCTTCTCAAGGAAAACTAGAGATGGTCTAATCAGAAATGCCGACATCCCGTAAATGAATAAATAAAATTAAAAATTAACCCACTGTGAAACCTCACGTGCACATATAGAGGATGGAGCTGGATGTAATGGAAAACCAAAGCTTCATTTGACGAGGGCAACATCACGTGGACTGGTGGGATTCCATTACTTCCTCCATCAAGAAGGATGGTTCAATTTGACTTTGTTTAAACACTAGGACGTTACAGAAAGTCTTAAAGACATGGCCTCATAAGGAACAAATACGAGAAAAGGTCAATCTAAAGTTTGCTGGAATGAAACACTTTTCCAAACTAGACGCAAAAAACAAATATTAGTCTGTTAACTTGTCAAGAAAGTTGCAATGTTTTGAACTCCTTTTGGCAGGTACTGTTTCCTCCATTGGCCACTCGTACTGTCGGTCAGCCAGGAAATATTTGAACAGAATATGGACCAGATAACGAAACAGGCCCTGGGCTACCCTGCGGATGACATCACTGGGCTACCCTGCGGATGACATCACCGTTGTAGGATGCACAGAATAAAAACATGACAGAAACCGACACTGACTAGTGGAATCCATCGGATGCACAGATTTAGTTTTGAACAGCAAAGAGTGCTCCATTAAGGCATATAATATTATTTTTGTACAATTTACTCAAGTTCAGGTATTCGCCTAAATTCTGGGAAGATTGAGGATATCCAGGCAGTGCCAACACTGCACGAGAAGGATGACTTCCAACAGCGTCTCGGCCTATTCAGCTTCCTTGCTGCGTATTTGCAGAGCTTCTTGGAGAAGTAATCTCCACCATGGGAATTGCTGAAGAAACACATGTCATTCCTAGGGCAGGACGATCACCAACATGCATTCCATTCATTAAAACAAGTGTTATCAGCCATGTCATGTCTTCAGTACTAAGGCTCACAATAAGTAACAACATTAGAAATGGATACAGTGTAGAAAGGCCTTGGTGGATGGCTACTTCAAGATGCCAAACCTGTTACATTTGTTTCAAAAGGTCTGTCGCCAGCACAGGAAAATTACTTCTTATACACCTATGACTGTGTGGCCAAATTTCCCTCCAATTCGATTTTCAAATTTGCTGATGACACCACCGTAGTGGGTCGGATCTCAAACAATGACGAGGCAGAGTATAGGAATGAGATATAGAATCTGGTGAACTGGTGCGATGACAATAATCTCGCCCTCAATGTCAACAAAACGAAGGAGATTGTCATCGACTTCAGGAAGCGTAGTGGAGAACATGCCCCTATCTACATCAATGGGAACGAAGTAGAAAGGGTCGAGAGCTTCAAGTTTTTAGATGTACAGATCACCAACAGCCTGGCCTGGTCCCCCATGGCGACACTATAGTTAAGAAAGCCCACCAATGACTCTACTTTCTCAAAAGACTAAGGAAATTTGGCATGTCAGCTACGATCCTCACCATCTTCTACAGATGCACCATAGAAAGTATTCTTTCTGGTTGTCTCACAGCTTGATATGGAGCCTGCTCTGCCCAAGACCAGAGGAAACTACAAAAGGTCGTGAATGTAGCCCAGTCCATCACGCAAACCAGCCTCCCATCCATTGACTCTATCTATAATTCCCGCTGCCTCAGAAAGACAGCCAGCATAATTAAGGACCCAAAGAACGTCAGGAAAAAGACACCAAAGTTTGAGGTCACGTACCAACCGACTCAAGAACAGCTTCTTCTCTACTGCCATCTGACTTTTGAATGGACCTAGCTCGTATTAAGTTGATCTTTTCTCAATACCTTGCTATAACTGTAACATTATATTCTGCAGTCTCTCCTTCCTTCCCTATGTACGTATGCATTGTTTGTACAGCATGCAAGAAACAATACTTTTCACTGTATACAAATATATGTGACAATAATAAATCAAATAAAATAAAATATCAAATGAGAAACTCTTGTTCTTATATTCAGGATCATCAGGTTCCACACATACTTATTTGGGAATGGGCTCATGGTCGAGACAGACCATAATCTGCTGGAGATGATCTGGAGAAAATAGGCACCACCTCAAAACCAGAGATTATTCATCAAGATTCAGGGCTGAAACTGTGATGTCAGATGCAAACCCAGTGGTCAGGTGACCCTTTCAGCCACTCTGAACAGACTGTCTAACCCGGGGAAAATGTGAAGCATCCCACTCGACTTCCACTTGAACAAAATGTGCAAGCTTGGAGGATGTCTACAATTGTTTCAGTCAAAACAAAAGAGAGGATCTCCAGAGGGGACTTCTCAAACCACCATCTGGGCTCTGTGGTAGGTAGTTACAGAGGATTAGCCTGACACCATCCAGGTGATCCCTCCGGAATATTGGACATATTGGGATGAAATCAGTACCTCCAAATGGAGTGCTCGTCAAACAATGTCAAGTATTAATTCCAGCAATAGATAGTCCTATCATACTTGATCAGCTCCACAATACATACATGGGAATAGAAAGATGATCTAACCCAGCTTCAACAAGATCATTAACCAGATAATTAACGATTGCAGTGCATGCCAGGAGCATCAAACCAGTCAGCGTGACATATCCTCCATGGACCAAGATCTATTCATTACGGGCAGAGAAGGCTGTCTGCTAGTAACCAGCTATCACTCCGAATTTTCAATTGTTCAGAAGCATTAGGACACATCAAGTGGAACAGCGGCCAGCACTGTTGGCAGCATCTTTAGTCTCTTTGGTGCCCCGACGGAAGTGGTATCAAACAACTGCCCACAATACATGGGAAAATCCTTCAAGGATATATGAGAATGATTGACCACATCACATTATCACCCCAATCTCCTTGTTTGAATGGGATAGCTGATCATATGGTCAGGGCAGTCAAATCGATGATCAGTTTGGAAACCGGGCAGGATACCGAAGTGGCATTATTGCATCTTTGCATTAGATTGCCATCGCCTGCAGAGAACCTGTTTGGTGCACTGGTGAAAGCAAGACTATCAAGCTATCATTTCACCAAGTCGCCTTTGATCATAAATTGATTACATCAGAAACAAGACAAGATGAAAGACTCACATGAGGTTCATTTTTCACACGAGTGCTTTAGCTTTGGAATGGGCTGCCTGAAAGTGTGATGGGCAGGTTCAATCGAGGCATTGAACAGGCCACTGTATGATTACTTGAATGGAAACAATGTGCAGGGGTATGAAGAAAAGGCAGCAGAATGGCATTAAGCCATGGTACTCATTTGGCATGCAGGTGCAGCCACGATGGGTCAAATGGCCTCCTTCTACATTGTAACAGTTCAATGTCTCTGTGATGTAGTTGCAAAATTACTGCCACTGTATGTTAGCCAGGAGATGATGGTCCTACACCTGCAGGAACAGATCTGGATAGCAGTAGAGATGTTCAAGGTACGCAAAAGACAATTTCATATGTGGTGACAACACTAAATGGTGTAGTACTATGGAGGAATCAAACTCACCTCAGGGGACACGCTGCTAGCCTTGCACTTGGCACCCAACTAGCATTGGCTACCCACGTACATTTTGCAGATGAAGAGAAAATAAATGGTATACTAACAACCGAGGACAATCTTTCCAAACAATCTTCAATAGGAGAAGCCACACAATTCTAGAACACACCAACATCATTGTCACGGGTCTGGTCAAGTCAGCGAGTGACCAGCATTATTCCAAACATGGGCTACACCTTGGAAAGGGACGTTCCAAATGTTCTTGTTACAGTTGAATGTTTTATGTAAATAGTATAATGGTTGTCAAATTTCTTATATTTCACAAGGATTGCTTATTCATATACATGTCAATATTTCACTGTCAGGAATATCTAATTAAGGATAATATATTTGTTAGTAAGGCAAGGCCTCAGAAATCCACGTAATACATTAGAGGACACATTGCTGAACTTCTATACCACCTTGCAAGGCCCTTTGAACATTGGTAGCCAAAGCCACAATGACAGCAGTCTGTCCTTACATGATGGCAATCTGAGCTTCCACTGCAATATTCAGACATGATGTGGCTGCTGTTTGAGATGCTGCGGGAGGTTCAATTGGCCATCAGACGCTGTATTGCGGGCAGGTCCTTGAGTGAACTGAGGAAATTGACCAGCTCTTCCATGTTAGTTAGGATGGGCTCCAATCTTTGCACAAAGCCCTATGCAAGGTTAGTGCTTACCTCCTCCATTCTCCACAGTATTGACTGCAGGTTTCCCAATGCATAAAGAATTGGACCAGGTATATTCATAAGCGATTTTCTGTCAGCGGCATGGCTCCAGCCCCTCCACTGATCAGTCATGGATGTCCCAATGAGGGCCAGTACCATCTCCTGCACTGGAGACAGGACATGCAGATATGCCTCTTCCCTCAGGTTAGATGCTGCTACCTCCAGTTCTGTATCACCTTGTCTGCAAGAGAGAGGGGAGTGTGTTGGTAAATGTTATACGACATGCTTGGGTGATGTGGCTGTCATGGTTGAACAGCTGGTTGTCTGTGCAAGCTATGAAATGTGGGTGTGAGTCTTACCACAGTGTCGAGTCTGTGTGGGCGAGGTGAAGCTATGAGTGTGAGAAATTAGTCTTAATTGATTGAGATCATTAAGAGCTGAGTGATGTAGGTGTGCCACGCAGTGGGTGAGGCTCGTGGTTCATTTGGTGGGACAGAGCATTTGAAAATGCATTCATTGACTTTGACCACTTGCTATACATCTTGCAGCACTGCATCCAGGCCTTTAGGACTTGACTGCTAATGTTGACCTCCACAGCTATCTGCTCCCATAGCTTTGCCTGGAAGTTTATTTGCCTCCTGCAGATAGAGGTCATCTCTCCACCTTTTCATGTCTTCCACTAAGACCTCCAGTGCAGTGTTCAACAACCTTGGAATATGTTCTCTTCCCCACTGTTTCTCAGGCCAGATTCACTTTCCACATGGCAACATTTGCTCCAGCCATAACGCACCTTCCCTTTAAGGTGAAGTAGACTTTGTAAATTGAGTGAGCAAGATACAATTGAGTTTCCTCTGCTGCTTTGTCCTGAGCAATTAGCGCTGGGTGCATGCTGCACGCATTCAAATGAGAAGGCAGTATCGAGTTGGACTGCTGCTTGCATTACATTGAACAGAGTTAAGGAAATGATTGTGATCCTTTGGCCCATTTTCAAAAGACAGCCAACGTGGCCTTTGATGTGTTAGGCAGGTTGGTTCGATGTGGACTGCACTCGATGCAGGGAAGTTAGGAACAGACGTCTAACACAGGAGCAGATCCAACACTGTTTTATTCAACTAGATGAACTGCTGTACATATTCAGCTGTGGGTCAACACTATGCTGATCTGACTAGTGACCTTGTAGTAGCCTGACCAGACTTACCAGCTACCGCATGGTGTTTGCGCTTGCTAGCTCGTGGACTCTGACTGTCTAGGTAGCTGGGTCCCGAGAGAGTGGGAAACCTAGTGCCCTCTGGCTTTATAGAGGTTGTGCCCTGTCTGGTGATTGGCTGTGCTGTGTTGTATGCTTACTGCTCATCCTATGTGTCAACCACTGCTGCCTGCATCTCATTATATACATGAGTGGATATTATGACATCTCCCCTTTTTTTTTTGAGTTAAATAAATACTGAGGTATGTATATATATATACATATATATATATATTCCTGACTATATACAAATGGTGACTGAACAAACGTATATACATGGGAAGGTGTCGATAGTGCAGATACATGGCAACCTAAGCAATATTTACAAAAGTTAAGTCGATGGATTCAGTCACAAAAGTTAAGTCTACAGATTCAGTCTTTGTGGCGGGCGACAAATTCTTGTCGATCGGCGCAGAGATGGATCAGGAGCCGCCTGCACGTGGAGAGGTGGGATCGCTGCCATTGCGGTGGTCGCGTGGGCCGGCATGATCGCTGGCAGATTGGTAGCCTCGTGGCAGGGTACGTCCGGAGGAAGCATGATATCAGGCGGAGCACTGCGGTCAGGTGGTGGGTGTGGAACTCTTCGCAATGCCCGTATGTTGCGCCGTAGCAGGGAGCCATCAGCCATGCGAACAATGAAAGACCTCGGGGCAACTTGTTTGACAACAACAGCTCTGGCTTACCAACCGTCCTCAGGCAACTGGACGCGTACATGATCGGCTGGAGGCAGCTCAGGTAAATCCGTGGCATGAGCATCATATGTGGCCTTCTGTTGGGCCTGGGACTGCTGCACTTTTTGTAGTACCGTGAGGTGGTCAAGGTCTGGAACGTGGATGGCTGGCACTGTGGTCCTCAGAGTGCGATTCATGAGCATCTGCGCTGGAGACAACCTAATGGACAGTGGAGTTGCCCTGTATGCCAGCATTGCCAGGTTGAAGTCGGAGCCTGAGTCTGCAGCTTTGCACAGCAACCGCTTGACAATATGGACCCCTTTCTCGGCCTTTCCGTTTGATTGCGGGTAGTGGGGACTGGAGGTAACATGACGGACGTTGTAGGACTGTGCAAAATCAGGCCATTCTTGGCTGTTAATGCATGGACCGTTGTCGCTCATTACCATGAGCGCCCCTTGGCGTGAAAAAGGTCTACACCTACTTTGGACCACGGAGAAGTCATGATCTCGTGCTGTTGCAGTGTTTCCTTGAGTTGAGCCGGTTGAAACTTCTGACAGGTGGGGCAGTTGAGGACCGTGTTGTTAATATCCTGGTTAATGCCCGGCCAGTAAACCGCCTCCCGAGCTCTGCGTCGGCATTTCTCGACTCCAAGTTGACCCTCATGGAGTTGACCCAGCACCATAGCCTGCATGCTTTGAGGAATAACGATCCTGTCGAGTTTCAGAAGGATTCCCTCCTGTGGTAGTATGCATTAGGGGTCATGTGGGACTGTGAAGCCGTGATGTCATTGGCTGACAGATCCCGGGTCCTGGTTGGCCGTTGACCTCTAGCTCCGCCCTGAAGGCGGAGTATAAGAACCAGGAATCCTCCCCCGCAGGCCAGTCTGCTACCGAACTGCGGGGGAACAGTCACGCTTAATAAAGCCTCATCGACTTCACTCTATTCGTCTCTCGGAGTCTTTGTGCGCTACACCTCCACAACCGTCAGCTCGTCTTTAATATTAAAGAATTGGGGACATTGTCCCTTCTGCCAGCCATGGGTAAGATGCTGCATTACACGCTGCAGTAAAGAATCCTTGTGAGAGGAGGTTCGCAGACGCGCCGGTGTTCAGTTTAAATCGAATGTGAGCCTTGTTAACTGTGAGGACAGCACACCACTCGTCATCGGGATCCACACTGAGGATCAAGAGACGTTGCGCAGGTGTGGTGGAGGCCAGCTCATGTGTGGCTATGATGCCCACCCGATATGGAGACTTGAGGCAGTCAGCATCAGCGTCCGTTGGGCTGTCGGGATCAGAATCTGGCGTGCCTTGTTGTATTGAGCGGATACTTCTGCGCTGCAGCTGGGATCGCTGGCTGCTGAACGGTGGAGCGGATCTGCAGAGGGCTGCGTAGTGGCCAAACTTGCCACACTGGAGACATCGGTGTCCTCTTGCCGGACATTGCCACTTTAAGTGGGCGGAGCCACAATTCGGACACGTCATGACGCTGACATCAGTGCGATCCGTGTGCCATCGCGCATGCGCAGTGCGGTCGGCCGACGTGTGGGTCGCATGCGCAGTCGGGTTTTCGGCTTCGCCGTCCACTCGGTCGTGGC
The DNA here is from genome assembly GCF_047496885.1 of Scyliorhinus torazame. Classification (NCBI taxonomy): domain Eukaryota; kingdom Metazoa; phylum Chordata; class Chondrichthyes; order Carcharhiniformes; family Scyliorhinidae; genus Scyliorhinus; species Scyliorhinus torazame. Next base: position 308,907,702 of record NC_092708.1, read on the forward strand.
ACACATGTGCAGGGATCCGAGAAAAGCGCGCGAAACGGCCACTCTCCTCGATGCATCTGTGCAATGCCTTTCTGCCTCGTGGGAGGCCAGCTTTGCAGTTTCTGCCGCCCTGATGTGGGAGTAACGATTCTTGGCATGCTCATGGACAACCCACGTCTCGATAGCGACAGAGAGGGTCAATTGTTTGATTTTAAGGAGCTGCTGCTGCAGGGAGTCGGAGTGGACCCCGAAAACGATCTGATCCCGGATCATGGAATCAGCCGTCGAGTCATAGTTACATGTCTGCGCTAGAATGCGGAGATGGGTCAAGAAGGACTGAAAAGGTTCATCCTTACCCTGAAGCCTCTGCTGGAAAATATACCATTCAAAGCTCTCGTTCACCTCAATGTCGCAGTGGCTGTCGTACTTCAGCAGGACTGCTTTGAATTTTGTTTTGTCTTCACTATCGGCGAACGTAAGCGAATTGTAGATATGGATGGCGTGGTCCCCTGTAGTGGAGAGAAATAGCGTGATCTTCCTGGCATCCAATGCTGCCTCGAGGTCAGAGGCCTCGATGTACAAGAGGAACTTTTGCTTGAAGATTTTCCAATTGGCGCCGAGGTTGCCGGAGATGCGGAGCTGCGGAGGAGGCTGGATGTTTTCCATTTCGCTGGATGGCTGCTTGCTGGTCGATGCTGATTCACTCGAGGTAGGTCCGTCAAGATCAATATCACTCTGGTATCATGATGTGTTAGGCAGGTTGGTTCGATGTGGACTGCACTCGATGCAGGGAAGTTAGAAACAGACGTCGGACACAGGAGAAGATCCAACACTGTTTTATTCAACTAAATGAACTGCTGTACATATTCAGCTGTGGGTCGACACTATAATGATCTGACTAGTGACCTTGTAGTAGCCTGACCAGACTTACTAGCTACCGCAAGGTGTTTGTGCTTGCTAGCTCGTGGTCTCTAACTGTCTCAGTAACTGGGTCCCGAGAGAGCAGGAAACCTAGTGCCCTCTGGCTTTATAGTGATAGTGGCCTGTCTGGTGATTGGCTGTGCTGTGTTGTATGTTTACTGGTCATCCTATGTGTCAATCACTGCCTGTCTGCATCTCATTATATACATGAGTGGATATTATGACAGCCTTGAGTGTTTTTTTCTGGGATCTGAAGTTATTGAAGTTGTTCTGCATCTTTTTATTTTGTTCATTTTTACAGGATGTGGGCTTTGATGGCTGGGTCATCCCTAATTTGTTGCCCATCCCTAATTGCCTTTGAGACTGTGGAGTGGAGGGCAGCACGGTGGTGCAGTGGGTTAGCCCTGTTGCCTCACGGCATCGAGGTCCCAGGTTCGATCCTGGCTCTGAGTCACTGTCCGTGTGGAGTTTGCACATTCTCCCCGTGTTTGGATGGGTTTCGCCCCCACAACCCAAAGATGTGCAAGGTAGGTGGATTTAACACGCTAAATTGCCCCTTAATTGGAAAAAAATGAATTGAGTACTCTAAATTTATTTCAAAAAGAGAATATGGAGTGAGCTACCTTCTTGGAGTGCTGCAGTCCATGTGGTGTAGGTACTTCCATAGTGCTATTAGGGAGGGGGTTCCAGGATTTTGACCCAGCGACAGTGAAGAAACATCCATATATTTCTATGTCAGCATGCTGAGTGACTTGGAGAGGAACCTCCAGATGGTGATGTTCCCAGGTATCTTTATTTCAAAAAGAGAATATGGAGTAAGCTACCTTCTTGGAGTGCTGCAGTCCATGTTGTGTAGGTACTTCCATAGTGCTATTAGGGAGGGAGTTCCAGGATTTTGACCCAGCGACAGTGAAGAAACATCCATATATTTCTCTGTCAGCATGCTGAGTGACTTGGAGAGGAACCTCCAGGTTGTGATGTTCCCAGGTATCTGCTGCCCGTGTCCTTCCAGATAGTAGTGGTCAGAGTTTTGGAAGGTACTACCTAAGGAGTCTTGGTGAGCTCCTGCAGTGCTTTCTGTAGATTGCACACACTGCTGTTACTGTGTGCCAGTGGAGGGAGTGAATGTTTGTGGAAGGGGTGCCAGTCAAGCGGGCTCCTTTGTCCTGTACAGTGTCGAGCATCTAAATGTTGTTGGAGCTGTACTCATCCGGAAAGTGAAGATCTCCCATCACACTCCTGACTTGTGCCTTGTAGGTGCTGGACAGGCTTTGGGAAGTCAGGATGTGAATTACTTGCCGCCGTATTCTTAGCATCTGCCCTGCTCTTGTAGCCACAGTATTGATATGGCTAGTCCAATTCAATCTCTGGTCAATTGTGATCTCCAGGATGTTGACGGTGGAGGATTCAGTGATGGTAATACCATTGAATGTTAAGGAGTGATGGTTTAATTCTCACTTATTGGAGATGGTGATTGCCTGGCACTTGTGTGGTGCAAATGTTCCTTGCCACTTGTCTGCCCAAGCCTGGATATCTGTGGAACACCCGACTTAATAACAAAAGCAAGAACTCCACACATGACTAATCGGCTTGGACAGTGGTGCAGAGAAGAGTCATGTATTCATTACAATTTGATCAGCCTGGTTTGTTTCATTTGGTTCTTCAGATCCTCTGCTTGATACTTACATTGAAAGCAACTTCAATAAATAAAAAATGAGCAAAATTTATTGTTATCTATTCTGGTCAGGTGGAATATGAAAAATAAGACCTTTTATGTTTTAAATTCACAAACGTGAATTCCAATATCCAGAAACCGAAGTAGACAACTTCCCTCGGTTGCTTTGTAAATCCAAACCACTGATGGAGCCAAATTCTGTTAGAAGATCAATTTTTCTTGGGTTAGGATGAATAAACATCTCTCCGGTTGGGGAAATAAAACAACAGCAGTGAATTTTATCTGGGATAAACCATATTTGCTTGCAGTATACAGTAACTCTCACAAAACAGGATAGTATTTGTGCTACGTATTGATGCAGACATCTAAATGCAGGACTGTGGTCACAACAATTGTCTCCTTCGGGCTTCACTGGATTGCTTCATGAGAGCTTATTCTATCAGTCGATTGCACCTGGTGATGTTTCATTATTTAACCATTAAGTAAACTACTTGGCTACTTACCTTCGGCGATGACAATTTCTCCTCAGAATTTTTGGCCTAAATTTAACATCAGCTCTTTCGCAGGATTACTCAATTGACTGATAATTCATTTAAAGGCCCTCTTTTCTACACTGAGCACCGTTGCAATTGCTGTGGCTGGAAGATGTGCTGATACTTATTTTTATCTTTATTCATGCACATCTGTAGATAAATTGTCTGGACTGATGCGTGTGAGCACGTGACGCTTTGTTCTTCAAACACTCATAAAGTAATGCTCTTCGCACTGGGAACCTGCAAACAAACAGACGTCAATCCAAACGACTGTTTTTTAAAAATGTATGTCTGGCACACTCGGCAGCAAATGAGAGTTAATTTTTGCTCGATGGTCATTAACTTGTCCTGATGACAATTTCCTTCTTTCTGTCCAGCTGATCTGCCGAAGCAAGTGAGACAAATCGTGCGGCGCTGTTTGCTTTGTGGCATCAGTGTCGATCCCGCTGAAGTGAATTGTGACCACTAATGAGCAGCGAGCAGTTTCCTTGCTGCAAGCATTTGATTTGAAGTCATTCGTTGATCTTCCCTTTCAGAGCTTTAATGACCAGCACATCCTAACAGGCTAGATGTAAGCGCAGACTTCAAACTACCAGAAGGTGCACTCTGATTTCCCAGGCATCACGCTAAGATGAAAATGATTTTTATTCGGATGCTCTTTCGACAACAATAGCACAACATCAAGAGAAAATATTGATAATATAGAGCAGTTCCTGGTGCTGAAAGTTGGCAAAATACAACTACTTTGGACTGGATTGTCAAATATATTTTTTGTCCATTGTTTGGATGAGCACACATGTACTTTTATCCTGCAGTCTGTTTTTAAAATTTAAGGTTAGATTTTCTTTTCTCATTTGTTCTTGTAGTAGGGTCTTGCGGAATGTCAGTATGAATGTTACTTATAAAGGTCTGTTTTGCCAGTCCCCTGTTGTTGCAAAAGTCATGCATCCAGCAAGGGTATATTGAAAGCTTGTGAGTTATCTGATAATCTAGCAAGTGTGAGACCCTGCGCGGATCATCAGTAAAGGCTTAAAAAAATCCATTCATAAGAATGTCCTTTCCTTTTCAATACTTTTGAAAGAGAAATCCATGCACCTGACATTGAACAGGTCAATAAAGACACATTTCTGTGAAAACTCTTGGTGAGTAGCACTAACAACACCTTATAACAACAACTCGGGTGAAAACTGAGACAACATCATAACTTACCTTTTGTTTTAGCTCCTTACCCCTCTTAATCAGGTTTGGTGAATTGGCATCCCAGAGGGGGGGTTTATAACTTTCATATGGAGCTCCCTGAAGGCTGTCAAGAGTTGCTGCGGAGCCTCGGGGAGATGTGTGGAATTGATTCGAAGGAATGATGATTGCCAGCAGTGTGGCCTCAGGAGCTGCTGCCCATTTCAGGCGAGAGGGCAATGCTGGTGGGCTCTCTGCCCCCTGCTTCAATAATGAGTACCTGTGCGCTCTGTTATAGGCTGTGAGTGCCCAGCAGGAGATCTTAATCCCTCGGGATGGCAAGGGGAGGCCACCTTGCCACACCAAGAAGGCATGGATTGATGTGGCAGCCCAGGTGAGCAGGGATGATGTTGTGTGCCGCACATGGATCCAGTGCTGGACAAGGTTCAATGACCTTCTGTACTTTACAAGGGTGAGTACTGAGTTGATATAGAACTGCATATAGATAAGTTGGAGGGGGCTGGACTTTGTTCAGGGGTCAGAGATGCGGAATGCCAAATGGTACATGTCGATATGCCATTCAAGGCTGGGAAATATGCCCACTTGACTTGGCGGATTAGGTGTGCCAACCTGACAGGCACCTCAACCTGGGTCTTTTGTAGTGGGATGGGGAGGCTGATGTGGTGAGGCAGGCGGAGGGTGGACGAATGAAAGTTCTTTTGTCTGTACAGGAGAAGAAACTAGAATATGCAGGACAGTACACAAATGAATGGTCGGGTGCCCAACCCCTGATCCTCCCCAAGTTTGAGGTGGGAGCCCTGGATATGGAATGTGAGTGTGAAACAAGGTCCACAGGTTGTGGAGAGATATGGATCTTAGAAGAAGGTAACAGTCCAGAAGTCAGGGTAGAGAGTAGGGGAGTATATAAGAGATTTAGGGTAATGGCATTTTGAATGAGATGTTCTAACCAAGAGTCCGTGTTCCTCATCCAATCACAGTGCCTCACTGAGGCAGTTGTCCATTGTCGCAAGTAACCATAGTGTATGATCAGTCATTTTGTAATGATGTTAGCAACTGACATCTTCTCTTCCTCCTCATATGCATTGTTATCACAAAATGCTGCAGAATCAGAGGAGCCTTTCTTGACAGCCGAAGAGGAGCCATGGACAGATGTACCCACATCACATCACCTTTCCTTTCAGGCACCAGCTCAGACGCAGGCACGATGGTGGGCAATGTCATACCGGATCAGATGGGAGTGCACAGTGGTAAGGGCACATTGCACTCTCGTGAGGAATTGGTAGAGGCAGTGAGAGAGTGTCCAGGACGACAGCAGTCAGAGGATTGCTGAAGACCGGACTATGCTAAGTCCGAGGCAGGCGACAAACTTCTGGAGTGTTCCATCAGATGGCATATGCCAGTTGTCCAGTGTTATTCATGTGAAGATCTGGTGGAAATCCCTGAGGGTCTTTGTCTTGGGGGAGCCCATGTAGAGCATGAGCGCTGTGTTGACCCGCAGCTCCGAGCACACAGTCTCCTCCATTGAGAGAGTGCCGACTCTCATGGAGAAGCAGATCCAGGAACTGAATCAGGGCAACCTGGGGTTGTGCCGAGACCTGCAAATCCTTACTTGCCCCCAGCTGATCTCTGCCAGTGTGAGAGATGGATGATGCACCTAGTCTCTCTGCTAGGTGCCCGTCCATGAGTGATGAGCAGGGAGTTTCGAACCAACCTTATGCTGACAGACAAGATGCAGGTCACACCTGTGGGCAACTCAGAGGGCACTCCAGATGAAGGCATCAGCTTCCCCACCCCTCTGCCAGTGATCATCACAACTGATGAGAACGCAATGATTGAAGAGTGCCCGACCATGGCATTGGCTGCTCCTGCACCGGCTCTGCTGCCCAGAGGACAGCAGACAAGGTCATCAAGGCTGATAGGACATCACAGACAGCTGGTTGTCTCCAATGCTGCTGCCAGCAGGGAGGGGGTGAGGACAAGTGGGACGAGGGGTCACGAAGATGCAGCCCTCACCAGTGGAAGTTTAAGGAGGGGTTGTCATGGGTGATATAAGTTTCATTGAGTTGTCAGTTCTGTATGATTTGTGTTTCCGGGTGTACCATGTAAATATCTCATTATGTGTAATGACCTGAATGTGCTTCGTGTTTTTTAGAGGTGACAGGCAGTGGAGTGGTGTGTGACATGGGGTGGGCTTCAAACTTCATTTCCGAGGTTTTAATCTGACAGAGTGGCAGGATGGTCTCATCAGGAATGATCAGAAAGGTGGTGGCACTCTACCTTCGCTTCAAGCCATGCCTTGTCTGTCGAGCTGAAAGAACAGAGAATGAAAGACTCCCAGTTCTCCCTGCCTCCCATATGGTTCCTCACTTCAGCATCCACCTACTCAACCTAGGGCTCGTCCAGTTCATCCTCAGCCAGCACTCCTGGCCTGTGGAGCAACATCGCTGTCTTTGTCCTCCAATGGGTCGCCCCAGGACAGAGCCAGGTTGTGCAGAGTGCAGCAGACAACGGCAATACGTGAGACGCGCACTGGAGGATATTGAAGAGCTGCTTCTGATCGATCAAGGTAGCAGAATCTCATCCTGCCCAGGCCAATGGTCCTCTCAATTACCACCCTTGTAGAGCCATGACTTTGATTGTTCCTCGCCTCCACTTCTGTACAAGGATGTCTGAATGGCCTCATGAACCACTTTTCAGGGAATGGCCTTTGTCCCCCAGGAGCCAACCAGCAATTTCTGAGTTTAGTGGTCACGAACAAGCTGGATGTTCAGAGAGTGGAACCCCTTTCTGTTGATGAAGGCACAAGGCTCACCCACTGGCACCTTTGTGGCCACATGCATGCAATCTATGGCTCCCAGCAATTGCAGCAAAGCCTCTGTCTCGCTCAGCCTGACTGACTTCTTCATTCTGGAAAAGAATGAAGTTACTGACCCATCTGAATAGGGTATTAATGACCAGTGATACAGTTGTGGGCAGCAGATTGGGAAACACCTCATCGATCTCCCGCTGAAACATGGAGAGGACCGAAGGCAAAATATTCAGGGCCATTATAACCTTAAAATCCATAGGCCTAGGGTGGCCCCTACACAGTTTGAGGTAACCTCTGGGTCAATCACTGGCAAATGGAGATTAAAGTGTCTCCAGAGAGGAGGAAACTCCTTCGGCACTGGACCTTAGATATGTCCAGGTAATAAGGACACTGCCTGTAAACTCTGGCTGCAGAATGATGGTGTGTTCTGCAGACCCTTCTGCCTTGCAGATCCTGTTGGCCCTGCACCCACTCTGACTGTATTTTTCTTTTCACAGGTCACACTCCGGGATGCTGCCTGGCACCTGGTCTCCTCTCTGTCTCTTCAGTCTCTCTGCTTCTCTACTGAGGAGATTCCTCCAGCAGAGTTAGACAAACCCCATTTGCTGAAATACAGATTTCACATGATAGCACAGTAAAGGGAGGTCTCAGCAGAGGGTCTGTGAAAATGCTGCTAAACTGAAAAGTCCTCCAGGGCACAGAGAAATTTCAATGAACCGCCTGAAAACCTCCTCCAAACAACTCACTGCCAATCGTCTATGTGCTGAAGTCGCCAAGATCCTGTTCACCTTTTTACTCAAAACATGATCGAGAGGCCCATGCACAGAGTGTGAAACCACGTGAGCCATGTAAAATTCCTTGTGCTTGCCTTTTTAATTGTCCCAGTTGCCCCTATCATTGTCAGCAGGCACGCACCGATCAAAATATCACACGACGGTCTGATGACATCAGGACCCTCCCACGTCTTTTCGCACGGTTTGACATGAGATCACGCACTCTGGCACGATAAAATTCAGGCCTTTGAATTTGGCTGAATTTTCGCAACAGTGGTGGGTTAAAGGAACCATCAGAAGTCCCTCTCTGGTGGGAAGCCGATGAAAGCTAAGGTTTTCACTGGGGTCAACCTTTAATTGATATGGAGACACTCCTGACAGTGGGATGGGAACAGTGGTGGATCAGATGAAGTGGGGGACTGATTTTGATTCCTCACTGCATCCAGCACTGAGGTTGCTGGCTGGCTGTCGGGAGAAATCTGCTGATTGTGCCAGAGCATCCAACACCCAAGGCAGGGGATACATGGTCACGCCTCAAGACAGGGCAGCCCTCACTTCTCTGATGCTGATCTGGGTCTAATATTTGAGGCTAATATTTGAGGCTGTGAGAGGTTGGAGGGAAATCCTCTTACAGGAGGGCAGGAGCAGTCTCCTTTGTTTTATAGAATGGGCTTGCTGTCCTTCAGGCAACCGCCCAATTGGTTCAATGACTGAAATTGGTATCGTCACAAGCCCAATGGTCTGCCCAATGCATTTGCCTCTCAACACTCCCCAGAGCAGCCTACCTTGTAGCTGCATTCACTCCTCTGTCTAAGGCAGCTCATATCCTCATTTAAACAACACTGCCGTACACCCTCACTGGGCAGATGGTGTTGGTCTGTGACTCCTGCAGAGGGGTGAGTAACCACCTCTTCAAGGGATCAATCTGCACACTTTGGGGGCTTGGAATGAAGGTCTGAAGCAGAGTTTAGTGGGGAGGATAAAGGAGCCATGGCAGCCGCCTGGAAAGTGAACACACACATAAAGGACCATATTTGTCGTCGCAAGCAATCAAACATTAAAAGAGTGTGAATCTCACTGGCCCATCACTTGAAGCTTTGATCCCACATCATCATGGTGCAATCGGTGGTGTCCTGCAGTGATGAAGGTGAAACCCAAAATCCTCTTTCCTGGTGAGGCCAGGTTTTTTGTGCAATTGATGCGCTATCCAGCCCTGGCAAAGAGCCATCTGTGAGATGCAGTGGTATGCAGCCATTTCTGAGAAGCCACAAGTCCTAGAACATAAGAACGAGGAGCAGGGGTCAGCCACCTGGCCTCTCGAGCCTGCTTCTGCCATTCAATAAGATCGTGGTTGATCTATTTGTGGACTCAGCTCCACTGACCTGCCAACTCACCGTAACCTGTTATTCCTTTACTATTCAAAAACCTATCTACCTTTGCCTTAAAAGCATTTAACTAGGTAGCCTCAACTGCTTCACTGGACAGGGAATTCCACAGATTCACAACCCTTTGGGTGAAGAAGGTCCTCCTCAACTCAGTCCTAAATCTGCTCCTCCTTATTTTGAGGTTATGCCCCCTAATTCTAGTTTCACCCACCAGTGGAAACAACCTCCCTGTTTCTAATCCTATCCATACTTTTCATAATTTTGTAAGTTTCAATAAGATCCACCCTCATTCTTCTGTATTCCAATGAGTACAGTCCCAATCTACTTAGTCTCTCCATATAAGCCAATCCTCCCAATTCTGGAATCAACGTAGTCAATCTCCTCTGTTCTGGGACTAACCTAGTGAATCTCCTTGGCACACTCTCCAGCGTCAGTACGTCCTTTCTCAGGTAAGGAGACCAAACTGAATACAATACTCCAGGTGTGGCCTGACTAACACCTTATACAATTGCAGCATGACCTCCCTAGTCTTAAACTCCATCCCTCTAGCAATGAAGGAGAAAACTCCATTTGCCTTCTAAATCACCTGTTGCACCTGTAAACCAACGTTTTGGACTCATGCACTAGGACACCCAGGTCCCTCTGCACAGCAGCATGTTTTAATATTTTATAATTTAAATAAGAATCTGTTTTGCTATTATTCTTACCAAAATGGATAACCTCACATTTGTCAACATTGTATTCCATCTGCCAGACACTAGCCCATTCACTTAAACTATCCAAATCCCTCTGCAGACTTCCAGTGTATTCTGCACTTTTTGCTTCACCACTCATTTTAGTGACATCTGCAAATTTGGACACATTGCACTTGGTCCCCAACTCCAAATCATCCATGTAAATTGTGAACAATTGTTGGCCCAACACTGATCCCTGAGGGACCCCACTAGCTACTAATTGCCAACCAGAGAAACACCCATTAATCCCTACTCTTTGCTTTCTATTAATTAACCAATCCTCTATCCATGCAACGATTTACCCTAATGCCATGCATCATTATCTTATACAGCAACCTTTTGTGTGGCACCTTGTCAAAAGATTTCTGGAATCCAGATATACCACATCCATTGGCACCCCATTGTCTACCGCACTGGTCATGTCCTCAAACAATTCCACTAAATTAGTTGGCACGACCTGCCCTTTATGAACCCATGCTGCCAATGGGACAATTTCCATCCAGATGCCTCGCTATTTCTTCCTTGATGATAAAATCCAGCATCTTCCCTACTACCGAAGTTAAGCTAACTGGCCTACAATTACCCACTTTCTGCCTTCCTCCTTTATTAAACAGTGGTGTCACGTTTGCTAATTTCCAATCCGCCGGGACCACCCCGGAGTCAAGTGAATTTTGGGAAATTATCATAAGTGCGTTTGCAATTTCCCTAGCCATCTCTTTTAGTACCCTGGGATGCATTCCATCAGGGCCAGGAGACATCGACCTTTAGCCCCATTAGCTTGCCCATTACTACGTCTTTAGTGATAACAATCGTCTCAAAGCCCTCACCTGTCATAGCCTCATTTCTATCAGTTACCAGCATGTTATTCCACTGTGAAGACCGATCCAAAAAACCTGCTCAGTTCCTCAGCCATTTCCTCATCTTCCATTATTAAATCTCCCTTCTTATCCTCTAAAGGACCAATATTTACCTTAGCCACTCTTTCTTGTTTTATATATTTGTCGAAACTTTTACTATCTGTTTTTATACTCTGAGCAAGTTTACTCTCATAATCTATCTTACTCTTCTTTATAGCTCTTTAGTAGCTTTCTGTTGCCCCCTAAAGATTTCCCAATCCTCTAGTCTCCCACTAACCTTTGCCACTTTGTATGCTTTTTCCTTCAATTTGATATTCTCCCTTATTTCCTTAGATAACCACGGAATATTTTCCTTCTTTCTATCGTCCTTCCTTTTTGTTGGTATTAACTTTTGCTGAAGGTTCTCCACTGTTCCTCAACTGTTTCACCATAAAGTCTTTGCTCCCAATCTACCTTGTCCAGCTATTGTCTCATCCCATTGTAATCTCCTTCGTCTAAGCACAAAACACTAGTGTTTGATTTTACCTTCTCGCCCTCCATCTGTATTTTAAATTCCACTATATTGTGATCGCTCCTTCCGAGAGGATCCCTAACAATGAGGTCATTAATCAATCCCTGTCTCATTACATAGGAGCAGATCTTGGATCACTTGGTCCCTCGTAGGTTCCATTACATACTGTTCTAGGAAACTATTGCGGATACACTCAAACTCCTCCTCAAGGCTGCCTTGACTGACCTGGTTAAACCAATCGACATGTAGATTAAAATCCCCCATGATAACTGCTGTACCATTTCTACATGTATCAGTTATTTCTTTGTTTATTGCCCACCCCACTATAATGTTATTATTTGGTGGCCTATAGGCTACTCCTATCAGTGACTATTTTTCCTTACTATTCCTGATTTTCACCCAAATGGATTCAACCTTATCCTCCATAGCACCGATGTCATCCCTCACTACTGCCCGGATGTCATCCTTAAATAACAGAGCTACACCACCTCCCTTACCATCCACTCTGTCCTTCCAAATAGTTTAATATCCTTGGATATTTAACTCCCAGTCGTGACCATCCTTTAACCATGTTTCAGTAATGGCCACTAAATCATAGTCATTCACGATGATTTGCGCCATCAACTCATTTACCTTATTCCGAATACTACGAGCATTCAGATAAAGTACCCTTATGTTGGCTTTTATACCTCCGTTTTGAATCTTAACACTTCTAGCAGTAACCTCTCCTCAGTTATTTTTCCTTTTAACTTTTCTCCTAATTTTCGAACCTATATCTTCATGTAATAACCTGCTGCTTCGCTTTCCATTTATGTTTTTACTTCCTGTTTTATTCCTTTTAATATTACTGGGCTTTTTCACTGAGCTCTCCTTGGTCACTGTACCCTGTATTGTGGCCCCTTTTGATTTTTGACACTGGCTTCTCTGCCTTACACTTTCCCCCTGACTGCCTTTTGTTTCTGTCCCCATTTTACTTCCCTCTGACTTCCTGCATTGGTTTCTCCCCCCCCCCCCCCCCCCCCCGCCACATTAGGTTAAAGCAGCCCCAACAGCACAAGCAACCCCCCCATGCCCCCCAGGACATTTGTTCCAATCCTGTCCAGGTGCAGACCGGCTGGTTTGTACTGGTCCCACCTCCCCCAGAATCGGTTCCAATATCCCAGGAATTTGAATCTCTCCCTCTTGCACCATCTCTCGAGCCACGTATTCATCCTATCTATCCTGACACTCTGACTAGCTCGTGGCACTGGTGGCAATCCTGAGATTACTACCTTTGATCTCCTACTTTTTAGTTTAACTCCTAACTCCCTGAATTCAGCTTATAGGACCTCATCCCATTTTCTACCTACATCGATGGTGCCTATATGCACTATGACAGCTTGCTGTTCAACCCCCTCCCCCAGAATGTTCTGCAGCCACTCCGAGACATCCTTGACCCTTTCACCATAGAGGCAACACACCATCCTGGAGTCTCCTTGGGCAGCACAATTGCTAGCATAGTGGTTAGCACAATTGCTTCACAGCTCCAGGGTCCCAGGTTCTATTCCCGGCTTGGGTCACTGTCTGTGCGGAGTCTGCACGTTCTCCCCATGTGTGGTGGGTTTCCTCTGGGTGTTCTGGTTTCTTCCCACAGTCCAAAGATGTGCAGGTTAGGTGGATTGACCGTGATAAATTGCCCTTGGTGTCAAAATTAGTGTTGGGTGGGGTTGCTGGGTTGTGGGGATAGGGTGGAGGTGTAGGCTTGGGGATGGTGCTTCTTTCAAGAGCTGGCGCCGATTTGATGGGCCAAATGGCCTCCTTCTGCACTGTAAATTCTATGATTCTCGATTGCGTCCGCAGAACCGCTTGTGTATTCCCCTTACGATTGAGTCCCCTATCACTATAGCCCTACCATTCTTCTTCCTGCCCTCCTGCGTAGCAGAGCCAGCCATGGTGCCATGAATCTGGCTGTTGCTGTCTTCCCCTGGTGAGCCATATCCCTCAACAGTATCCAAAACGGTATATCTGTTTTGCAGGGAGATGACCGCAGGGGACACCTGCACTGCCTTTCTACTGTTGCTCTGTCTTTTGGTCACCCATTTTCTATCTCTCTCAGTAATTTTCACCTGCGGTCAGACCAACTCAGCGCACATGCTATCCACAATGTCCTCAGCATTGCGGATGCTCCAAAGTAAGTCCACCCGCAGCTCCAGAGCCGTCAAGCAATCTAACACGAGCTGCAGCTGGATGCACTTCCTGCATGTGAAGGATTCCTGCATGTGAAGAATGCACATCCCACACGCGGAGCATGGCACAGGTCTGAGTTCTCCTGACATATCTTATCCCTTAAATTAACTTATATATTATTGTTATTAATTTTAAAAACTTGTTTTTATATCTCTACTTATTGTACCGATTTAGTTTTTAATCTTTAATTTCTAAACTTTAAATTCTTACCTTCACGTACCACTTACCTTCACTTTCACCACAGATGCCAAAGTAGGTTTTTATATCAACTACCTTCCCAGGATGCTCCCTGGTTTTCTCCCTGCTGATGCAAAAGTTGCAAAATAGAAGGAGAAACAATGGAAAAAGCACCTCTTTCCAGGCTGCACGAATTCCCGCTCTGCTTCACATTCCCAAGGTTTGACTTCACTCTGACTATCTCGCTCCCACTGTGTCCCCACTGCACATGTGCAAGCTCACTGCGTGTGCTTGAAGCTCTTTCTTATATAGAGCTGAGCTGGACTGCTATGACACACACCAGTTAAGATTTGAAAAACAACAATTTACATATTTTGTCTCCTGATCAGGCTACAGAAGATTGACAGATAACTGCCACTCAGCTATGTGGGTGGGGGTGGGGCAGTCCCTTACTGACCTCTTACTTGGACTACTAAATTTATTAAAAAAAGAAAAGGAAGCTCTTACCAATTTAACTCCCGCTCTGCTTCAAATTCCCAAGGTTTGACTTCACTCTTGCTAACACAAAATACCTGTTCAATGCCTCAGCCATTTCCTCGTTTCCCATTATTAAACCCCCTTCTCATCCTCTAAAGGACCAATTATTACCTTAGCTACTCTTTTTTGTTTTATATATTTTTAAAAACTCTTCTGATCTGTTTTTATATTCTGAGCTAGTTTACTCTCATAATCTATTTTACTTTCCTTTTGTAGCTTTCTTCGTGGCTTACTGTTGACCTTTAAAGATTTCCCAATCCTCTAGTTTTCCACTAATTTCGCCACTTTGCATGCATTTTCTGTCAATTTGGTACCCTCCTTTATTTCCTTTGATATCCATGGCTGATTATCCTTTTTCCTACCGTCCTTCATTTGCAGCTGATCCTTGAGACAGAGGCAGAAATTGAAGGTCACAGGGCATGGCAAGAAATGCTGCAAGGCGTGAAATATTCTGCAGCAAGGTCCAGATCTCTGCGACCATCTGCTTGGAGAATTGCAGCCCTCTGCAACATTGGGGGCCAGATTTTCATCTCCAGGGTGTGAATCAGGAGTCGGGACAGCTGACGTGAGGAAAGAGTTCATAAGTTATTGTTGTACAGATATTCACACTTCAGTTCATGGTGACGTTAGTTCCACATAAGCGACTGTTATGGTGCCAAGTGGCAGTGTAATATCTAAATCGATCACCACTCCATCACCAGTGGTCATGCGCTCTGACACACTCCCGATCTCCAAGGTCTCCCCTCGTGAGTGGTCAAAGTGGCTCTTGTTGGACGGTGACCCGTTCATTCTCTTTCTGTCCCTTTTGAGTTGTGAGATTTCTACTCCTGCAAGGAGAGAGTGAGAGGGTGGCTAATGGATTGTGTGGAGAGAATAGAATGACAACATTTGTGTACGCTATCTCCAACAGTGCGTGAAATGTTAATAAGGTGAGGGTGAGTGTCATTGTTGTTTACAACAACAAAGAACAAAGAAATGTACAGCACAGGAACAGGCCCTTCGGCCCTCCAATCCCGTGCCGACCATGCTGCCCGACTAAACTACAATCTTCTACACTTCCCGGGTCCATATCCCTCTATTCCCATCCTATTCATGTATTTGTCAAGATGCCCCTTAAATGTCACTATCGTCCCTGCTTCCACCACCTCCTCCGGTAGCGAGTTCCAGGCACCCACAACCCTCTGTGTAAAAAACATGCCTCGTACATCTACTCTAAACCTTGCCCCTCTCACCTTAAACCTATGCCCCCTAGTAATTGACCCCTCTACCCCGGGGAAAAGCCTCTGACTATCCACTCTGTCTATGCCCCTCATAATTTTGTAGACCTCTATCAGGTCGCCCCTCAACCTCCTTCGTTCCAGTGAGAACAAACCAAGTTTATTCAACTGCTCCTCATAGCTAATGCCCTCCATACAAGTCAACATTCTGATAAATCTCTTCTGCACCCTCTCTAAAGCCTCCACATCCTTCTGGTAGTGTGGTGACCAGAATTGAACACTATACTCCAAGTGTGGCCTAACTAAGGTTCTATACAGCTGCAACATGACTTGCCAATTCTTATACTCAATGCCCCGGCCAATGAAGGCAAGCATGCCGCATGCCTTCTTGACTACCTTCTCCACCTGTGTTGCCCTTTCAGTGACCTGTGGACCTGTACTCCTAGATCTCTTTGACTTTCAATACTCTTGAGGGTTCTACCATTCATTGTATATTCCCTACCTGCATTAGACCTTCCAAAATGCATTACCTCACTTTTGTCCGGATTAAACTCCATCTGCCATCTCTCCGCCCAAGCCTCCAAACAATCTAAATCCTGCTGTATCCTCTGACATTCCTCATCGCTATCCGCAATTCCACCAACCTTTGTGTCGTCTGCAAACTTACTAATCAGACCAGTTACATTTTCCTCCAAATCATTTATATATACTACAAAGAGCAAAGGTCCCAGCACTGATCCCTGTGGAATACCACTGGTCACAGCCCTCCAATTAGAAAAGCATCCCTCCATTGTTACTCTCTGCCTTCTATGGCCTAGCCAGTTCTGTATCCACCTTGCCAGCTCACCCCTGATCCCGTGTGACTTCACCTTTTGTACTAGTCTACCATGAGGGGCCTTGTCAAAGGCCTTACTGAAGTCCATATAGACAACATCGACTGCCCTACCTGCATCAATCATCTTAGTGACCTCCTCGAAAAACTCTATCAAGTTAGTGAGACATGACCTCCCCTTCACAAAACCATGCTGCCTCTCACTAATACGTCCATTTGCTTCCAAATGGGAGTAGATCCTGTCTCGAAGAATTCTCTCCAGTAATTTCCCTACCACTGAAGTAAGGCTCACTGGCCTGTAGTTCCCTGGATTATCCTTGCTACCCTTCTTAAACAGAGGAACAACATTGGCTATTCTCCAGTCCTCCGGGACATCCCCTGAAGACAGTGAGGATCCAAAGATTTCGGTCAAGGCCTCAGCAATTTCCTCTCCAGCCTCCTTCAGTATTCTGGGGTAGGTCCCATCAGGCCCTGGGGACTTAACTACCTTAATATTTTTTAAGACACCCAACACCTCGTCTTTTGGGATCTCAATGTGACCCAGGCTATCTACACACCCTTTTCCAGACTCAACATCTACCAATTTCTTCTCTTTGGTGAATACTGATGCAAAGTATTCATTTAGTACCTCGCCCATTTCCTCTGGCTCCACACATAGATTCCCTTGCCTATCCTTCAGTGGGCCAACCCTTTCCCTGGCTACCCTCTTGCTTTTTATGTACGTGTAAAAAGCCTTGGGATTTTCCTTAACCCTATTTGCCCCTGACTTTTCGTGACCCCTTCTAGCCCTCCTGACTCTTTGCTTAAGTTCCTTCCTACTTTCCTTATATTCCACGTAGGCTTCGTCTGTTCCCAGCCTTTTAGCCCTGACAAATGCCTCCTTTTTCTTTTTGACGAGGCCTACAATATCTCTCGTTATCCAAGGTTCCCGAAAATTGCCGTATTTATCCTTCTTCCTCAAAGGAACATGCCGGTCCTGAATTCCTTTCAACTGACACTTGAAAGCCTCCCACATGTCAGATGTTGATTTGCCCTCAAACATCCGCCCCCAATCTATGTTCTTCAGTTCCTGCCTAATATTGTTACAATTCGCCTTCCCCCAATTTAGCACATTCATCCTCGGACCACTCTTAACCTTGTCCACCAGTACTTTAAAACTCTTAACCTTGTCCACCAGTACTTTAAAACTTACTGAATTGTGGTCACTGTTACCAAAATGCTCCCCTACTGATACATCTACCACCTGGCCGGGCTCATTCCCCAATACCAGGTCCAGTACCGCCCCTTCCCTAGTTGGACTGTCTACATAGTTTTTTAAGAAGCCCTCCTGGATGCTCCTTACAAACTCCGCCCTGTCTAAGCCCCTGGCACTAAGTGAGTCCCAGTCAGTATTAGATGAGTATGTGAGGATTTGTCTCAGAGATTGGAATGAGCCAGACTGCATGGCATGAGGGTCGGAAGAGTGCCGTGGCAGGAAAATGCTTAGTAAGTTGAAGTGTAGGAATGATTACTATCCTGTCCTGATGAGATCTCAAACACTTGGGGCACTGTATCCAGGTTTTTGAGGCCTCACTGTAGCGCCCATTCACATCTGTTTAAACTAGTATGGCAGGGGGGTGGGCATGGGAGCAATAGGTCAGAAGGTGAGAGCATTGAGGGAGAACTAGGGAATAGGGACAGTGTTGCTCTGAGGCAGAGCAGACAGGGAGAAGTTGCTGAACACAGCGGGTCTGGTGGCCTGAAGTGCATATGTTTTAATGCAAGGAGCATTACGGGTAAGGCAGATGAACTTAGAGCTTGGATTAGTACTTGGAACTATGATGTTGTTGCCATTACAGAGACCTGGTTGAGGGAAGGACAGGATTGGCAGCTAAACGTTCCAGGATTTAGATGTTTCAGGCGGGATAGAGGGGGATGTAAAAGGGGAGGCGGAGTTGCGCTACTTGTTCGGGAGAATATCACAGCTGTACTGCGAGAGGACACCTCAGAGGGCAGTGAAGCTATATGGGTAGAGATCAGGAATAAGAAGGGTGCAGTCACAATGTTGGGGGTATACTACAGGCCTCCCAACAGCCAGCGGGAGATAGAGGAGCAGATAGGTAGACAGATTTTGGAAAAAAGTAAAAACAACAGGGTTGTGGTGATGGGAGACTTCAACTTCCCCAATATTGACTGGGACTCACTTAGTGCCAGGGGCTTAGACGGGGCGGAGTTTGTAAGAAGCATCCAGGAGGGCTTCTTAAAACAATATGTAGACAGTCCAAGTAGGGAAGGGGCGGTACTGGACCTGGTATTGGGGAATGAGCCCGGCCAGGTGGTAGATGTTTCAGTAGGGGAGCATTTCGGTAACAGTGACCACAATTCAGTACGTTTTAAAGTACTGGTGGACAAGGATAAGAGTGGTCCGAGGATGAATGTGCTAAATTGGGGGAAGGCTAATTATAACAATATTAGGCGGGAACTGAAGAACATAGATTGGGGGCGGATGTTTGAGGGCAAATCAACATCTGACATGTGGGAGGCTTTCAAGTGGCAGTTGAAAGGAATACAGGACCGGCATGTTCCTGTGAGGAAGAAAGATAAATACGGCAATTTTCGGGAACCTTGGATGACGAGTGATATTGTAGGCCTCGTCAAAAAGAAAAAGGAGGCATTTGTCAGGGCTAAAAGGCTGGGAACAGACGAAGCCTGCGTGGAATATAAGGAAAGGAGGAAGGAACTTAAGCAAGGAGTCAGGAGGGCTAGAAGGGGTCATGAAAAGTCATTGGCAGATAGGGTTAAGGAAAATCCCAAGGCTTTTTACACGTACATAAAAAGCAAGAGGGTAGCCAGGGAAAGGGTTGGCCCACTGAAGGATAGGCAAGGGAATCTATGTGTGGAGCCAGAGGAAATGGGTGAGGTACTAAATGAATACTTTGCATCAGTATTCACCAAAGAGAAGGAATTGGTAGATGTTGAGTCTGGAGAAGGGGGTGTAGATAGCCTGGGTCACATTGTGATCCAAAAAGACGAGGTGTTGGGTGTCTTAAAAAATATTAAGGTTGATAAGTCCCCAGGGCCTGATGGGATCTACCCCAGAATACTGAAGGAGGCTGGAGAGGAAATTGCTGAGGCCTTGACAGAAATCTTTGGATCCTCGCTGTCTTCAGGGGATGTCCCGGAGGACTGGAGAATAGCCAATGTTGTTGCTCTGTTTAAGAAGGGTAGCAAGGATAATCCCGGGAACTACAGGCCGGTGAGCCTTACTTCAGTGGTAGGGAAATTACTGGAGAGAATTCTTCGAGACAGGATCTACTCCCATTTGGAAGCAAATGGACGTATTAGTGAGAGGCAGCCCGGTTTTGTGAAGGGGAGGTCGTGTCTCATTAACTTGTTAGAGTTTTTCGAGGAGGTCACTAAGATGATTGATGCAGGTAGGGCAGTAGATGTTGTCTATATGGACTTCAGTAAGGCCTTTGACAAGGTAGACTAGTACAAAAGGTGAAGTCACACGGGATCAGGGGTGAGCTGGCAAGGTGGATACAGAACTGGCTAGGCCATAGAAGGCAGAGAGTAGCAATGGAGGGATGCTTTTCTAATTGGAGGGCTGTGACCAGTGGTGTTCCACAGGGATCAGTGCTGGGACCTTTGCTCTTTGTAGTATATATAAATGATTTGGAGGAAAATGTAACTGGTCTGATTAGTAAGTTTGCAGACGACACAAAGGTTGGTGGAATTGCGGATAGCGATTAGGACTGTTGGAGGATACAGCAGGATTTAGATTGTCTGGAGACTTGGGTAGAGAGATGGCAGATGGAGTTTAATCCGGACAAATGTGAGGTAATGCGTTTTGGAAGGTCTAATGCAGGTAGGGAATATACAGTGAATGGTAGAACCCTCAAGAGTATTGAAAGTCAAAGAGATCTAGGAGTACAGGTCCACAGGTCATTGAAAGGGGCAACACAGGTGGAGAAGGTAGTCAAGAAGGCATACTGCATGCTTGCCTTCATTGGCTGGGGCATTGACTATAAGAATTGGCAAGTCATGTTGCAGCTGTATAGAACCTTAGATAGGCCACACTTGGAGTATAGTGTTCAATTCTGGTTGCCACACTACCAGAAGGATGTGGAGGCTTTAGAGAGGGTGCAGAAGAGATTTACCAGAATGTTGCCTGGTATGGAGGGCATTAGCTATGAGGAGCGGTTGAATAATCTCGGTTTGTTCTCACTGGAACGAAGGAGGTTGAGGGGAGACCTGATAGAGGTATACAAAATTATGAGGGGCATAGACAGAGTGGATAGTCAGAGGCTTTTCCCCAGGGTAGAGGGGTCAATTACTAGGGGGCATAGGTTTAAGGTGAGAGGGGCAAGGTTTAGAGTAGATGTACGAGGCAAGTGTTTTACGCAGAGGGTAGTGGGTGCCTGGAACTCGCTACCGGAGGAGGTAGTGGAAGCAGGGACGATAGGGACATTTAAGGGGCATCTTGACAAATGTATGAATAGGATGGGAATAGAAGGATACGGACCGAGGAAGTGTAGAAGATTGTAGTTTAGTCGGGCAGCATGGTCGGCACGGGATTGGAGGGCCGAATGGCCTGTTCCTGTGCTGTACATTTCTTTGTTCTTTGTCATCTGCTTCAGCTGAGAGGCCGGCCCCTTCTGCCTGACTGCCTGGAACAAAACTTGCCTTAGATCCTACAGCAGGACCTCCACGGAAGAGTCAGCAAACTGTGTATATGGGGGTGGGGGAGACCCACTTCTCACATTGTACTTCTATACCTTTGATTGCTGAAGCCTCAGGAATCAGTGTACAATTCACCCACTCTGGTCCTTGTCTGGGTCCTTTTAAAGGGGAAGAAAGTCTTCTTTTGACAGGTTTTAGTTCACACTCTGTGATTATTCGGGAAACCCGGAAGCAGAATGCTGAAATGTTGGACAACGTTGCTACTAATTTATTTTGTTGTTGTGCATAGCTTATTCACTTTAGTGCACACGCCCTTTAAATATTTTTTCTGGCCGCACAGAAACGGTAACTTAAAATGTCTGACTTGTGCTCGGCCTGTGTGGCAAATTCTCAGTTCCAATCAAAGGACCATTGGTTGCGGCTGTGTAAAGCAGTTATAGCAATGTCTCTACATCCGAGGAGGGGTCCGGGCCAAGTGAAACCTGGTGGTTTTGCTGCTGTACTGGAGGTTTCCACCAGCTCAGGGGCCCTGTGCCCATTGGAGGCCTTCATCAATGGATTCCACCCTTGCATTTCCCCTTCCCCATCGCCCTGTCAATCCCAACCACCCCAGCCCACCGCAGCCTGGATCCAACGAGACTCCAGACTTAATTGAAAGCCTGGGCGGGATTCTCCAATAATGGGGCAATGTCCCCACGCCAGCGTGGAAAGCGCGCCAACCACTCCAGGATCAATAATCCCCGCTAATGTGGAATACTCCCTTTTCTCGGGGGCGAGATTGGCGCTGGAGTGATGCCCGCAGCTCCAGCCGGCGTGGAACGTCCTGCGCGGGGTCGCGCATGCGTGGAATGGCCAGCGTGATTCCGCAAATGTGCGGGGGTTCCCTTCTGCGCGCCGGCCGCCGGACAATATGGCGGAGCCCAACAGTGGCCCGGCGTGGAGTAAAATAGACCCCCACGGAACCAGCCCACCTGCTGATCGGTAGGCCCCGATCCGCGGGCCAGGCCTCCGTGCCCCCCCCCCCCCCCGCCCCAGGATGGCCCCCGTAGACTCACCTTCCAGGTCCCGCTGTGTGGGACCTGAGTAACCCACATCAGCGGGACTCGGCCAAACTCGCCGGCCAGTCAGCCCATCGGGGCCCGGAGAATTGCCGGGGGGGGGCGCTGTCGACTGGCGCAGCAGGAATCCCGCGAGCGCCCGAGAATTGACGCCAGAGAATGAGGAAGCCCACGTCGGGATGGCGGGGCGTGATTCTCGCGAGCCACGGGGATTCTCCTACCCGGCGTGGGGTCGGAGAATTCCGGCCCTGGGCTCTATTGGTGTCTCCTCTTTGGGCTGCATGCAGTTACAGCAGTGGCCATCAGTGGTGACGCTGCTGGGACAAGAGCAAGCCATTTAAAGGCTTGTGGCTGTTGAAGGCCTGAGCTCTCCACTAACTCTGTGCTAGTAGACTGCTTGGGCGTCATTCTCCGACCCCCCAGCGGGTCGGAGAATGGCCGTTGGCCGCCGTGAATCCCGCCCCCGCCAGTTGCTGAAGTCTCCGAAGGGAGAAAGGTTGGCGGGACGTTAATAGCGCCGCAGACGTCGGAGAATGGCACGGGTGGGTTCAAGGCAGCCGATTTTGGGCCTGCCGATATTCTCCCGTCCGGATGGGCCGAAGTCCCGTCGACGTGATGACGGGTCACGTCGACGTAAATCAAACCTCCTTTTAATCGGCGTCAACCTGTGCTCCAGGTTCACGCCGACCAGCGTGGAGGTGGGTGACGGCCTGGGGGGTTGGCCGCTGGTCAGGCGATGGCGTGGCAGCAGTCTGAATGTGTGGGGAGAGGTGTGTGTAGGGTTGTGTGTGTGTGTGTGCGGCGGGGGGGGGGGTGGTTAGAGTGGGCTGGGCTCCGGGGGAGTGCCGGGAGGGGGGGTCAGTGCCGGTGAGGGGGATGGGGGGGTGGGGGTGTCCG
Organism: Scyliorhinus torazame; assembly: GCF_047496885.1. Taxonomy (NCBI): domain Eukaryota; kingdom Metazoa; phylum Chordata; class Chondrichthyes; order Carcharhiniformes; family Scyliorhinidae; genus Scyliorhinus; species Scyliorhinus torazame. The sequence goes on from NC_092708.1 coordinate 308,930,682, forward strand.
TGCCGGGGAGGAGGATGGGGTCCGTGCCGGGGAGGGGGAGGGGGATGGGGGGTGGTCCGTGCCGGGGAGAAGGATGGGGGGGGGTCCGTGCCGGGGAGGTGGATGGGGGGTCCGTGCCGGGGAGGGGGATGGGGGGTCCGTGCCGGGGAGGGGGATGGGGAGGGGGTCCGTGCCGGAGAGGAGGATGGGGTCCATGCCGGGGAGGAGGATGGGGGGGGGGTCCTTGCCGGGGAGGAGGATGGGGGGGAGGAGGATGGGGGGGGGGGTCCGTGCCGGTGAGGAGGATGGGGTCCCTGCCGGGGAGGAGGATGGGGGGGTTCCGTGCCGGTGAGGAGGATGGGGTCCCTGCCGGGGAGGAGGATGGGGGGCCCGTGCCGGGGAGGAGGATGGGGGGTCTGTGCCGGGGAGGAGGATGGGGGGTCCGTGCCGGGGAGGAGGATGGGGGGTCCGTGCCAGGGAGGAGGATGGGGTCCGTGCCGGGGAGGAGGATGGGGGTGGGGGGGGGGAGGGGTGGGGGGTGGGGACCATGCCGGGGAGGAGTATGGGTGGCCCGTGCTGGGGAGGAGGATGGGGTCCATGCCGGGGAGGAGGATGGGGTGTCCGTGCCGGGGAGGAGGATGGGGGGTCCGTGCCGGGGAGGAGGATGGGGGGCCCGTGCCGGGGAGGAGGATGGGGGGGTCCGTGCCGGTGAGGAGGATGGGGGGGTCCGTGCCGGGGAGGAGGATGGGGGGCCCGTGCCGGGGAGGGGGGGGGTGCGAGGGCAAGTGAGTTGGTCCACCTGGCCAGGTGCCAGCCTCCAACAGTTGGACCCATGCGGTCCATGCCACCTGGCTGGGGGGAGGAGGGGGTATGGGCAATGATGACATGTCGTCGTTCCCCCCCCCCCCCCCCCCCAACCAGGCCGTCATGTTTTCCGATCATCCAGCGATGTTGGCCGCCGTGGCGGCAGACGCTAATGTCTATGTTGCCCTGGATGAGGAGGAGGAGGAGGAGCGTGCCAGAGAGGCGGCGCAGGCTGCTGCAGAGGGGCAGGCGGCAGCCGCCCAGGCTGGAGGGACACCTGACCGACTGGACGAGGCGGGGGAGGAGGACGTCGCGGCCCCACAGCAACGGAGGCACCCGAGGGCGCCCCGTGTGTACCGGCCCCGGCAGTCATACCAGGCCCCTCACGGACCTGGAATGCAGGAGGAGACTCCGGATGAGGCGGGAAACCGTGGCACACATCTGCCACCTGCTGGCACACCTGTCACCGCGTGTCCGTCAAGGTTACAGTGGCCCTGAACTTTTATGCAACGGGGTCATTCCAGGCACCGTGTGGGGACCTGTCCGGCATATCGCAGACATCGGTGCACCAGTGCATCCGGGCAGTGACAGACGCCCTATATGCCATGGCGCACCGCTACATCCGCTTCCCTGTGGACCGGGCCAGCCAAGATGCCCGGGCCGTGGGCTTCTCTGCTGTGGCCGGGTTCCCCATGGTCCAGGGCGCGATCGATGGGATGCACGTCGCCGTGCGGCCACATGCAGATAACAGGGCCGTGTTCACCAATAGGAAGGGGACCTATTTGATGAACATACAGGTGGTCTGCGACCACCGCATGATGATCCTGCACGTCTGCGCCCGTTACCCGGGCAGTGTACACGACTCATATGTGTTGTCGCGGTCATCCATCACCGGCATATACGAGGGACGCCATCCCCGGCTGAGGGGCTGGTTGCTGGGCGACAGGGGCTCCCCATTGCGATCGTGGCTGATGACGCCTATACGGAGGCCACGCAATGAGGCGGAGAACTGCTACAATGATGCCCATGAAGCGACAAGGGGAGTGATAGAGAGGTGCTTTGGCGTGCTGAAGATGCGTTTCAGGTGCCTGGACCTCTCTGGGGGCGCCCTCCAGTCAGATAGGGTCCTGCACAACATAGCCCAGCAGAGGGGCGATGTACCGCAGGCAGAGGAGGGCGGAGTGGAGGAGCAGCAGGAAGAGGCGCAGTCCTCTCCAGATGAGGGAGATGGGGGCAATGGTCAGGGCAGATGGGCTAGACACAGGCGGGTGGCTGTCTACCGTTACCGGCTGGCCCAGCGGGCACGGGACAGGCTGATAGCCGCCCGCTTCACTGACTAGATGGGCGTGGGAATCGGGTAGTATGGCCACAGACTGCACACCATGGCAACAGCCGACCACCCACAACCCCCACCCATCCACCCACCCACCCAGCACCCTCACCCCCCTCCCCAACCCCACCCACCCCACACGCATGCATACCAACCCCCCCATTGCCGATCCACCTGCGGCACAACGGTCGGGCTCACACAGTTGCCGGTGGACGCCTGTCAATTGCAGGCCATGGAGGATGATGACAACCCGCCCTGCGATGAGCTCCTGGCTCCACATCGTCGGACTATGTCTGATCATGGCCACAGTACCACCATCCACCCGGACCATCCCTGCATGGGGCTGTGACACTGCAGCGCATCGTCCCGTCCTCTGCCCGGGGGGATGTTGATGGCGGCCCAGTGGGAAGGGGCAGACTCACCTGGGGCTGAGGTAAGACCACCCCTCACACACACACTTGCACTCAACGTACATGACACCCCCGCACGCTTTGGACAGAGCACAAAGGCAGCTTCTGTAGGTGTATCATTGACTTTAATAACCAAAGGAGTTCATGCACGTGCCCTAGCCCCTAAAACTCATCTGTGCCCTGCACCCGTGCCAACTTACTCAGTGTCTAATTGTTTGGCCTTACGGGCCCTTTGACTACGTCTACGTGGTTCCCCAGACGGCACAGCAGAACTGGAGGTGGACTCCTGTGATTCCTGCCCTCTGACACGGGATCCCTTTGGCGGCCGTTTCCTGGGGGGTCCTGGCCTTGATGGGCCAGGCTGCGGCCCGGGCGACTGGGATGGCGAGCTGCCAGCCTGTCCTGCCCGTTGCCCACCCAATGCACCTGGGACGGAAGGGGGGGGGGAGTCCGAGGTATTGCGGTATTCCGGGACCACCCCTACAGGGGGACCCGGGATGGACCACAGCACCTCCTCCTCCCTCAGGGTGCCCGATGGCCCCCAGGCCTCTACATGGGTGGGGGATGCGAACGGACTGGCTATCCGACGCCCCCCCCGACATCTGGCGCTGCCAGTCCTGGAGGCCCGTGCTGGTATCGACAGGGGTCTGCAGGTTTGCAGCCATGGAGCCCAGGGGATTGGCAAACCCTGTCTGTGACTGTGCGACGCCGGCTCGCACATGGCCAATGGCGCCGATGCCCTCAGCGATGGCCTGCAGAGACTGGGCTATGGCCTGCTGAGACTGGGCTATGGCCTGCTGAGACTGGGCTATGGCCTGCTGAGACTGGGCCATGGCCTGCTGAGACTGGGCTATGGCCTGCTGAGACTGGGCCATGGCCTGCTGAGACTGGGCTATGGCCTGCTGAGACTGGGCCATGGCGTTGAGCGCCTCTGCCATCTGGCGCTGGCACTGTCTCATGGCCTCCTGTGAGAGGGCAGCCATGTCCTGGGCCACAGACGCTGCCTGCACGGAAAACCCCAGGTCTCGCAAACCGTTCCCCATGTCTGATACCGTCGCACCCATTGCCTCCACCGCGGACGCCACCCGTGCGGTGTCGGCCTGGGTGGCACGTATGACCGGCACCACTCCCAGCTCCTGGATGCGGGTGGACTCCTCCACCTGCGACTGCAGCCGCCGCAAGCCGGCCGTCACCCTCTTCGCTCGTCTCCGGTTCGGTGGTTGCATCGGATCTATGGGTGGGTGTGGTAACTCCAGGAACCCGGGATCCACCTGGGCGGCAGATGTTCGCTTGGGCTGGGCTGCCCTCTGACCGCCCGGCCCCTCTGCTGCTCCTACCTCCACCTGTTGTACCGGGACGGCTGTGTTGTGCGCACCAGTGAGTGTACCAGACGCCTCATCACTAAAGTGCCCAACCGTGGTGAGTGTTTCTGCGATGGTGGAGGGTGTTGGTGACAGCAATGGCATTGTGTCGTGCTCTTCGTCCCACTCTGCGTCCATGGCACTTTGGGGTGGGGATTCGTCTCCACCCATCCACTCTGTGTCACTGTCCGGTATTTCGTCATCCTGGGTAGTGCTGTCCCGGGTAGGGGTGTCCTGGGTACTGGTGTCCTGGGTAGTGGTGTCCTGGGTAGTGGTGTCCTGGGTAGTGGTGTCCTGGCTCGGCTGTGACGGGGGCCTGTGGCTGCCCTCTTGTCGCTGGGTGGCACACGCCTGCGTCGTCGCACCCGCACGAGACAGAGGCGTCGTCTCCCTGTTGCTCCAGGTCTCTCCGTATCCCGTGGTCTCCAAGGGACATCCTGCGGGCGTCGCATGCCGGAGGGTCCGGGTCTCTCCGTCTCCCGTGGCCTCCGAGGGGCATCCTGCGGGCGGTCTGCATCTGCGGGGATGGGTGCCTCAACGTTTGCTCCTGCGATACACAATGAAGCATGCATGGTTCGACACGCAGGCAGTGATCAGGTGATATGGGGGATGGGGATATAGGGGAGGGGGGGAAATGGGGACGGGCTGTCGGTGGCTCACTTGCTAGTACGCCCCCGACCTCTGCATCAGCAACCTCCCGGTCCTCAGGTCCGCCAGCCAGTTCCAGGGCCCTTTCCTCGTGTTCGGTCAGTGGCCTCTCATCAGCGGGGCCTCCTCCAGTCCTCATATGCTCCCTGGTGTTGTGTGTGCGTTTCTCCTGTGGCGGGGCGGGGGGGGGGGGCAGGGGTAAAAGGCAGCAGTGTATGACGCTGCACGGCGTGAATAACGTGAGCAAGTGCGGATCCCGTCACGTCGCTGCTAGCCCATTTCGGGCCGGAGACTTCGCGACGATTTTTGCGGCGTGACGCAGGTCGGATTTGCGACGTTTTTTGCGCTGATCGGCGGACTTTGCGCCGATAACGGAGATTTTCGCCCCTTGTCTTATTTCCAGATTTGGTTGAGGTGTAATCTTTTCCATTCAGACACTAGAATGAATGAAGCCAGTGTCATTGGTTGCTGCTTCTGCACATAGGATCAATCTATTGTTGTTCAAATAGTGATTGTCACAGTTCCATTTATAGCATCTGTGCATTGACTGAAAATAATTCATTTTCACTTTGAGAATTGGGAACAGTAGTTTTCTGAACTTTAACATTCTTCCTATTTTCAGCCATGGGCTAATAAGAAAACATATTAGGCTAGGTTTTAGTGGAGGAGGTGGGAAGGTCGGATTGGAAAACCCCTTGACTCTGTAAAATTCTCCACTTTAGAACAGTCTCACCCTGCCATATTTTTGTGTTGGGGAGGCAGAGACAGAATGCAGCCAAGCACTCTGCCTTCACAGATATGCCACAGGCAGCAAATGAGGAGACCAGCCACGCCAGAAGTCTGGAATCCTTGCCTCCGTTGACTTGGCTCAGTTTTACTGATGAATGTCAGACCCTCAAAACCTCGCCCCTCAAATCTCCCATGCTCATGCGGCATCCATGTCCACCCATATTCCCCACGCCACCCATGGCACCTTATACTATCCATGGCTCCTCAATGTTCTCTCAATAAATCCCCATGCCCCTGTTATGCCACCTTATATTCCACATGCCCCTTCCATGCTTCCTTATAGCTCCAGCATCCCCTCCATGGCCATTCATACCCCTTGCAACCTTCGCGCTTCCTCATACCTCCGACTATGTCCCCTTCATGCCTCCCATGTATCCTCCATAGCCACTCACCCAATATTCAGTCTGGGCAAACCTCAGGAACCATGGGCTGGATTCTCTGTCGGCGGGATCCTCCGTTCCGCCGGCAGCGCACTCACACCTGCAGATTTCCTGACGGTGTGGGGGTGCCCGCAATGGGAAACTCCATTGGCCGGCTACTTGGACAGAGGATCTCGCTGTCGGCAGAGGCAGGATGGCAGATGCCACCCATGTCTTTTAAATGAAGATTTAAATATTCTAACAATCCAATAGAGTTCTCACTCAGACTGTTAAAAAAAAACTCATCCATAAAACCCATTCAACAATGTAACAGCCCACAAGTGGCCAATCTGTTGTAAAAACAAACACACGAACATACAAACCAATATTTATTTTACCAACCACCCAAAGACAGATAATCTTTTCATAACCACTTAAAACTGTCAATCAGAATATGAATGCAGCCCCTGCTCAGATAGGTGATTCAGAAACTTTTGAAACTCAACCAAGCATTCATAATGGGCTCAACTATAATAAGGCCCCTAAGAAATGTTAAGAATGGAATCTATTAAAACTGAAAAGCCAGGTGACCTCTCTTTTTTTTAATTCTAAGCTACACCAGATGTCATGTTAATCAAAGCAGTTCATTAGCAGGTGATAGCTTTTGTTTCTTAAGTGAAAGCTGCGAAAATGTTTTCCTTTTAATGAAACAAAATCTCTGTGCAGATCGCAAATAGTGTTTTCTTCAGTTTTGAATGCATTGGTAAATCCCATTGAACAAACCACACTGAAGTAAACACTGTTTGGGATCTCTAGAGTAATAAAGGAAATCTCATTGGGCAGAGTGTTGTAACAAATCACTGCAATAAAAGCACATCAAATTTAGAATATAGCATCTTAACTATTGAAATGACAGAACAAGTTTTGTTGTAGTTAAAGGACTCTCAATTAAAGAATTCCAGGATCAAGTGACTGTTTCTTTAATTTCACACTTGGAACTGGGGTGCCCCCATGGTCCATGCCCCCTCAGAAGTGTTATGAACCACATGTACTTAGAGAAAGAGCCTGATGCCACTGGAACTGCAGGTGGGTATAAACGATGCACCCCCACAATGCAGGGGGACAAGCCACACCCTTATCCTGTATTGATGAGCTTTGCCAGGAAACAGGAATGGGATGGGAATCATTAAACCATAAGAAATAGGTACAGGAAGAGGCCGTTCCGCCCTTCGAGTTTGCTCTGCCATTCATGATGATCATGGCTGATCCCACATTTGTGCCCTTTCCTGTAACCCTTGATTCCCTCACTGATCAAGAACCTATCTAGTTCAGCCTTAAATATGCACAAGAACTTTGCTCCCACAACTTTCTGTGGCATGGAATTCCAAAGACTCACAATCCTCGGAGAGATAAATTCCTCCTCATCTCAGTCTTAAATTGGCACCCCTTTATTCTGAGACCATACCCTCTGGTCCCAGACTCTCCCATGAAGGGAAACACAGGGCGCGATTCTCCAAAATGGAGACAGAGTGTTCGCGCCGTCGTGAGCGCCATTGCATTTCACGATGGCACGAAACAGGCGCGGGCAATACCGGCGCTGGAGCAGTTCATGCCGCTCCAGCCTCCCTTCCCGGCGGCAAATGGGCGCCGCGCCAACCCGCGCATGCGCAGTTGGCCCGCGCCAACCCGCGAATGCACAGGGGACTTCCGCAGCGCGCCAGCCCCGACGCAACATGGCGTGGGGGGGTCAGGGGCCGGCCGCGTAATAAAATAGGGCCGGGGCTGGAGAGGCCGGCCGATTGGTGTGCCCCGATCGTGGGCCAGACCCCATCGGAGGCCCCCCCCTCCGGTGAAGGAGCGCTTTTCCCCGCCCCACAGGCTGCCCCCCCGACCCTACGCACAGAGTTCCCGTAGGCTGTGAACAGGTGTGAACGGCGCCGGTGGGACTCTGCCGTTTCCGCGCGGCCGCTCGGCCCATCAGGGACGCAGAATCGGCGGCCCGTGACCAGCGCTGCGCCAAACGCGCCGGCGCAAATGGCGCCGATTCTCCACTCCTCGGAGAATCACCTGCCGGCGTTGGGCTGGCACCACGGGATAAAATGGCACGAACGGCGATTCTCCCATACGGCAAGACATGGGAGAATCGCGTCATACTCTCAGCATTTATCCTGTCAAGCCCCTGAAGCATTCTATATGTTTCAATAAGATCCTCTCTCATTCTTCTAAATTCCAATGAGTAGAGTCCCAGCCTGTTTAACCTTTGCTCATGAGACAATCCCTCCATACCGGGGATCATCCTAGTGAAACTTCTCTGAACCGCCTAGAATGAAATAATCCTGGAATTGGGTCCCACCTGCCGTTTCTATAGGGCTCCCAAGTTATCCCGACTCAGTGAATATTCGGGCCATGATCTCTTTTTCCAGTTAAAGGGTTAAGAACCTTTTTCTTTGGCAGATTTTTAACGATTAGTGGTCAAAATGGTAGCTGACTCCAAATTGCCTGCAAGTGACATCATTAAATAAGATTTTCTTAGATGAGTGGACTTAAATCAGCCAACCATAAACCATTTTTAATAATACTCCTCAAACAGTGAGTTAGAAATGAGAAAAAGACAATCCAGTTGCAGATTGTATAGTATCCACAGTTCCTTTAACTTGGCAAACATTCCCTGTCAATGAGGAGGGCCTCTAACATCATGCTGGCCTGCAGTGTTCTGCACAACATTACACAGCAGAGGGGGGACATGCTGGAGGAGGAGGAGGAAGAATGCGACGAGGGTGAGGACGATGGCCATGAAGAACCGGGCATCGAGCCCCGCCTGGTGCGGCAGGCTGCTCAACAAGTGCTCCAGGGCCGCCGCACACAGGACAACCTATCACCTCCATATTTGCCCCTTAGGAGACCTGGCCACTGGCAGCTCTGCCACCCTGTCCCATCTCTCCATACTCTTCCTCCCCCCACCACTACCCCTTCCATGTGATGCCCCCTTCCCCACAGCTGCTCCCATCCTCTCCTGTCCCTCCTCCCCTCACTGCACCACCCCATCCCTCCTCCCTTCACTCCATCCCACCACCCAAGCTCCCCCTCCCCCTCCGAGGGTCCTACCAACATCACCACAGGGTGTATCAGCGGGACTTGCCCACGAGACAGAGGATGACGACGATGCACTGTGAGATGAGCTCTGGTGCTCCTCTCATTTGACAAATTCTGAGTCTTGCCTTCAGAATCACATTACAGTGTCCGCTTGAGTGATCACTGCATGTGTGCTAGACATTCTATCTCACGGGCCAATATATTCTTTAGGGTGCCGGGGGTTGGGATGGGGCGTGTTGGTGGGCAGTTTTGGAGCTGATGAGCAGTGATGAGTCACTCACTGGGTAAGCTGTCCTACAAGGCAGCCTCACACTGCGAGCCCCATTTCCTGCCATCTCCGAGGGTGACCACAGATGGAACGTTCAATTGTCCAGGGCACCCTGCCCCGTGCCATCCTCCAACACCCACACACTCCACCAGGCATAACCTCTACGCCCAGCCCAGCCCATCCCTCACACCCTTCAGACAGACGATTGAGACAGGTCAGAATGTAGGTGAAAAGGTGTTTAATAGTGACTGTATACATTATTGTACCATGATCCGTACCTCTAACCGACGAGCTGACCCATGCCAACTTTGCTGGTGTCTAACTTCCTTATTTTACATGGCCGACCGCTCCTTCTAGATGTAACCCCAGACAGCACATCAGACGTGGAGGTGGCCTGATGCATACCGTGCCCTCTGACCCAAGATACCTTTGGGGGCCGTCCTCTGGAGGGCCTGGAACAGGCTGGGCCTGACAGACTTTCGGATGTATCAGGTGACGAAGTGCCACCATTTTCTGCTCTACCCATCAGATGTGCCAGTGTCCGGTGGGGAGATTCAGAAGCACCGAGTGTTCCAGCAATTATCCTGCATGGGGCACCAGCATGGGTCACATTACTTCCTCCTGCCTCAGGTACCTGGTGGCCTCCGGGATACCCTATTGACCGGAGATGAGGCTGGAGAGAGGTCGGAGGCTCCAATGCCACCTGGCACTGCCAGTCCTGGAGGCCCGCTCTCGTCTCAACCAGGGCCTCGATGCCCTCAACCGTGGAGCACAGATACTGTGCGTCATGTCCCTCATTGATTGAGACATGTCCCTCTGTGACAGGTCAATCAGTGCATGACCAATGTTCTTGATGTCCACGTCCATGACCTTTTGTGACTGGGCCAGGCTTTGAAATACCGCAGCAATGTCCATGCGGACCCATACGTGGCCGCCTGTGACTGGGCTCCAATGTCCTGAGCCTCAGCCACCGACTGCACAGTGTGCCCCAAGCCTTGGATGTCTTGACCCATGGCTGTGACCTATTGACCCAACGCATCCACCGCACAAGCATCCGTTCAGTGTTGGCCTGGGTACCATGTATTGTCGGCACGATAACCAGTACTTGAAGGCGGTCGGAATCCTCTGACTGCACCTACAGGTGCTGGAAAGTTGCTGACACCCCCTCCTGAAGATCCTGGCTCTGTGTCTGCATCTTTACCAGTGGTGGGATCATACTTTCCAGAAGTGCGACACTGGTCCGGAATACAGCTGTTTCCTGGGATGGGGCAGCCCTCCGACTGCCCATCCCTTCGGGAGTTCCTGCCTTCACCTGATGTGCTGCAGCATGTGTGACGTGCGCACCAGAAGGTGACCCAGTGCAATTTATAGCACTGTCCCTCCCACTTACACAAATGGAATTCTGCAAGCCTGCACAAATGCTGGAAAGGATAAAAGATGATTGATGAAGAATCATGAGCTACAGGTGTGACTTCCCAGTCTCTGCTACGATGATCAAGAGAATCAGAAAAAGTATCCAATTGTGACAATAAAGGCACAATCGTACACACCACCTAGCCATGTTCAAAGTTTCAGCCTTACTGTTAAAATGTGCTACAGGCAGTGAAGGGTATAATTAAGTTTCCCATTGAACAAGACACAGTCCAATTCCTACATGAAACTCCCTTTAATAATCCAATCATACCAGAACGCAATAGAATTTACACCCCTTTTGTTCAGACCAGTTTGATGTGCTATCCGACTGGTGTGCCAGTTGATCAGACTTCTGTGTCGAACCTCAATCAGATCTTTATTTTGACGATAAGATGCGAAATAGATGAAGAAGCTTCTGTATCCCTTGAACTGAACTGTCGATGATTCTTCAAGAAACAAAAAATAGAAAATGTACAATGTAGGTGAGGCAACATAGAATGATGCTGAACAGATGGAGCCTATTCAGCCAATCACACCTGAGCCAGCTCTGAAAGAACTACCTCATAGCTCTGCACTTGTTTTCCCCCTTTTTAAAGTATTTATTCTACTTGACTTTGAAAGTTACCATTGAATCTACTCCTGCTCTTCTTGTAACCTGGATCATCACAGCTTGCTCTGTAAAAATCAAAACGCCCCATCTCCCTCCCTGGCTCTTTGGCCATATACCATAAATGCTTTTTTCAAGAAATTTATGGGATGTGGGAGTTGCTGGCTAGGCCAGCATTTATTGCCCATTTCGAGTTGCCCTTGGTGGTGGTGAGTTGCCTTCTTGAACGGCTGCAGTCCCTGTAGGTACATCCACTGTGCTGTTCGGGAGGGAGTTCCAGGAATTTGCCCAAGCACCACTGAAGGAGCGGCAATATATTTCCAAGTCAGGATGGTGAGTGACTTGGAGGGGAACCTCCAGGTGGTGGTGTTACCAGGTAGCTGTTGCTCTTGTCTTTCTAGATGGTATGGTCATGGGTTTGAAGGTGCTGCTTAAGAAACCTTGATGAGTTCCTGCAGTGCATCTTGTAGATGGTACACAATGCTGCTCTTATTCGTTGGTGTTGGAGGGTTTGAATGTTTGTGGAAGGAGGAGCAATCAAGCAGGCTGCTTTATCCTGGGTGGTGTCAAGTTTCTTGAATGTTTTTGGAGCTGCACTCATCCAGGCAATTGGAGAGTATTCCATTACACACCTGACTTTGGTCTTGCTGATGGTGGACAGGCTTAGGGGGGGGGGGGGGGGGGTGGGGGGTCAGGAGGTGAGTTACTCGCCGTAGGATTCCTAGCCTTTGACCTGCTCTGCTAGCCACAGTATTAATATGGCTAGTCCATATAATAACTGTGGAGACGCCGGGAACTGAATTTGAAGCCTCACACATGAAAAGTCTACACTTCATCCTGTGGAGAGAACAGACAGGGTAAAAACCTTTTGCCAAAACCCACATCAAAACTTAAAACATCAACATTGGGCAGGATTTTATGTAGATAAGAACAGTGAGGATATCAACACTTGTTTTGTACAGGGTATTAGACTAACATCTGGGGCAAAATTTTCCCCAAACGGCGCGATGTCCGCCGACTGGCGCCCAAAACGGCGCCAATCAGACGGGCATCTCGCCGCCCCAAAGGTGCGGAATGCTCCGCATCTTTGGGGTCCGAGCCCCAACATTGAGGAGCTAGGCCGACGCCGGAGAGATTTCCGCCCCGCCAGCTGGCGGAAACAGCCTTTGTTGCCCCGCCAGTTGGCGCGGAAATGACATGTCGGGGCGGCGCATGCGCAGGAGCGTCAGCGGCCGCTGACAGTTTCCCGCCCATGCGCAGTGGTGAGAGTCTCTTCCGCCTCCGCCGTGGTGGAGACCGTTGTGGAGGCGGAAGGGAAAGAGTGCCCCCACGGCACAGGCCCGCCCGCGGATCGGTGGGCCCCGATCGCGGGCCAGGCCACCGTGGGGGCACCCCCCGGGGTCAGATTGGCCCACGCCCCCCCCAGGACCCCGGAGCCCGCCCACGCCGCCTTGTCCCCCCGGTAAATAGGTACTCTAATTTACGCCAGCAGAACAGGCAATTTATCGGCGGGACTTCGGCCAATCCGGGCCGGAGAATCGAGCGGGGGGGCCCGCCAACCGGCGGGGCCCGATTTCCGCCCCCGCCGAATATCCGGTACCGGAGACTTCGGCAACCGGCGGGGGCAGGATTCATGGCGGCCTACGGCCATTCTCCGACCCGCTGGGGGGTCGGAGAATGACGCCCCTGGTGTCCACATATCACAGGTAAATGTGGGAATCCAGAAGATGCTGTCAGAGATACCCTGCTCCTCCACAGGATGCACTATTGCAGTCCTCACTGATGTGGCGCAATACTGTGGGTCTGTTAGCCGCTGGGTGCATACCCTGCCATGGCCACAAAATATTGCAAGAAGTTATAAACGGGATTTGCGCCGGTGAGATTTTGGAACATGATGATCCCAGGCTCTCCCCGATGACATAGAATCATAGAATCTCCATTACAGAAGGAGGCCATTCGGCCCATCGAGTCTGCACCGGCCCTTGGAAAGAGTACCCCACCCAAGCCCACACCTCCAATCCATCGCTGTAATCCACTAACCCCCATTAATCTTTTTTGGACACGAAGGGCAATTTATCATGGCAAAGGGGGCTGCACGGCGGCACAGTGGTTAGCACAGCTGCCTCACAGCGCCGAGGTCCCAGGCTTGATCCCGGCTCTGGGTCACTGTCGGTGTGGAGTTTGAACATTCTCCCCGTGTTTGCGTGGGTTTCACCCCCACAATCCAAAGATGTGCAGGGTAGGCGGGTTGGCCACGCTAAATAGCCCCTTAATTGGAAAAAATGAATTGGGTATTCTAATTTTATAAAAAGAAATTGATCATGGCCAATCCACCTAATCTGCACATCTTTGGACTGTGGGAGGAAACCGGAGCACCCGGAGGAAACCCACGCAGACAAGGGGAGACCGTGCAGACTCCGCACAGATAGTGACCCAAGCCGGAATTTAACCTGGGACCCTGGAGCCGTGAAGCAACTGTGCTAACCACCGTGTTATCGTGCTACCCCAGATTCATGCCCAGGAAGGGTGAGAACCTGATTTGAATGACTGTGAATACATTTCACTATCATTAGAGAGGTTACAGTCAAATGTTCAGACCTCTTTGAATCTTCCTGCCCACCAGCATGATGTCACGTGGGTGCGAATCACTGCTGCTTTTTAAAAAGTAGAGCCAGGCTCCCTCGACAGAACTCCTCTCCGCCTTGCACCAGGATGTGTCATGGGATAGTATCCACTGGGCAGCTGTAGAGGGGGGTTTGTTCAAGGATGTTGGAGGGGTAGGGTTGGGGGTGAGAGGGGAAATGGTGGAGTTCCTCCTCTAGGACGGAGGTCATGGCTGGCGTGTGTTGTGCTGAAGCTTTCAGTCTGTCTCTATTCTAAAGTGTTAACATTCCTGAATGATTCTGGAGCCTATCTGTTTTATTAACTGTGCACAGCTCAGAGTGGTCAGGAAGTGAAAATGAGTGCTTAGTCAACAGCTGTTAGTGGCATAGGGGTATGGGAAGTCTGTGGGTGTGGGGCTCGAGAGGTGTGGGGGGCAGGGTGTGATGATGCTGATGGGGGTCAGATTAAGGGCCTGGTTGGATGAGACCCTGAAAGAGAAGGCAGCACAGCAACCAGCCTGGGAGACGATGGGAGTGGCGAGAGGGCTGGGGGTGGAGGTGGGGAAGGCGCTGGTGAGGTGGGCATGGTGGGCAAGCATTTACAGATTATGCAGTGGCTCCCAGGAATCTGGGGCGTCATTCTCCGACCCCCCGCCGGGTCGGAGAATGGCCGTTGGCCGCCATGAATCCCGCCCCCGCCCCCGCCGAAGTCTCCGAAGGGAGAAAAGTCGGCGGGGCGTTAATGGCGCCGCTGCCGCGGAGAATGTCACGGGTCTGCGCAAGGCAGACGATTTTCGGCCTGCCGATATTCTCCCTTCCGGATGGGCCGAAGTCCCGTCGACGTGATGACCGTTCACGTCGACGTGAATCAAACCTCCTTTTCATCGGCGTGACCCGGTGCTCCAGGCTCACGCCGACCAGCGAGGAGGTGAGTGACGGCCTGGGGGGTTGGCTCTGGGCAGGAAATGGCGTGGCCGCAGACTGATTGCCTGAGGAGAGGTGTGTCTCGGCTTGTGTGTGTGTGCGGCGGGCGGGGGGGGGGGGGTTAGAGTAGGCTGGGCTCCGGTGGAGTGCCGGGAGGGGGTCCGTGCCGGGGTGGAGGTTGGGGGGGGGGTCCGTGCTGGGGTGGAGGTTGGGGGTTGGGGAGGGGGTCCGTGCCGGGGTGGAGGTTGGGTGGGGGTCCGTGCCGGGGTGGAGGTTGGGGAGGGGGTCCGTGCCGGGGTGGAGGTTGGGGGGGGGGTCCGTGCTGGGGTGGAGGTTGGGGAGGGGCTCCGTGCCGGGGTGGAGGTTGGGGGTTGTGGAGGGGGTCCGTGCCGGGGTGGAGGTTGGGGGGGGGTCCATGCCGGGGTGGAGGTTGGGGTTTGTGGAGGGGGTCCGTGCCGGGGTGGAGGTTGGGGGGGGGGGTCCGTGCTGGGGTGGAGGTTGGGGGGGGGGTCCGTGCCGGGGTGGAGGTTGGGGGTTGGGGAGGGGGTCCGTGCCGGGGTGGAGGTTGGGGAGGGGGTCCGTGCTGGGGTGGAGGTTGGGGGTTGGGGAGGGGGTCCGTGCCAGGGTGGAGGTTGGGGAGGGGGTCCGTGCTGGGGTGGAGGTTGGGGGTTGGGGAGGGGGTCCGTGCCGGGGTGGAGGTTGGGGGTTGGGGAGGGGGTCCGTGCCGGGGTGGAGGTTGGGGGTTGGGGAGGGGGTCCGTGCTGGGGTGGAGGTTGGGGGTTGGGGAGGGGGTCCGTGCCGGGGTGGAGGTTGGGGAGGGGGTCCGTGCTGGGGTGGAGGTTGGGGGTTGGGGAGGGGGTCCGTGCCGGGGTGGAGGTTGGGGGTTGGGGAGGGGGTCCGTGCCGGGGTGGAGGTTGGGGGGGGGGGTCCGTGCCGGGGTGGGTGATGGGAGGGCAAATGAGTTGGTCCACCTGGCCAGGTGCCAGCCTCCAACAGTTGGACCCATGCGGTCCATGCCACCTGGCTGGGGGGAGGAGGGGATATGGGCAATGATGACATGTCGTCGTTCCCCTCCCCCCCACCAGGTCGTCATGTTTTCAGATCATCCAGCGATGTTGGCCGCCGTGGTGGCAGCCGCTCATGTCTATGTTGCCCTGGATGAGGAGGAGGAGGAGGAGGAGGAGGAGGAGCGTGCCAGAGAGGCGGCGCAGGCTGCCGCAGAGGGGCAGGCGGCAGCCGCCCAGGCTGGAGGGACACCTGACCGACAGGACGAGGAGGGGGAGGAGGACGTCGCGGCCCCACGGCAACGGAGGCACCCGAGGGCGCCCCGTGTGTACCGGCCCCGGCACTCATACCAGGACCTCACGGACCGGGAATGCAGGAGGAGACTCCGGATGAGCCGGGAAACCGTGGCACACATCTGCCACCTGCTGGCACACCTGTCACCGCGTGGCACTGGCGGGGGACACCCTCTCCCCGTGTGCGTCAAGGTTACGGTGGCCCTGAACTTTTATGCAACGGGGTCATTCCAGGCACCGAGTGGGGACCTGTCCGGCATATCGCAGACATCGGTGCACCGGTGCATCCGGGCAGTGACAGATGCCCTTTATGCCATGGCGCACCGCTACATCCGCTTCCCCGTGGACCGGGCCAGTCAAGATGCCCGGGCCGTGGGCTTCTCTGCCATTGCCGGGTTCCCCATGGTCCAGGGCGCGATCGATGGGATGCACGTCGCCGTGCGGCCACCTGCAGATAACAGGGCCGTGTTCACTAATAGGAAGGGGACCTATTCGATGAACGTACAGGTGGTCTGCGACCACCGCATGATGATCCTGCACGTCTGCGCCCGTCACCCAGGCAGTGTACACGACTCATTCGTGTTGTCGCGGTCATCCATCCCCGGCATGTACGAGGGACGCCATCCCCGGCTGAGGGGCTGGTTGCTGGGCGACAGGGGCTACCCATTGCGATCGTGGCTGATGACGCCTATACGGAGGCCACGTAATGAGGCGGAGAACCGCGACAATGATGCCCATGTAGCGACAAGGGGAGTGATCGAGAGGTGCTTTGGCGTGCTGAAGATGCGTTTCAGGTGCCTGGACCTCTCTGGGGGCGCCCTCCAGTATCGGTCAGATAGGGTCGGCCGCATCATTGTGGTGTGCTGCGTCCTGCACAACATAGCCCAGCAGAGGGGCGATGTGCCGCAGGCAGAGGAGGGCGGAGTGGAGGAGCAGCAGGAAGAGGCCAAGTCCTCCCCAGATGAGGGGGATGGGGGCAGACTCACCTGGGGCTGAGGTAATACCACCCCTCACACACACACTTGCGCTCAACGTACATGACACCCCCGCACACTTTGGACAGAGCACAAAGGCAGCTTCGGTAGGTGTAACATTGACTTTAATAACCAAAGGAGTTCATGCATGTGCCCTAGCGCCTAAAACTCATCTGTGCCCTGCACCCGTGCCAACTTACTCAGTGTCTAATTGTTTAGCCTTACGGGCCCTTTGACTACGTCTACGTGGTTCCCCAGACGGTACAGCAGAACTGGAGGTGGACTCCTGTGATTCCTGCCCTCTGACACTGGATCCCTTTGGCGGCCGTTTCCTGGGGCGTCCTGGCCTAGATGGGCCAGGCTGCGGCCCGGGCGACTGGGATGGCGAGCTGCCAGCCTGTCCTGCCCGTTGCCCACCCGATGCACCTGGGACGGAAGGGGGGGAGTCCGAGGTGTCGCGGTGTACCGGGACCTCCCCTACAGAGGGAGCCGAGACGGACCACACCACCTCCTCCTCCCTCGGGGTGCCCGATGGCCCCCAGGCCTCTACATGGGTGGGGGATGTGAACGGACTGGCCATCCGACGCGCCCCCGACATCTGGCGCTGCCAGTCCTGGAGGCCCGTGCTGGTATCGACAGGGGTCTGCAGGTTTGCAGCCATGGAGCCCAGGGGGTTGTCGAACCCTGTCTGCGACAGTGCGACGCCAGCTCGCACATGGCCACTGGCGCCGATGCCCTCAGCGATGGCCTGCTGAGACTGGGCCATGGCCTGCAGAGACTGGGCCATGGCCTGCAGAGACTGGGCTATGGCCTGCTGAGACTGGGCCATGGCCTGCTGAGACTGGGCTATGGCGTTGAGCGCCTCTGCCATCTGGCGCTGGCACTGGCTCATGGCCTCCTGTGAGAGGGCAGCCATTTCCTGGGCCACAGACGCCGCCTGCACGGAAGGCCCCAGGCCTCGCAAACCGTTCCCCATGTCTGACACCGTCGCACCCATTGCCTCCACCGCGGACGCCACCCGTGCGGTGTCAGCCTGGGTGGCACGCATGACCGGGACCACTCCCAGCTCCTGGACGCGGGTGGACTCCTCCACCTGCGACCGCAGCCGCCGCAAGCCACCCGTCACCCTATTCGCTCGTCTCCGTGTCGGTGGTTGCATCGGATCTATGTGTGGGTGTGGTAACTGCAGGAACCCGGGATCCATCTGGGCGGCAGATGTTCGCTTGGCCTGGGCTGCCCTCCGACCGCCCGGTCCCTCTGCTGCTCCTACCTCCACCTGCTGTACCGGGACGGCTGTGTTGTGCGCACCAGTGAGTGTACCAGACGCCTCACCACTAAAGTGCCCAACCGTGGTGAGTGTTTCTGCGATGGTGGAGGGTGTTGGTGACAGCAGTGGCGTTGTGTCGTGCTCTTCGTCCCACTCTGAGTCCATGGCACTTTGGGGTGGGGGTTCGTCTCCACCCATCCACTCTGAGTCACTGTCCGGTATTTCGTCTTCCCGGGGAGGAGTGTCCTGGGTAGTGGTGTCCCGGGTAGTGCTGTCCCGGGTAGTGATGTCCCGGGTAGTGGTGTCCCGGGTAGTGGTGTCCCGGGTAGGGGTGTCCTGGATAGTGGTGTCCTGGGTAGTGATGTCCTGAATAGTGGTGTCCTGGATAGTGGTGTCCTGGGTAGTGGTGTCCTGGCTCGGATGTGACGGGGGCCTGTGGCTGCCCCCCTCATCGCTGGGTGGTCGCTCCCACACGTGACGGGTGTGTCGTCTCCCTGTTGCTCCAGGTCACTCCGTCTCCCGTGGTCTCCGAGGGGCATCCTGCGGGCGTCGCATGCTGGAGGGTTCGGGTCTCTCCGTCTCCCGTGGTCTCCGAGGGGCATCCTGCGGGCGTCGCATGCTGGAAGGTTCGGGTCTCTCCGTCTCCCGTGGTCTCCGAGGGGCATCCTGCGGGCGTCGCATGCTGGAGGGTGCGGGTCTCTCCGTCTCCTGTGGTCTCCGAGGGGCATCCTGCGGGCGTCGCATGCTGGAGGGTGCGGGTCTCTCCATCTCCTGTGGTCTCCGAGGGGCATCCTGCGGGCGTCGCATGCTGGAGCGTTCGGGTCTCTCCGTCTCCCGTGGTCTCCGAGGGGCATCCTGCGGGCGTCGCATGCTGGAGGGTGCGGGTCTCTCCGTCTCCCGTGGTCTCCGAGGGGCATCCTGCGGGCGGTCTGCATCTGCGGGGATGGGTGCCTGGACGTTTGGTCCTGCGATACACAATGAAGCATGCATGGTTAGACATCAGGCAGTGATCAGGTGATACGGGAGAGGGGGATATAGGGGAGGGGGGATATGGGGATGGGCTGTTGGTGGCTCACTTGCTCGTGGGGCCCCGACCTCTGCATCAGCAACCTCCCGGTCCTCAGGTCCGCCAGCCAGTTCCAGGGCCCTTTCCTCGTGTACGGTCAGTGGCCTCTCATCAGCGGGCCCTCCTCCAGTCCTCACATGCTCCCTATTGTTGTGTGCGCGCTTCTCCTGGGGGGGGGGGGGTGGTGGCAGGGGTAAAAGGCAACAGTGTTAGGCAGGTATATGAATGCACACCATCGGTTGCGCGTGCATTGCAGAGGTTAAGGTTCGGGCTGGATTCACTTGGGGATATGGGGGATATGGGGGAGGGGGGATATGGGGGAGGGGGGATATGGGGAGGGGGGATATGGGGAATATGGGGGATATGGGGGAAGGGGGGAATATGGGGGATATGGGGGAGGGGGGATATGGGGGAGGGGGGATATGGGGGAGGGGGGATATGGGGGAGGGGGAATATGGGGAGGGGGGATATGGGGGATATGGGGGAGGGGGGATATGGGGGATATGGGGGAGGGGGGATATGGGGGAGGGGGGATATGGGGGATATGGGGGAGGGGGGATATGGGGGATATGGGGGAGGGGGGATACGGGGGAGGGGGGAATATGGGGGATATGGGGGAGGGGGGATATGGGGGATATGGGGGAGGGGGGATATGGGGAGGAGGGATATGGGGAGGGGGGGATATGGGTAATATGGGGGATATGGGGGAAGGGGGGAATATGGGGGATATGGGGGAGGGGGGATATGGGGGTGGGGGGATATGGGGGATATGGGGGAGGGGGGATATGGGGGAGGGGGGATATGGGGGATATGGGGGAGGGGGGATATGTGGGAGGGGGGATATGGGGGAGGGGGGATATGGGGAATATGGGGGAGGGGGGATATGGGGGATATGGGGGAGGGGGGATATGGGGGAGGGGGGATATGGGGAGGGGGGATATGGGGGAGGGGGGAATATGGGGGATATGGGGGAGGGGGGATATGGGGAATATGGGGGATATGGGGGAGGGGGGATATGGGGGATATGGGGGAGGGGGGATATGGGGGATATGGGGGAGGGGGGATATGGGGGATATGGGGGAGGGGGGATATGGGGGAGGGGGGAATATGGGGGATATGGGGGAGGGGGGATATGGGGGATATGGGGGATATGGGGGAGGGGGGATATGGGGGAGGGGGGATATGGGGGATATGGGGGAGGGGGGATATGGGGGAGGGGGGGATATGGGGGAGGGGGGATATGGGGGATATGGGGGAGGGGGGGATATGGGGGAGGGGGGGGATATGGGGGAGGGGGGGATTTGGGGGAGAGGGGATATGGGGGACGCTCACCCTGCCTGCTCTGACGAGGTCGTTCACCTTCTTGTGGCACTGGGTGCCTGTCCGTGGTGTTAGGGCCACAGCGGTGACGGCCTCTGCCACCTCCCTCCACAGACGCCGGCTGTGGCGTGGGGCAACTCTGCGGCCGTGCCCGGGATACAGGGCGTCCCTCCTCTGCTCCACCGCATCCAGGAGCGCCTCCACATCGCGTGACTCGAACCTCGGGGCTGAGCGACGGCCAGCCATCAAGTCGGGTGTTGCGGTCGGCTGTTCCGGTCGGGTGGGGGGGAGCTGCGCGGCCTTATGAGCCGTCACGCCGTGCAGCGCGTATGACGCTGCACGGCGTGAACCACTGCGCAAGCGCGGATCCCGTTACGTCGCTGCTAGCCCATTTCGGGCCGCAGACTATCGGCCCATTTTTATGACGTGACGCAAGTGGGATTTGCGCCGTTTTTTGCGCCGATCGGCGGACTTTCCGCCAATAACGGAGAATTTCGCCCCTGAAATGCAAAGGCTTGACAGCAAACAGATATCGGGAAGACAGCCTAATTATGGGCGGTGCCCAATTGCCTGGAGTAATTGTACCCTCTAACAATCCTGAGAGTCATGCTTGTCAAACTAATTGGTCATCCGGAGTTAACCCTTAACAATGTCAACTGCCCACATTCTCAAAGTCAAGGAGACTCGCCACCAACAGATCCAGGAAACAGGCAACTGAAGGACTCGTCCAGCCTAACTGTCTGCCCCTCTTCAGTGCTGAATTCACAGACGGGTGCCCCTGGAGAGGGAGTATGCGTTGTCTCCGGGCACTATCGAGGCCTTCCATGCTCAATGGACACCGCAGGGCCTGGGGTGCTTTATTGCCCCTTTTGGTTTGACGTTTTTACGTTTCCTTTGTTCTTTGTTTTTAGGGCAGTTTCCCTTTAATGAGCTGCCCCTTTTAAATTGTCCCTCAGTTTGTTGATTTAGTTTAATTGGTTGAACATTAAAATAGTTCAAAGTTAAGGAGAGGGATGAAAACTTCTGCATGAAGGATTAAAAGTTGGGTGCAGGGGATCGAGAGGGAATGTGTGTGTATTATAGCAGGAACCCAGCGCCTGATGAAGGAGCTACGCTCCAGACTCTCGTGATTCCAAATAAACCTGTTGGACTTTAACCTGGTGTTGTAAGACTTCTTACTGTGCCATAAAGGAAACAAGAGACCTAAATTTATACGTAGGCTTCCTGTTGACCCTGCCCATGAGCGATGGGTGACCCTTGAAACAGCCTGTGATGTATGTGTTAAGAGAGGGAACTACCAATTGCGAGGCTACCGATGACTCTGAAGGGGTGAGGGAATTGACCGGGGCTGGTCAAGTGATGAAGTTGGAAAGACAACAGACATATGAGTGAGTGCTGGCCACCGGAGAAGGTGAGGGAATGACAGCTTCCAGGATCAGAAAGTAAAGGGGTGTTGGGAGGGCCTGAAGGCAACCATCGGGAACAGCATCCTGACTCTCTCTCTCTCCCTCACATCCGTGGGGGGCACGGTAGCACAGTGGTTAGCACAGTTGCTTCACAGCTCCAGGTCGCACCCAGTGCCATCAGGCTATGTGGAAGGGTAGGCTGAAGGGTACATACACCGTTGTTCAGTCTGAACAGGGAACTCAAAGACAAAGATGGAGACCGAGGGTTTGCAGGACCCGGGTGTCAATCATCGAGCTGTCGGACAACATGTGCCGCAGAGACTCCACCTTACAAGGGGGACAGAGTGGTACCTGTGCGATATTCTTTTAAACCTGGCACCACGTGGAGAAGGAGGGCATCCGCTCCCTGTGGCCGTGTAGGTCATGGCAGCCCTCAAAGTTTACACCACGTAATTGTTCCAGGACTCAACGGGTGCCCTTTGTGGAATCATGTAGTTGTCCGTAGGAGGGCCGAAAGTGTCGAAAGGCACAGCACATGGCTGGTCACACAGCTCCAGCCTGGGATCCAGCAGCTATCCGACTGTTCAATCCTCCGCCTGATGTGTGTCAGAGGTGGTGTGCTGCTCACCAGATTGTGACCCAGAAGCTTGTCTGCTAAGGTGGAGATGAATGTCTCTGCAATGTTGGATGGTGCAAGTGATATCTGTGATTCTTTTCCATGTCCTCCTCAGTGATTTCCTCTGAGATGCTGTTGAGGCTGGAAGGGGGAATTCTCTGTTCATGTATGGCTGAGGCTCATTGGTTGATGTTCCGCAAGGCAATGGACATGGTTTTAGTACATGGCATGGTCTAAGGTTTGAACAATAAATTGCTCACTGGAGGCTGGTCATCTGGATGAAAGTGCTGTTGTCCCTCACTTTTCTGTTACAAGCCAACCTCACCCTTTGTGCAGGCCTTCTCCTGGTCCTCTCCTGTGAGCTCCATAACCTTCTCCTCAAAATGTTCAGGATCCTTAAATTGTGCATCCCACTGCCCGTCTTCTCTCTCTCTCTCGGAGGTTATGGGCTATATTCTCTTGCAGGTACAAATGGGGATATTGCGAATCCTAAAACTGGCATGTGTGGGCACTGCGCCTAAACAGAAGGGGTTCTGATTTGAGGATGATGCTGGAAGGTCGATGCTGGAAACCTGCAAAGTGGCGCTATGTGGGTTCAAGGTGACATTTTCGGGTGACGGGAGGGTCGTATGCTAAGGGAGACGGAGGTACTTACCCTTTCAGATGGTAGGAGGTCATTCCTCTTTTCTCTGCACTGTCCTCTTGGTCATGCTGTTGGCACTGACCAGTGCTGCCACTGTGTCCCAGGCGGGATTGGTGACCTTGCTGGAGGGCCTCTTGCCAACACGCAGGTGGATAATGTACCCCCTCTCCTCCATGGCATCCAGAATTCGGGTCAGGCTCCCTCTGAGAATCTGGGAGCTGGTGTTCTAGCTGTCATCCCTCTGGCTTGTATGACAGTGAGTGCTGTGCAGCTGTTTAAATGCAACGCTCTCTTGAGTGAAGTGTTCAGCTGACCCCGGTGGCAGGTGAATCAGACGCTTGCCGCCTCAGGCTCGACATGTTTCATGGGGAGAAGCATTTATTTCAAAGTGCCAAAAGATTGCGATCCACGGCTTGCCGCCAGGGCCAACAGGAATCACACCAACTTTCAAGCCAGAAATGACTGCCATTTTGTGGACAATTCCTCCGACTATTCGTTCCCCACTGACCACAGAATCTGAGCCAATGTCACTCACCGCCACAGATGCTGACTGACCTGCTGAATGTTTCGAGCATTTTCTGTCCTAGTTTCAGATTCCCAGCATCTGTAGATTGTTGTCGATGTGCTCCTAGACCAATTAACTATTCCTCACCTACAATCAGATACAGTGGAGTTCACCATGTAGCAGCACTGCTGCCTCCTTCAGTCCAAACACTGAACTGCATACAACGTGCACATCAACAAGAAAGAAACCGAAAAGCATTAAATCCCTAAATCTAAACAATTATTGAAATAACAAATAAAGACAGAACATGCTGGAATGGGTAGATCAGACAACAACAAGAAAAAGAAACAGAATTAACATTTCAGTCAGTGACCATTCATCATAAATTAACTTCTTGTATTAAAATAACATAGAACATAGAACATAGAACAATACAGCGCAGTACAGGCCCTTCGGCCCACAATGTTGCACCGAAACAAAAGCCATCTAACCTACACTATACCATTATCATCCATATGTTTATCCAATAAACTTTTAAATGCCCTCAATGTTGGCGAGTTCACTACTGTAGCAGGTAGGGCATTC
Source organism: Scyliorhinus torazame (assembly GCF_047496885.1). Taxonomy (NCBI): domain Eukaryota; kingdom Metazoa; phylum Chordata; class Chondrichthyes; order Carcharhiniformes; family Scyliorhinidae; genus Scyliorhinus; species Scyliorhinus torazame. The sequence goes on from NC_092708.1 coordinate 308,954,950, forward strand.
CACGGCCTCACTACTCTTTGCGTAAAGAACCTACCCCTGACCTCTGTCCAATATCTATTACCCCTCAGTTTAAGGCTATGTCCCCTCGTGCTAGCCATTTCCATCCGCGGGAGAAGGCTCTCACTGTCCACCCTATCTAACCCTCTGATCATTTTGTATGCCTCTATTAAGTCTCCTCTTAACCTTCTTCTCTCTAACGAAAACAACCTCAAGTCCATCAGCTTTTCCTCATAAGATTTTCCCTCCATACCAGGCAACATCCTGGTAAATCTCCTCTGCACCCGTTCCAAAGCCTCCACGTCCTTCCTATAATGCGGTGACCAGAACTGTACGCAATACTCCAAATGCGGCCGTACCAGAGTTCTGTACAGCTGCAACATGACCTCCTGACTCCGGAACTCAATCCCTCTACCAATAAAGGCCAACACTCCATAGACCTTCTTCACCACCCTATCAACCTGGGTGGCAACTTTCAGGGATCTATGTACATGGACACCTAGATCCCTCTGCTCATCCACACTTTCAAGAACTTTTCCATTAGCCAAATATTCCACATTCCTGTTTTTCCTTCCAAAGTGAATCACCTCACACTTCTCTACATTAAACTCCATTTGCCACCTCTCAGCCCAGCACTGCAGCTTATCTATATCCCTCTGTAACCTGCTACTTCCTTCCACACTATCGACAACACCACCGACTTTAGTATCGTCTGCAAATTTACTCACCCACCCTTCTGCGCCTTCCTCTAGGTCATTGATAAAAATGACAAACAGCAACGGCCCCAGAACAGATCCTTGTGGTACTCCACTTGTGACAGAACTCCATTCTGAACATTTCCCATCAACCACCACCCTCTGTCTTCTTTCAGCTAGCCAATTTCTGATCCACATCTCTAAATCACCCTCAATCCCCAGCCTCCGTATTTTCTGCAATAGCCTACCGTGGGGAACCTTATCAAACGCTTTGCTGAAATCCATATACACCACATCAACTGCTCTACCCTCGTCTACCTGTTCAGTCACCTTCTCAAAGAACTCGATAAGGTTTGTGAGGCATGTCCTACCCTTCACAAAGCCATGCTGACTATCCCTGATCATATTATTCCTATCTAGCTGATTATAAATCTTGTCTCTTATAATCCCCTCCAAGACATTACCCACTACAGACGTGAGGCTCACCGGTCTATAGTTGCCGGGGTTGTCTCTGCTCCCCTTTCTGAACAAAGGGGCCACATTTGCTATCCTCCAGTCCTCTGGCACTATTCCTGTATCCAATGATGACATAAAAATCAAAGCCAATGGTCCAGCAATCTCTTCCCTGGCCTCCCAGAGAATCCTAGGATAAATCCCATCAGGTCCCGGGGACTTATCTATTTTCAGCCTGTCCAGAATTGCCAACACCTCTTCCCTACGTACCTATATTACAATGCCATCTAATCTATTTACCTGGAGCTCAGCATTCTCCTCCACAACATTATCTTTTTCCTGAGTGAATACTGACGAAAAATATTCATTTAGTATCTCGCCTATCTCTTCAGACTCTACACACAACTTCCCATCCCTGTCCTTGACTGGTCCTACTCTGTCCCTAGTCATTCGCTTATTCCTGACATACCTATAGAAAGCTTTTGGGTTTTCCTTGATCCTTCCTGCCAAATACTTCTCATGTCCCCTCCTTGCTCGTCTTAGCTCTCTCTTTAGATCCTTCCTCGCTACCTTGTAACTATCCATCGCCCCAACTGAAACTTCACACCTCATCTTCACACAGGCCTCCTTCTTCCTCTTAACAAGAGATTCCACTTCTTTGGTAAACCACGGTTCCCTCGCTCGGCACCTTCCTCCCTGCCTGACCGGTACATACTTATCAAGAACACGCAGTAGCTGATCCTTGAACAAGCTCCACTTATCCAGTGTGTCCAACACTTGCAGCCTACTTCTCCACCTTATCCCCCCCAAGTCACGTCTAATGGCATCATAATTTCCCTTCCCCCAGCTATAACTCTTGCCCTGCGGTGTATACTTATCCCTTCCATCCTTAACGTAAACGTCACCGAATTGTGGTCACTGTCCCCAAAGTGCTCACCTACCTCCAAATCCAACACCTGGCCTGGTTCATTACCCAAAACCAAATCCAATGTGGCCTCGCCTCTTGTTGGCCTGTCAACAAACTGTGTCAGGAAACCCTCCTGCACACACTGTACAAAAAACGACCCATCTAATGTACTCAAACTATATCTTTTCCAGTCAATATTTGGAAAGTTAAAGTCTCCCATAATAACTACCCTATTACTTTCGCTCTTATCCAGGATCATCCTCGCCATTCTTTCCTCTACATCCCTAGAACTATTTGGAGGCCTATAGAAAACTCCCAACAGGGTGACCTCTCCTTTCCTGTTTCTAACCTCAGCCCATACTACCTCGGAAGATGAGTCCCCATCTCGCATCCTCTCCGCCACCGTAATACTGCTCTTGACTAGCAGCGCCACACCTTCCCCTCTTTTGCCTCCTTCTTTGAGCTTACTAAAACACCTAAACCCCGGAACCTGCAACATCCATTCCTGTCCCTGCTCTATCCATGTCTCCGAAATGGCCACAACATCGAAGTCCCAGGTACCAACCCATGCTGCCAGTTCCCCTACCTTATTTCATATACTCCTGGCATTGAAGTAGACACACTTCAAACCACCGACCTGAACACTGGCCCCCTCCTGCGACGTCAAATCTGAGCTCCTGACCTCTATACTCTCATTCTCCCTTACCCTAAAACTACAATCCAGGTTCCCATGCCCCTGCTGCATTAGTTTAAACCCCCCCAAAGAGCACTAACAAATCTCACCCCCAGGATATTTGTGCCCCGCAGGTTCAGTCATTTTGTGCCTCCAGCAAACGCAATCTGCTGGCATTTTTTACACATCATTTTTAAAATTGTAGTCAGCTTTTCAGATTCTCGTGATATAAACTGTGAGAATAGCAGTGTGTCCAAACTGCATAACAGTACGATGACACTGAAACCATAAAACATTCAACCCCAGGTATAGAAAAATACAATTGACTATCTGTTTAAAAAACACAAGTATACATTTAGTGTAGGATGGCAAGTGATTGGCGCTCGTTATCCTGAGAGTCAGCGCGTAACGCGCAACTGCTGACTCTCAAACTCTCACCACCATTTTTAAAAAAAATTTTGACTACCCAATTATATATTTTTTTCCAATTATTAAGGGGCAATTTAACGTGGCCAATCCACCTAACCTGCAAATCTTTGGGTTGTGGGGGTGAAACCCACGCAGACATGGGGAGAATGTGCAGAGTCCACATGGACAGTGACCCAGGGCAGGATTCGAATCCAGTTCCTCAGCGCCGCAGTCGCAGTGCTAGCCACTGTGCAACCATGCTGCCCTCCCACTGTCATTTAACGCACATTTGAGCATTGATTAACAATGATTTCCATCCACCCTTGGAAGAAGGTTCCGCCCATGAGAACTGATGGGCAATCAGATTCAACACAGCCAGGCATAGCGCTGCAGTGGCCAACAGCGGTACTGCAGTGCTCTGGCTGGAACCACATCCCGGGACCATTTCAATGGTAAGTCTCGGGGGTGGGAATGTAGGGGATGTCACAGGGGCGGGATTGTAGGGGACACCTGGGGATGTCGGAAAAGAGGCGATCGCGACGTCCAGGAGTAGGCCAGTTGGGAACAGGTCCTGGAGCTCCAAAGTTCTGGGGGAGAGGGCGCCCCCGACTCTGAGGGGACCTTCAGAGTGAGGCACACTCCCCCTTCCTGTCTGAGATGGGGGAAAAGGTTTAACGTCACATTCCCACTCTACCTGCACACGCCAGCTTAGAAATTGAGTCTTGGTGGGATAATGACCTTAAGTGGAGGGATTCCCACTCAAGGCCTGCCTGCCCAAGTGTGAAATTGTGATTGGGTTTGGCTGAGCCGATACCCGGGGGCAATCCCATCCATTCAATTTTCATCTCCCCGCCTGCCTCAGAAACCTTCTTGGGAGGTGTGTAAAATTCTACCCTTAGTTTTAATAAACAATCTATGTAACCATTTATCCTTGAACATCTGAAAATCAATATTCCAGTCCAATACCAGTCAGGGTATCTTGCTTCTGCTGCATTCAAATATCACATGGGGCAGGATGAATTTCCATGTGGTGCTGTTACCTCAATGATCCAGTTTTTCATTTGCAAATGACCAGGAGAGGTTTGCATCTGATTTGCATATCCATCGTGCAGTCACTGGTGTAAACCGAGTGTAAAACAGATATCAGGGGCGCAATTCTCCAACCCCCCACCGGGTCGGAGAATCGCCGGGGGCCGGCGTGAATCCCGCCCCTGGGGCGGAATTCTCCGCAATCGGCGCGATGTCCGCCGACCGGCGCCAAAAACGGCGCAAATCAGTCCGGCATCGCGCCGCCCCAAAGGTGCGGAATTCTCCGCATCTTGAGGGGCCGAGCACTCACCTTGAGGGGCTAGGCCCGCGGCGGACTGATTTCCGCCCCGCTGGCTGGCGGGAAAGGCCTTTGGCGCACCGCCAGCTGGCGCGAAAATGACTTTGCCGTGCGACACATGCGCGGGAGCGTCAGCGGCCGCTTACGGCATCCCCCCGCATGCACAGTGGAGGGGGTCTCTTCCACCTCCGCCATAGTGAAGACCATGGCGAAGAAGGAAAGAAAAGAGTGCCCCCACGGCACAGACCCGCCCGCGGATCGGTGGGCCCCGATCGCGGGCCAGGCCACCGTGGGGGCCCTCAGGACCCCGGAGCCCGCCCATGCCACCTTGTCCCACCGTTCGAAAGGTGGTTCAATCCACGCCGGCTGGCGTGGGTTGACAGCGGCGGGACTGCGGCCCATCGCGGACCGGAGAATCGCCGGGGGTGGGCTCGCCGACCGGCGCGATTTCAGCCGACCGGCGCGGCGCAATTCCCGCCCCCGCCGAATCTCCGGTGGCGGTGAATTCGGGACACGGCAGGGGCGGGATTCACGCCGGCCCCCGGCGATTCTCCGACCCGGTGGAGGGTCGGAGAATCGCGCCCAAAGATTGGGACTTTCCATTTGACAGATTAAGTGCAGACACCGGGACTGAATGACGGGTGTTCCATGGTCCCGATGGTGGTGCCAGGTCCGGAGCAATTCAGGACATGTTAATAGGCCAGCACTCACGGATGCAGGTTGCCATGGAGGCGAGGTGGGACACCCTGTTCCCCGGGGTGGGAAAGAGGCTGCCACCCGCTGACGTCAACTGGGGCTGCGCGCAGGTGGCTGAGGTCGTGTAAGATCTACACTTACCTGTTATTGCATACATCAAGTGACGCCGCACCATGCAACTAACCATGCAGAACCTTGACTATTCGTTTCGGGGACAAAATAATTTTATTTTGCATCTATTGATCGATTATGAAAGAAATTCTTGTTACAGAATTCACAAGGTTCTCACTTCAGCCCTAACAGTTTCTTTGTACGAAGCAGGACAGCTCCCTAGGTTGAAATAGATCGTAGAATGTAGACTGGTAGATATTAGGTAGAAGATAGCTTCTAAGCAAAAGTAAAGGATGATCCATGAATAGAAAATATGGTCTGAAACCATGGCTTTTTAAGGAATTTGTTATCAATCTAAATCAATCTATTCCTTGCCCCTGTAACACGTTGATTGGTTTGAGTCAATTTTTAATGCTTTTGATTCGACCTTTAAGTTGACAATCCATCATATGCAACAATATTTCGTCGAACTTTAAAGTTAACATTAATGTTGCATCTATAAATTCTTCAGTCGGGCTTTATTGCATATTGGTATGTAACTTTGGTGCTTATCGCGCTGGTATGCATTTTATCCAGGGCACGTACTATAATTCCTTCTTTCGGACAAAGGATAGTTCATATGAACTCTAATGTCAACCTAACCTTCATTCGAAATGTTGCATTTGCTCAGCTCGTTGCAAGCTGTTCCTTGCAAACAGATATCCATTTTGCAGAGGCAAACAATATTCATTTTGCACAGTCATGATGGAATCCATTTTAAATGGTTTCGGAGTGAGCTTTTTAAATCAATTATTAATTCAACTTATTAATTAACCCTCTTTTGCCTAAAATAAATAGCTAGTTTCTTTCAGGTCGTCAACACCGTGGGCCTCACCGCGAAGTCTGGTGTCGGAAAAAGAAGCATGACTTCCTCAGGCAGGCCTGGGTGAGTCCTGCCTCCATATTCCTGGCATCACCTCCATCCCACACATCCCCACAACTCACCCCCAGAGGACAACTGCACCCCAGCTACCGGAAGCCCCCTGGTATCCTACCATGCACCACAAGCCAACAACTATACAAAGAACAAAGAACAAAGAAAATTACAGCACAGGAACAGGCCCTTCGGCCCTCCGAGCCTGCGCTGATCCAGATCCTCTATCTCAACCTGTCGCCTATTTTCCAAGGATCTACTTCCCGCTGTTCCCCGCCCGTTCATATATTTGTCTAGATGCATCTTAAATGATGCCCGCCTCTACCACCTCCGCTGGCAAAGCGTTCCAGGCACACACCACCCTCTGCGTAAAAAACTTTCCATGCACATCTCCCTTAAACTTTCCCCCTCTCACCTTGAAATCGTGACCCCTTGTAATTGACATCTCCACTATTGGAAAAAGCTTGTTGCTATCCACCCTGTCCATACCTCTCATAATTTTGTAGACCTCAATCAGGTCCCCCCTCAACCGTCTTTCCAACGAAAACAATCCTAACCTACTCAACCTTTCTTCATAGCTAGCACCCTCCATATCAGGCAACATCCTGGTGAACCTCCTCTGCACCCTCTCTAAAGCATCCACATTCTTCTGGTAATGTGGCGACCAGAACTGCACGCAGTATTCCAAATGTGGCCTAACCAAAGTCCTATACAACTGTAACATGACCTGCCAACTCTTGTACTCAATACCCCGTCCGACGAAGGCAAGCATGCTGTATGCCTTCTTGACCACTCTATCGACCTGCGTTGCCACCTTCAGGGTACAATGGACCTGAACTCCCAGATCTCACTGTACATCAATTTTCCCCAGGACTCTTCCATTGACCGTATAGTCCGCTCTTGAATTAGATCTTCCAAAATGCATCACCTAGCATTTGCCTGGATTGAACTCCATCTGCCATTTCTCTGCCCAACTCTCCAATCTATCTATATTCTGCTGTATTCTCTGACAGTCCTCCTCGCTATCTGCAACTCCACCAATCTTAGTGTCATCTGCAAACTTGCTAATCAGACCACCTATACCTTCGTCCAGATCATTTACGTATATCACAAACAACACGGATCCCTGTGGAACACCACTAGTCACCTTTCTCTATTTTGAGACACTCCCTTCCACCACTACTCTCTGTCTCCTGTTGCCCAGCCAGTTCTTTATCCATCTAGCTATTACACCCTGAACCCCATATGACTTCACTTTTTCCATCAACCTGCCATGGGAAACTTTATCAAATGCCTGACTGAAGTCCATGTATATGACATCTACAGCCCTTCCCTCATCAATTAACTTAGTCACTTCCTCAAAGAATTCTATTAGGTTTGTAAGACATGACCTTCCCTGCACAAAACCATGCTGCCTATCACTGATAAGTCTATTTTCTTCCAAATGTGAATCGATCCTATCCCTCAGTATCTTCTCCAACAGTTTGCCTACCACTGACGTCAAGCTCACAGGTCTATAATTCCCTGGATTATCCCTGCTACCCTTCTTAAACAAAGGGACAACCGCCCGCTATGGCCGGGTGCCCAGCACACACAGACCACCAGCTGCGGACCCCCTACGCTGCTCACCTCCAAGTGTCTCACACTGTGCATTATCTGTCCCCTCAGGAGAAGGTGGCCCACAATCTCTGGGAGAGAGAAAAGACCAGAGGGGGCCCGCCGGACCTGCAGCCCCTCACTGTTGTGAAGCAGAGGGCCTTGGACAAGGTCGGTGGGGTGGGCAGAGTGGGCAGTCATGGACGCGCAGGTCGGCATGGGACAACCAAGAAAGCGAGCCCCCAATGCGTTGCGACGACCCTATGGCGCATGAGTCACCCCTCTCCCACACCACGCCTACCACGATCACACCATGCACCTCGCCAATTGTCTTGCAGGGTCACCACCAGATGATGCGGAACCAGCTGGTGTCCCCCGTCCCCAGCTGCAACCCTGTGACTCATGAGGCAGGCCCGTCCGGGGTCCCTTTCCCTCCCACCCCACCACAACCCGCCAACACCCCAGAGCAAATGGCCGGGGATGACACGGACTTCTCACCACTGCTGTCACCGACTCTCTCCACTATCCCAGAGACACTCACCTCAGCTCGGCATTTTAGTGAAGAGTCCCAAGGGGCAATATCTGGTGCGAACCACATGATTGCTGCAATACATCAGGTGGAGATAGGAACACCCGAGGGGGTGGACAGTCGGAGGGTGCCCTAGCCCCAGGGACGAGCTACCATCCAGACAGGCCCAGCTCTTCTGGAAAGAGGGGTCCCATCAATATTAAAGATGCAGGTGCAGAGTTGGGGACTACATGAAGGGATATCAGCAACCATCCAGTGCCCACAGGTACAGTTGGAGGAGAGCAAGCACCTGCAGGAGCAGGGCGGGGTGCCGATCATGCGTGCCACCCAGGCCAACACCGCACGGGTGGCGCGGCGATGGAAGCCTTGGGTACGAAGGCATCGGCCATGGGTCAGGATTTCCAAGGCTTGGGGCACTCTGCGATGGCAACAAGCTAAAAGAAGCCCTGAGGACAAATCTCACAGGCTCCCTCCACCTCAATCCATGCCCATGTCCATGCACAAAATGACAATTTCCATGTATTTGTTGTAATTGGAATAACCATTATTAATTTTTCTACCGCAGATTTTGTCCTTACATTGAAGAATAATGTGATCACTACTTATGTGTTGAAAATTACAGCAATTATAGACAGACTGAAGGTTTACAGGCCAAAATAACATGGACAGGATGCTCTGTTGGACGATGTCGAAATTGGGGGCATGCGATCGGGCGGAAGATAGCTCCAGATACCGAAATCACGCAGGTGGGGTTTGACGCCTCCTCAAAAACGGCGTCATTGCGACGTACACCGTGCGTAGTTGCAACCGTGTTCCCATCTCATTAGCGGGCCCACCCGCAATGCTCCGCCTCAGTATTGCCGAGTTCCCGATGTGTGGTCGACGTATGATCTCACCAATCGTGAACCTGGCGTGGTGGCTGTGGAGAGAGAGAGAGCGTGTACGGACAGTGTCCAGCACTCCTATACTTTGCCGACATTAGTGCCACTGACCGAGGGCCTTCTGCCGGAGCTGGGGCAAGTAATGGGGGCTGGCCACATGGTGGGCTGTGGGATTGGGGTGGACAGGGATGCAGTCCAGCACAATCTGTTCTATCTTTTCAGCCGCAATCAGCGTGTGCGGAGGCTGCATAGTCTACGCGCGGCTGCAGCTTGTCAGCCGTGCGCGTGTCCATCACAAACCCGGCGATTCCCACACCATTTTTCATGTGTTCTGCTGGTGCTGGCACTCACTGGAAGCGGAATCAGTGTGGATTTGGCGCCGATTTTTCTGACATGGAACTCCATTGATCCTCCGTTAGCATCAGCACTTAGACTCAGGAACGGAGAATCCAGCCCCACATGTTTATCAGTAATGTTTATGTACCAAAGTGAAAATGATCTCAGATGAGCTGTTTCCAAGGGCACGATTTAAAATACCCATCTCAGCCCGCCCTCCCCCCACAGTTTCAGCCCTGGTAGTTAAGATGGTGGCTGCTTCACAGCCATAATTCTGCCTTTCCATTGATGGGCCTCAGCTTAGGTATGGGAAGGTGGCCCACTGCAGAGGAGCAGGAGCCAAATTTAATAAGTGCTGATATCGCTAGGTCCTGTTTCAACTATGGGCCTGACAGTAAAAGTTATCAGCACACAAGATCTGGACCACATGAGATCCACATACGTGCTCCACAAAGATTTGTTGGACTTCTCTTACCTTGTTCTCCCCCTCCCCTGATGGCAGACTTGAATTAATTTTAGAAAACACTGTGATTCCATGCGGCACCAGTTAATTCAGTTGGCTCGATGGCTAGCGTGTGGTTCAGAATAACACTAACACTGTGGGTTCAATTCCTATTCTGGCCAGGGTACATGCTTCTTTGTCCTGCCCCTGAGAATAGAAGGCAATCGCAAATGACCACTGTCGGAAACTGCCAAAAAACAGTACAGGATGAACGAGCAGCAGACAATGAGCCAAAGAACTGCCTTTGGGCGGAGCACATGCACACACAGGATTCTGTGCTTTTGAAAATTTAATATTAAAAATTAATCAAAAATCGTTGTTGTAGACAACCTCGATAATTGAGTTCTGGAAACTTCAAAGGTCTATTCAATACATCAGAGATTAATGAGCTGACTGTCTTCAAATGTTGTTTGAATAGATTGATACTTCCTTCCTTGAAGGTTTGCTTCACCGTTAACAGTCTGAAACATTGTGGTGATTGTCACTTTAAGACCAGCTTTACTGACTAAAGGTCACATGATCTGAACAACCATTTAGCCCCCAGTGCAGGTAATCACTCTAAGGGGAGGCGTTTTCTCAGTTAGAAGGATTGTAGTGTGGACAAGCTTGAAGCATGCAGGGAATGAGGCAACTTTGTGAACAAAGCCAGCTTCTTCAACTTTTGAAGCCTCTGGGAGTACATCTTCACACATATTGAGTGTATTAGCCAATTAATCGGGTGTCAGGGAAGGTTAGACACCCATCAACATTCTCAGAAAAAAGTAATTCCTTTCATTAGAATGAATCAGCTAACCAAACATTCACCGAATCTAGGGAAGTTCAAAGACTAAAGTTGATAATTGAGGTGATGCACATTGTGGGACTGTCGTGCAATTGCTAAGCACCCAACTTCTACCAATTTCCTAAATTCTTTTATGAGTCTCATGGCTGGAATATTAAAGTAAAATGTTGGCAGACGAAAGGCAGTTTTAAATTTAAAACATATAAAACTCCTCTCAGCCAGGATTAGTAATTCGCAAATTTGGGATGAAAAAAACCCTTAAATACCTTAGTAATGGACATGGCCGTGTTCCATCGTCAGTACCTTCTTCAACCTGGTATACATCAGTCCAGAGAAGGATCAGAAAATACTACTGGTGGCCTCATGTAATAATCTTGCACATTTATCATTATCCAGACAAGAAGTAAAGTCATTTTCAATCCTCTTTGCAGAGGTGCTGTGGTGAAGATGTAAGATCATACCACATCTTCATTAGGAAGCAGAGAAATTATTCTGATTCTGAAAAATTGGAGTTTGGTAAAAAGTGTACCACATCAACGGGTCCACAATGAAGGAAATGGAGGTCATCTTGTATTTGATGGGGCAGGTTTATTTGTTGAAAGAACTATTAATAAGAAATGGCAAATATCAATGAATGAACTTTGTGTTGCGAATTTTCAGTTCCCCATACTTTAAAGAAAATTGCTTTCATTTATAACATGGACAAAACGTCTTATAATACAACATTTGATTACATTATCTCACTTTATCTGGGTTGCAAAGGATAGATTTCCTCCATTGTGGTTTTCGGGTTGATATCGAACACGACAACTTAAAACCAACCCTTTAAAATCAGCTTGAGTAGTGTTTAGTGCTGCCATTGGTTGCAGTTACCTTTGGCTGCACTTTCTAAATGTCCAGCAAGCTGCAAATCAGGAAAATTATCCTTCAGGATATTCAATCAGGAGTTGTCCAATTCAAAAAACACTCCTTTCTGCACAGCCGGCCCACACAAGAATGTATTTGGTACAATTCCTTATAAGCAGAATATTTTAGAGGCAATCCGAGAACTGGCTATTCTGGGCCTGGTGGTGGACAATGAGGCAGTATTAAATAATGACCTTAAGTAAAGGAGCCTCTAGGTAGCAATGACCATAACATAATTGAATTTCATATTCAGTCAGAGGAAGAGAAAAGTGGATCTAAGAGGTGTGTTCAGCTTAAATAAAGGCAATTACAAGGATGTGAAGATGGAGCTGGCGAAAGTGAACTTGGAAAATAGGTTAAGGAGTAGGCCAGTAGAAATGCAGTGGCAGACATTTAAGAAGAATTTTCATAATATTCAGTAAAGGTATATTCCAGTGAGCAAGAGAGGCTCTCAGAGATGAATGCATCATCAATGGCTGACTAATTCAAATGAAAACAATTCTGCAAAGTTTACGTAAGTATTTAAAAAGGAAAAGTGTAACTGCAATGAATGTGGTTCCTCTCGAGAGTTAGTCAAGGAAATTAATAATGGGAAATAAGGAAATTGTGGATTTGAACAGCTGTCTTTACTGTAGAAGGCACAAATAACATCCCAGAAATACTTACATAGAAAGAGGTGAAAAATAGAAGGAATGTAAAACAATTGTAACACAAGGAACGGCATACTGATAAAACCATTAGAACAAAAGACTATCAAGGACCTAATAAACTTCATGCTAAGGCCTTAAAGGACGTGGCTTCAGAGATAGTAGCGGCATTGGTTTTAATTGTCCAAAATTCCCTTGATTCCGAAAAGGCCCTAACAGGTTGGAAACTAATAAATGTAACTCTTTTGTTCAAGAAAGAAAGGATACAGAAAGCAAGTAACAATAGGCCAAGTTAGTCTGACATTTGTCAAAGCAAAATGTTAGAATTTATTATTCAGGAGGTTCTAGAGGACACCTAGAAAATCTTAATTAGGCAGTTATATGGGTTTGTGAAATGGAAGTCATATTTGACTAACTTATTAGAGTTCTTTGAGTAAGGAACATGGATAGAGCAGAACCTGTGGATGTTGTGTGCCTAGATTTCCAAAAGGCATTAGATAAGGAGCCACATAAAAGGTTAATACACAAAGTAAAAATCTGTGATATATCAGGCATAGAGGATTGATTGTCTAACAGAAAGAAGGGGACAGGGAAAACAGGTCATTTTCAGTTTTTAAAAATTCATTTAAAGGATGTGGGCATCGCTGGTTAGGCCAGCATTTATTGCTCAGCCTTAGTTGTCCTTCAGAAGGTGTTGATGTGTTGCCTTCTTGAACCGCTGCAGTCCTTCAGGTGTAGGTACATCCACTGTGCTGTTAGGAAGGGAGTTCCAGGATGTTGCCCCAGCGACAGTGAAGGAACGGTGATATATTTCCACGACAGGCTGGTGAATGACTTGGAGGGGAACCTCCAGGTGGTGGGGTACCCAGGTATTTGCTACTCTTGTCCTTCTAGATGGTAGTGGCCATGGGTTTGCAAGATGTTGTCTCAGGAACCTTGGTGAATTACTGCAGTGCATCTTGTGGATGGTACACATGGCTGCCACTGTTCGTCGGTGCTAAGGATTAATGTGACTAGTCCAGTTCAGTTTCTGATCAATGGTAACCCCCAGGATGTTGATTGTGGGGATTCAGTGATGGTAATGCCATTGAATGACAAGGGGCAGTGGTTAGATCCTCTCTTGTAGGAGATGATCATTGCCTGGCACTTGTGCGATTCGAGTGTAACTTGCCACTTGACAGCCCAAGCCTGGTTGGGAAGATGTAACCAGTGGAGTGCCACAGGGATCAGTGCTGGGGCCTCAATTATTTACAATCAATAGGGGTGATTTTTAGTCCGCACTCAACATCCGTGGGATTAGCGACGCGGATGGAAAATCCCACGAGAATTAGGAAACGCGATTCTCGCCGGAGAGATCATGTTTCCTGACTTGCCCTGCACATTGGCGACAAAGTCATGAGGTTCACACCCTTTCATTTCACTAATTCTGCATTAAGTTAAATACTATCAACAGCCCCCCCCACCAAATGAAACACCCTCACTAAATATTCAATCCCGTCGGCGAGGTTTATTACAGGTTTAGCCAGATGTGAGGCAGTCGAGGAGATGCCTCTGGGGATGCAGAGGAAATTATAGCCCCCAAGGGATAAAGGGCATACCTGGCACTACCCCCAGCACAGGTTGGCAATACCAGATTGGCACAGTGCCAACCTAGCAGTGTCAACTTATCTGTGCCAACCTGTGCTGGGGTAGTGCCAGCAGCGAGCGCTGATTGATGCCCCATGGGGAGGGATGCATTTATATGTAGTGAGGGGCGAGTGCCGGAGTATACCTCAGCAGTGTTGGTTGGGGGGGGGGGGGGTTAGTGCCAGCAGAGGATGTGGAGGGGATGTGGAGATAGCGGAATGCCAAAGAGGATTGTTGAGGGGGGGGAAGCTCCATATGTGTTGGCGGCTGAGGGCCGTTAGGCAGCAACGCTGATCTGGACGCTCTTTAAAGATAGCAACCCTGGGTGGGATTCTCCTTTTCTGAGACTATGGGCGGGATTCTCCATTGCTCGTCGCCGATATCGTAATCGGTGATCGGACGGAGAATCCCCTTTGACGCCAAAATCGGGGCAGGCGCCTGTTTTCAGATGCTCCGCCCCCTCTAAATTGGCGTCACCGGGGAGTATGCCACACACTGTTGGGACGGCCTCAGGATATCACCTGTAGGCCCTCCCACAATGTTCTGCCCCCGATGGGCCAAATTCCCGATGGCACGTGTACTCTGCGTTTTCATCAACCTTGCGTGGCGCCCGCGGTCTGTGTCCAGCGCCGCCACAGTTAGCGGGGGGAGCCGTTCTGCTGGCCCAGGAGGTCTTCGGCGGGGACTGAGGAAACTGGTGGTCCAGGGGGTGTACATTGAGGCACTATCTGTCAGGCCGGGTCCGCGTGCGGCTGGCGCCATGTTATACGGCGCAACAGCTGCAGGTCGTCGCCGTGCGGTGCGTGGTCACGGACCCGGCCATTCTCCGGTCATTTCTGGTGCGGGAGCCGGGAATTTTACCCGGCGCTGCTGCGAGACCCTCAATGGTCCCGGAATTGATGAGGGCTCGGCACCGATTTTGTCGTCTGAAAACACCACTGTTCCCATGGCAGCGTCGGCACTGAACCGCAAATTCGGAGAATCCAGCACAAAGTGTTGACGCCAATGGAGAATCCGTTTTCTGACGAAAGAAAAGTTGGCGCCGCACTTGGGCCGATTCCACTAACATTGAGGGGCTAGCACTAGTGCCGCGTGGAACACATTCGATTTTGATGTAAAACGTTGCAGGATTCGCTGGGAGGCTGACAAGCAGCAGCCGCACATACACATCAGATTCCCCACACACACTTATCCAAGCCAAAAAGATGGCACTAGTTGTTCTGGAGTGTGCCCATACAGCTGATGGGTCAGGGGACACCCAGGGACAGCCGTGCCGGCTACGACAATGTTGCTCTGTGCCCATCCACCCTGACCTCACAGCCCACCTCATGGCCACCCCCCACTTCTCCCCCCCAGCCCTGACAGAAGCCCCCCAGCCAGTGACACAACTGTTAGCAAACTATGGTGATGTTGGGCAACTTCTATATCCCCTCTCTCTCTCTCAGCAGCTGTCACGCTGGTTTCACGATTTGTAAAAGCACAAATGAACCATGTCGTTGGGAACATGGCTCATTAGAGGCACCGAATCGCTGAGGCCCAGGAGAATACTGGATCAGGCTCGCTAATGATATGCAAATGGCGCCTACTGAACTGCCGGTTTCAAGGTGATGGAGGATCGCAATTTGGTGTCAAATCGGCACCTGCCTCGGTTTTGGCGTCGGAAGTATTCTCCGCCCAATCGCATTTCCTGACTTCGGCGTCGTCTAACAAATAATCCCGCCCCTATCTCTTTAAAGCTGATTGCCGGTCCATGGGCATCTATCCCACCAGAGTCAACCACGCCCATTCATTAATTTTGTCGAAGAGGCTCAAGATTTGGCAAGAAAACTAACCTATGCAACTGGAGAGTTCTACACCAGTTTTCTGTCTGTGCCTCACATTTACCAAATTCTGGTAAAATTCCGCCCAATATAAATGAACTGGATGAAGGGACCAAACGTAAGATTGTTAAATTTGCTGATGAT
This sequence comes from Scyliorhinus torazame, assembly GCF_047496885.1. Classification (NCBI taxonomy): domain Eukaryota; kingdom Metazoa; phylum Chordata; class Chondrichthyes; order Carcharhiniformes; family Scyliorhinidae; genus Scyliorhinus; species Scyliorhinus torazame. The sequence goes on from NC_092708.1 coordinate 308,970,898, forward strand.
ACAAAGATAGGTAGGAGAGTAAAGAGCCAAAGGAATACAGGTAGGTGAAGTTCGTGGACAGAACATTAGATGATGGAGTGTGTTGTGGGAAAATGTGAACTTGTCCACTTTGACAAAGGCCTCTCCAATAACCCCTCACTACTACTAAAATTGGATGTTTGCCTGCTTTTCACTGGGAGCCGTTCACAACCCCAAAACACACCCAGCTCCCGAATCTCACACCCTCATCCAAAATCCGGCCAAAAGAATCAAATCAGTAATGTGTTGTATGCACTCCTTTTAATGCTGATTTCATCCAGATTTTAAGAGAACTGATTTGACTCTTAATGTGCCGAGCGGGTCATTGATAAGTGAAGGGGAGGTGGATTCTCGAGTGACCCTCCATTTGCACTGAATGGTCCCTCCATTGGCCGCAGGATGTCCAAGAAGGAAGGAAGCCCCAATAAGCCACAGGCATACCAAGCAAGGTTCACATGGTAGGGTCCCCACATGGTGTTGTCCCCAGAGCAGTGTCAGAATGAGGTCCTTCAGTTAATTGATGTCTGAGTGGGATGGCTGTCCTCTAGCTTTCCTGCCTTAGACATAATCAGAGGGAGACAGGAAGCTGACAGGGTCCCCATCCAACACTTTCCTACCCCATGTTACAGCTCCCTATCTCCCAGCCTGTCTCAGCAGAGTATTAAACTCTATGCTCTGTGCTTTCTTACAAAGGGTTTCCAAAGGGTTAATAATTGCTGCATTTCATTTTGCCTTGCACTGTAAATGGTGCAGAATAATGGTTTGCAGACCAAACAAGTACAGTTATTTGTTTAAAAGAAGTATTAATCACAAAAAAATTACAAGTGGTAAAATCGCAATACCGAAAAGCATAAAATTACATGAAAGACACAAATGTTCCAGGAGAGGACATCTGTTGTGTTATGTACTCTGGGATAACACAGGCTGCAACTCGATGCAGCTTTGACCAAAAGATACTCCAGACTTTGAAGTAAGTTCAATGTGATTTATTGAACCATTAGCACAGTTCTCTATGAGTTCGGCTCTCCTGCTAATCTTGCTATATAGTAACTCAGTCTAACTAAACAGTCTGCTCTTAGCCACGTGGTGAGTGTGATGCTTCTGATCTGCCCTTGTCCTACTCTCTAAGTGTCGCCTGTGGAAAGAGGCAGAGCATGTGTGCCCTGTCCTTATATATGGGTTGTGTAATGCCCCCTTGTGGCAGTGTCACCTCTGGGTGTCTTGACTGCCCATTGGTCATGTCCTATTCTATGTGTTCATTAGCTGTATGTCTGCATGTCATGACGTCTCTGGTGCTCCTTCTAGTGTTTACTTAGTCGTAGTGTATTTACATTAACCCCTTGTGCATGTACAGTGAGGCATATCACCACATCCCCCCCCCTTTATTCATGTTACATATTTTCTGTACAGTGTTAAAGAAAAATTGAACAAAAACAGGTAAATAAGTGATGACATGTACAATGACTGTGATGACTATACAAGATCAAAGAATAGTTATGGTGACATTGAGGATTATACAATACCAAATAATAGTAATGATGACTTTGAGGATTATACAATACCAAGTAATAGTTATGAGTCCAAAGTTCATGAATTTACACGGTCGAGTGGCTTTCTTGTGCTGTTATGGAAGTGTCGATGTTGATGTTGTCATTCCCTTGTGAACGCCATCAGTGTCCTGGTGTTTACGTAACCAAGAAGTCATCAGGAGATGTTCAAATGGTCAAATCACTTCATTGTCTGAGGTGGACTCTTTTTTTTATGCTTGTGGCAGCAATTCATGAAGACATCTTTCCTGAAAGCTGGTTTGCTTGTCCGTAGTGTAGCAAACGTGAATTGGTAAGATGCATTGACATGCCATGGTATGTTTGCACTCTCGCCATTGTTCTGAGCTGAGCAGTAACATTGTCCTTCATGGGCAGAGTTGTACCATGTCGTACCAGTTGTTGTTCTATTGTTGTTGTCATTGTTGTTATTGACGTGCTTGTTGTTGTGTTTGTTGCCTCTGGTACGATTGTTGTTGTTGTCTTTGCTGTTGTTTTTGTAGGTTTTGTCGTTGTGTTTGTTGCGCTCAATGACCACACCAAGTGGAGAATTCGAGTCCTTCATAAAGTTACTTGTGTCAGTGTCCTTTGTGGCATCTGCTGTTTCATGAGCGTGCCGTCTCTGATTCCTTGGCGCTCCCCTTCTGGAGTCATGTCTGGTTCACTTGAATCATCTTTGGCTTGTCGATGCTCCTCGTCTGGAGTCATTTCAGGTTCTTGTGGAGAGGCTCGAGTAGATGAGGGTTGAATTAACGTGGTGTCACTGGAGTCACTACTAGCCTCACTTTGATTGTCGAGTGCCTCTGTACATACTAGCTGAGATCTGTCAGTCTCGCTAAGATGTTGCACATCTTGAGCGAAATTCTCCCCCAATGGCGGGATGTCCGCCGACTGGCGCCAAAGACGGCGCCAGACGGGCATCGCGCTGGCCCAAAGGTGCGGAATGCTCCGCATCTTTGGGGGCCGAGCCCCAACATTGAGGGGCTAGGCCGACGCCGGAGGAATTTCCGCCCCGCCAGCTGGCGGAAATGGCGTTTGTTGCCCCGCCAGCTGGCGCGGAAATGCGGCGCATGCGCGGGAGCGTCAGCGGCCGCTGTCAGTTTGCCGGCGCATGCGCGGGAGCGTCAGTGGCCACTGTCAGTTTCCCGCGCATGCGCAGTGTGGAGAGTCTCTTCCGCCTTCGCCATGGTGGAGGCCGTAGCGGAGGCGGAAGGGAAAGAGTGCCCCCACGGCACAGGCCCGCCCGCGGATCGGTGGGCCCCGATCGCGGGCCAGGCCACTGTGGGGGCACCCCCCGGGGTCAGATCGCCCCGCCCCCCCCCCAGGACCCCGGAGCCTGCCCACGCCGCCTGGTCCTGCCGGTAAATACCAGCTTTGATTTACGTTGGCGGGACAGGCAATTTCTTGGCGGGACTTCGGCCCATACGGGCCGGAGAATCCAGCGGGGGGTCCTGCCAACCGGCGCGGCCTGATTCCCGCCCCCGTCCAATCTCCGGTACCGGAGACTTCGGCGGGGGCGGGGGCGGGATTCACGGCGGCCAACGGCCATTCTCCGACCCGGCGGGGGGTCGGAGAATGACGCCCCTTGAATGGGAATTGTGAAGCCTTTGTCATTTGTTGCACATAAAGTGGGTAGACCTTCAGTGTCTTCTTGTCGGTTAGATGAGCTGAGTAGACTGTCAGAGTCTTCTTCTGGTGGCTCAAATAATCTGGGTAGACTATCATAGTTGTTCACGTGAGCGTGGTAGACTGTCATAGTCATCTTGCTGTGCACTTGAGTCCGGCAGACTTGCATCATTTGCTGGTTGCTCAGATCTGGGGCGAAATTCTCCGGAAACGGCGCGATGTCCGCTGACTGGCGCCCAGAACGCCGCCAATCAGACGGGCATCGCGCCGCCCCAAAGCTGTGGAATGCTCCGCATCTTTGGGGGCCGAGCCCCAACATTGAGGGGCTAGGCCGACGCCGGAGGAATTTCCGCCCCGCCAGCTGGCGGAAACGGCCTTTGGTGCCCCGCCAGCTGGCGCGGAAATGACATCTCCGGGCGGCGCATGCGTGGGAGCGTCAGCGGCCGCTGACAGCTTCCCACGCATGCGCAGTGGAGGGAGTCTCTTTTGCCTCCGCCATGGTGGGGACCCTGGCGGAGGCGGAAGGGAAAGAGTGCCCCCACGGCACAGGCCCACCCGCTGATCGGTGGGCCCCGATCGCGGGCCAGGCCACCGTGGGGGCACCCCCTGGGGTCAGATCGCCCCGCGCCCCCCCCAGGACCCCGGAGCCCGCCCACGCCGCCTTGTCCCGCCGGTAAGGTAGGTGATTTAATTTACGCCGGCGGGACAGGCAATTTATCGGCGGGACTTCGGCCCATCCGGGCAGGAGAATCGAGCAGGGGGGCCCACCAACCGGCGCGGCGCGATTCCCGCCCCGCCGAATATCCGGTGCCGGAGACTTCGGCAACCGGCGGGGGCGGGATTCGCGCCAGCCCCCGGCGATTCTCTTACCCGGCGGGGGGTCGGAGAATGTCGCCCAAGATCGCTAGACCTTCATGGTCTTGTTCATGCAAGGACTGCACTCTGGAGTATTGCATTGCTTCCATTGTGGAGACTGCCAACGAGCTCGCTGTGGAGGCTTGTTTCACTCTCTCTGTGGAGTCTGGCATCATTCCCTGTGTGGAGTCATGCAGTGGTCTCGCTGTGGAGTCGATCTGTGTTCTCTCAACGGAGTCTTGCAGCGGTCTCGCTGTGGAGTCTTTCTGTGTTCTCTGTGTGGCAACGTGCGGTGGTCTCGCTGTGGAGTTTGTCATCGCTTTCTGTGTGGAGTCGGTGACTCTTCGTGTTGCGTGGACCACTCTTGGCGTCAGGCCGCTCTCTGTGGGCTCTGTCTCTTGGCGTCAGGCCGCAGCAGAATCCTGTATTCCTGGATCGGAATGTAGTCTATGCTGGGCTGAGGATCCTCAAATCCGAAGAACTCATCCATGACTGTCGGATGCTTCAATGTACAACACATCTCGTGGTTCGGATTTGGTACTGAGGTCACCACGTCCAATGATGAAATCATCATCTGTGTCACAGTCTTCAAGGACTAAATCATCTCTTAGGGCGGTGCTAACTGCTTGTTGCAGGGTTCTGCGGAGGTTACTTTCAGCTACTGGTCGAAGTTCAGGCATTGTGCTGTCGTTCCAGGCGAACGAATTGTGTTTTCTGGCTTTAAATTCTTTTTCTCACTATTTTAGGACATTTCGCCTTTAAGTGGACGCGGTCCGGGGCCTCTGACGTCATAACGCTTGTGACGTAGAGCGTCGGAATGAATTGCGCATGCGCAGATCGCTTTTCCTTCACTGTGCGCTCTTTTCGCAAATGTGCATGCGTGGCTTCTCGCGCATGCGCAAAACACTGTTTCGCCGGTTCGCATCTTCTCGGGAACTGCGCCTGTGCGGCTCCTTGCGCAAGATGGCTGCCAATCAAAATTACCGTTTGCTTCTGTTGCAAGCCTACCTTTGCCTCGTGGTGAGTATAGGCGCCAGTTTTACCGATTTCTGTCGTGTTCACCTCGCAGTAATTTTCAAACTTGTCCAGGACTGTCAGGAAGTCTCTCTTGTCCTGCCCTTTGGAGTACTTGAAGGAGTTCAAGATTTCTGTTGCACTTTCACCCGCAATGGTGAGTAGAAGATCTATCTTCTCAGCATCGGCCACGCCATCTAGGTCGGATGCTCCCATGTAAATCTCAAATCTCTGCTTGAATGCACGCCAGTTGGCACTGAGATTGCTGAGGTACCTGAGCTGCTGAGGAACTGGAATCTCGATCATCTTGCCTGGGTGCTGCTGCTGGTAGTCACGGATCTTGCTTAGTTGAACTATATATATTCAACAGGCACTACTGGTACCATGTTGTGTTATGTACTCTGGGATAACACAGGCTGCAACTCGATGCAGCTTTGACCAAAAGATACTTCAGACTGAAGTAAATTCAGTGTGATTTATTGAACCATTAGCACTGTTCTCTAGGAGTTCGACTCTCCTGCTAAACTTGCTATAGTCACTCAGTCTAACTAACCAGTCTGCTCTAAGCCACGTGGTGGGTGTGATGCTTCTGATGTGCCCCTGTCCTACTCTCTAAGTGTCGCCTGTGGAAAGAGGCAGAGCATGTGTGCCCTGTCCTTATATATGGGTTGTGTAATGCCCTCTTGTGGGAATGTCACCTCTGGGTGTCTTGACTGCCCATTGGTTGTGTCCTATTCTATGTGTTCATTAGCTGTATGTCTGCATGTCATAACATCTGTGGTGCTCCCTCTAGTGTTGACTTAGTCATAGTGTATTTACATTAACCCCTTGTGTATTTACAGTGATGCATATCACTACAAAAATCGCAATACCTATAAGCACAACATTACATGAAAGACACAAATGCTCCAGGGGAGGACATCCAGTCAGATTGGAGGAGAAGATGTCTGGGGAAAGGGATGCCCAAGGATTCTTTGTCAGGCCCAAAGGACAACATCTGCTCCGATCGCTACAAAACTTACGAAAAGTGAAACGTGGTTGCTGATACTCTTCTGGCTCTGGCTGCTGTTCTTGGCTGGTTTAGCCTGCTCCACTGCTGCAGGTTAATACTGCAGGTCATCAATTTTGGACAGGACAGCAGTGGGTAAATTCTCTGTTCCATTTTAATCCTTCCCCACGCCTCTCGCCGAACTGGATTCTGTCGGGCAGAAATAGTTACAATTGATCCCACTATCACAAACGCTGTTTCTCCCTGCGTAAGCAACTACTTCACATGTCCTTCTTACAAAATCTATTCAAAGGGACAAATACAACCTTTACTCACCGATAAAATTCTAACAGGACTAGACAGTGTAGATGCAAGAAAGATGTTCCTGATCGTGGGGGCGTCCATTCAGGACTGAGATGAGGAGAAATGTCTTCACCCAGAGAGTGGCTGGCTGTGGAATTCACTACCACAGAAAGCAGTTGAGGCCAAAACATCAAGAATCAGTTAGGTGTAGCTCTTGGGGTGAAGGGGATCAAAGGATATGCGGGGGGAAGGCAGTATCAGGTTATTGAACTGGATTATCAGCCACAATTATAATGCATGATAGAGCAGGCTCAAAGGGCCGAATGGCCTCCTCCTGCTCCTATTTTCTACGATTCTATACAAACGAACAATGCTGAAAATCAGGTCAAGGAAACAAAATAATCTGATTATATTTTTGATTAAGCATTGCACGTTTAAAAAATAAATTTAGAGGATCCAATTTATTTTTTCCAATTAAGGGGCAATTTAGCGTGGCCAACCCACCTACCCTGCACATCTTTGGGTTGTGGGGGCGAAACCCACGCAAACACGGGGAGAATGTGCTAACTCCACAAGGACAGTGACACACGTCGTGAGGCAGCAGTGCTAACAGGGTGCTGCCGTACCATTGCACAACTTTTAAAAAGTGCTTTGCCTTGCGATGTTTTGTGACATGCTGGGGGATAGGTTTTATCAACAATGCTGAATTTAAACAGATATTGGGTACGATTCAGCGTCAAATGTTAAAGTCTGCTTTTAGGTACGTTTAGCGGCGTGTTTCCTGGCGTCTTTGCCATTTGTTTTGGTCTCAGGGAGTTTTTCCCTGCCGAGGTCGTTCATAGAGAGATTTCCAAGCTAATCTCGCCAGGGTGGCACTGCCAGGGTGCCCAGCTGGGACTGCTAGGGCGCCAGTCTGGCAGTACCTAGGTGCCTCTGCGACAGGGTAATTGTCAGGGTGCCGCCCTGCCCTATCCCCGACACCTAGGGAGTCCACAATGGCCTGGGTGACTCCCGCCCCCCGAGGTGCTGTTCAACCGGGTTCTCGTTTGTGTGGACCAGTACAAACGGCACCCTGGCGAGGTCTCGGAGGCGTAGTTGTTCAGTTCCGGGCTCCGGATGAATCACATTGGAATCATTTAAATACGTAGACCTCGATCTCGCCCAGTGAGGGTGGGTTCCAGATCATGCCGGGTTGGAGCAAGTTGGATGACTTGCGATCGGCCCAACGCAGAGCCCGGTTTGGGACTTTCACGCGATTTACCCGTTGCGCCCAGATCCGCATTGTGTGCAATGCAGTCTTTCGCAAAGTCGTGCCCATTAAAGTAAATATTATTCCAATATTGTTTGAGGACGAGAAATCACTAATTCAAAATTTGCTGAAATCTGACTGAATTCGCATTGTCCCTCTCACCTCAAACAAAATGAAACATTGGCAAAGCAGAGACAATGATAAATATAGTACGCAGATTCAGAACAATAGAGATCATTTCATTCAGGTCATTTAAAATTATTGCTTGTCTCAAGAGTCTCATTATAAATGATTGCCTTAAGGCTATTAATGACCACATTGCCCTCAAAATTATGTTACTTCTGTCCTCATCTGGTTATCTTGGGTTATACTATATAAATAATTGAGCATATGTACGACTCTAAAATATCCAATTATTCAAATCCTTTTGTGATTTATGGAAATATAACAGTCATATTTTGCCATTATTAATGTACTTAGGCTTTTCATTATTTTGGCGAGCTCTTGTTATGTGCCTACTTAATCATTTTTAAAAGCGATCTGAGAGATGTTTTAGAGTATGTGCATTTTAAAAGTGTAAATAAATGTCACATTCAAAGTTAAACCAACTGCTGTTACTTTGATGAGAGAATTTTCACTTGATTTAATGTGAGAGTATATAAATTGGCTATCAGACTACTTCTGAGAGCGCCATCAGCTAATCTGTGGAATGAATAAATTGCCCCTCTATAGATATGCTGGGCTTTGAATTTAACTGCAATTAAGTTGGTGATTTAGTTATCAAAGAGATAATTTCAGGCTTTGGAAGACTTCTATTGAATAGACTGCATCAAGTAATTCTTATGGTTTCCCCCATCTAATGAGTTCTAAAGTAACTGGTTTTCATTTGCTGAGAGAGTGTGTTTAAGATTCAAAGTTTTCATCTTCATCTGAGGCACCCAGTGGAAGTACTGTTCCTCAGAAAACCAGTGACAGGATAAGCAGAGTTAAACATTCACCACAACCAGCATAACTAACACTAAACACCTTAAGAAGAGTCTTCAGTACCTATACCTCATTAGCTAACTTATCAATGGCATGTGATTGTTGGTGTCTGAGAAGGAAACAGGTTCAGACATGGACATATAACAATAATTTGCATTTGTACACTGCCTTTAATACAGTAAACGGTTCAAGAAAAAAAGAGCGCGAGAGGAGTCGTGACGACAAAATACTGGTACAATTTATTGCGAACTGCAAGGTTTTCTTCAGAATAAGTATTTTTTAATAGCAGTAGTAACGTATTGGCCGTCTTATTAATTTTTATACAACACAAATGCTGAAAGAAAATAAATCAAATACAATCATGAAAATAAACACCTAAAACACATACCTGTGTAATTAAGAAAGGTATATTTTTTAGTCGTCATTGGTGATTTGTTATGTTGTAGGTGTAACATAAGCAGCTTCCTTGTGGTGCACTTGACAAAGGAAGGTTCAGACGTGGACATAACTTCAACACGTTTATTAAACTATTTACACTTCTATTACTCGGGTTCGACACTACTGCTAATCCTACTATAGCTACCCAGACTGACTAACCAGCTGCTGCAATCCACGTGGTGGGTGTAATATTGGAAGAACTTCGGATCATTCGGGAGGCAGAGGGGGTCATAGATAGCAGCTTCAGGGAATTAGTTACACCAAAGATTGGAGATAGATGGGTAACTGTAAGAGGGACTGGGAAAAAACAGTCAGTGCAGGGATCCCCTGCGGTCGTTCCCCTGAGAAACAAGTATACCGCTTTGGATACTTGTGGGGGGGACAACTTACCAGGGGTAAGCCATGGGGTACGGGCCTCTGGCACGGAGTCTGTCCCTGTTGCTCAGAAGGGAAGGGGGGAGAGGAGCAGAGCATTAGTAATTGGGGACTCTATAGTCAGGGGCACAGATAGGAGATTTTGTGGGAGCGTGAGAGACTCACGTTTGGTATGTTGCCTCCCAGGTGCAAGGGTACGTGATGTCTCGGATCGTGTTTTCCGGGTCCTTAAGGGGGAGGGGGAGCAGCCCCAAGTCGTGGTCCACATTGGCACTAACGACATAGGTAGGAAAGGGGATAAGGATGTCAGGCAGGATTTCAGGTAGCTAGGATGGAAGCTAAGAGCTTGAACAAACAGAGTTGTTATCTCTGGGTTGTTGCCCGTGCCACGTGATAGTGAGATGAGGAATAGGGAGAGAGAGCAATTAAACACGTGGCTACAGGGATGGTGCAGGCGGGAGGGATTCAGATTTCTGGATAACTGGGGCTCTTTCTGGGGAAGGTGGGACCTCTACAGACAGGATGGTCTACATCTGAACCTGCGGGGCACAAATATCCTGGGGGGGAGATTTGTTAGTGCTCTTTGGGGGGGTTTAAACTAATGCAGCAGGGGCATGGGAACCTGGATTGTAGTTTTAGGGTAAGGGAGAATGAGAGTATAGAGGTCAGGAGCTCAGATTTGACGTCGCAGGAGGGGGCCAGTGTTCAGGTAGGTGGTTTGAAGTGTGTCTACTTCAATGCCAGGAGTATACGAAATAAGGTAGGGGAACTGGCAGCATGGGTTGGTACCTGGGACTTCGATGTTGTGGCCATTTCGGAGACATGGATAGAGCAGGGACAGGAATGGATGTTGCAGGTTCCGGGGTTTAGGTGTTTTAGTAAGCTCAGAGAAGGAGGCAAAAGAGGGGGAGGTGTGGCGCTGCTAGTCAAGAGCAGTATTACGGTGGCGGAGAGGATGCTAGATGGGGACTCATCTTCCGAGGTAGTATGGGCTGAGGTTAGAAACATGAAAGGAGAGGTCACACTGTTGGGAGTCTTCTATAGGCCTCCAAATAGTTCTAGGGATGTAGAGGAAAGGATGGCGAGGATGATCCTGGATAAGAGCGAAAGTAACAGGGTAGTTATTATGGGAGACTTTAACTTTCCAAATATTGACTGGAAAAGATATAGTTCGAGTACATTAGATGGGTCGTTTTTTGTACAGTGTGTGCAGGAGGGTTTCCTGACACAATATGTTGACAGGCCAACAAGAGGCGAGGCCACATTGGATTTGGTTTTGGGTAATGAACCAGGCCAGGTGTTGGATTTGGAGGTAGGTGAGCACTTTGGGGACAGTGACCACAATTCGGTGACGTTTACGTTAAGGATGGAAAGGGATAATTATACACCGCAGGGCAAGAGTTATAGCTGGGGGAAGGGAAATTATGATGCCATTAGACGTGACTTGGGGGGATAAGGTGGAGAAGTAGGCTGCAAGTGTTGGACACACTGGATAAGTGGAGCTTGTTCAAGGATCAGCTACTGCGTGTTCTTGATAAGTATGTACCGGTCAGGCAGGGAGGAAGGTGCCGAGCGAGGGAACCGTGGTTTACCAAAGAAGTGGAATCTCTTGTTAAGAGGAAGAAGGAGGCCTATGTGAAGATGAGGTGTGAAGTTTCAGTTGGGGCGATGGATAGTTACAAGGTAGCGAGGAAGGATCTAAAGAGAGAGCTAAGACGAGCAAGGAGGGGACATGAGAAGTATTTGGCAGGAAGGATCAAGGAAAACCCAAAAGCTTTCTATAGGTATGTCAGGAATAAGCGAATGACTAGGGAAAGAGTAGGACCAGTCAAGGACAGGGATGGGAAGTTGTGTGTAGAGTCTGAAGAGATAGGCGAGATACTAAATGAATATTTTTCGTCAGTATTCACTCAGGAAAAAGATAATGTTGTGGAGGAGAATGCTGAGCTCCAGGTAAATAGATTAGATGGCATTGAGGTACGTAGGGAAGAGGTGTTGGCAATTCTGGACAGGCTGAAAATAGATAAGTCCCCGGGACCTGATGGGATTTATCCTAGGATTCTCTGGGAGGCCAGGGAAGAGATTGCTGGACCATTGGCTTTGATTTTTATGTCATCATTGGCTACAGGAATAGTGCCAGAGGACTGGAGGATAGCAAATGTGGTCCCTTTGTTCAAAAAGGGGAGCAGAGACAACCCCGGCAACTATAGACCGGTGAGCCTCACGTCTGTAGTGGGTAATGTCTTGGAGGGGATTATAAGAGACAAGATTTATAATCATCTAGATAGGAATAATATGATCAGGGATAGTCAGCATGGCTTTGTGAAGGGTAGGTCATGCCTCACAAACCTTATCGAGTTCTTTGAGAAGGTGACTGAACAGGTAGACGAGGGTAGAGCAGTTGATGTGGTGTATATGGATTTCAGCAAAGCGTTTGATAAGGTTCCCCACGGTACGCTATTGCAGAAAATACGGAGGCTGGGGATTGAGGGTGATTTAGAGATGTGGATCAGAAATTGGCTAGCTGAAAGAAGACAGAGGGTGGTGGTTGATGGGAAATGTTCAGAATGGAGTTCTGTCCCAAGTGGAGTACCACAAGGATCTGTTCTGGGGCCGTTGCTGTTTGTCATTTTTATCAATGACCTAGAGGAAGGCGCAGAAGGGTGGGTGAGTAAATTTGCAGACGATACTAAAGTCGGTGGTGTTGTCGATAGTGTGGAAGGAAGTAGCAGGTTACAGAGGGATATAGATAAGCTGCAGTACTGGGCTGAGAGGTGGCAAATGGAGTTTAATGTAGAGAAGTGTGAGGTGATTCACTTTGGAAGGAATAACAGGAATGTGGAATATTTGGCTAATGGAAAAGTTCTTGAAAGTGTGGATGAGCAGAGGGATCTAGGTGTCCATGTACATAGATCCCTGAAAGTTGCCACCCAGGTTGATAGGGTGGTGAAGAAGGCCTATGGAGTGTTGGCCTTTATTGGTAGAGGGATTGAGTTCCGGAGTCAGGAGGTCATGTTGCAGTTGTACAGAACTCTGGTACGGCCGCATTTGGAGTATTGCGTACAGTTCTGGTCACCGCATTATAGGAAGGACGTGGAGGCTTTGGAGCGGGTGCAGAGGAGATTTACCAGGATGTTGCCTGGTATGGAGGGAAAATCTTATGAGGAAAGGCTGATGGACTTGAGGTTGTTTTCGTTGGAGAGAAGAAGGTTAAGAGGAGACTTAATAGAGGCATACAAAATGATCAGAGGGTTAGATAGGGTGGACAGTGAGAGCCTTCTCCCGCGGATGGAAATGGCTAGCACGAGGGGACATAGCCTTAAACTGAGGGGTAATAGATATAGGACAGAGGTCAGAGGCAGGTTCTTTACGCAAAGAGTAGTGAGGCCGTGGAATGCCCTACCTGCTACAGTAGTGAACTCGCCAACATTGAGGGCATTTAAAAGTTTATTGGATAAACATATGGATGATAATGGTATAGTGTAGGTTAGATTGCTTTTGTTTCGGTGCAACATCGTGGGCCGAAGGGCCTGTACTGCGCTGTATTGTTCTATGTTCTATGTTCTATAACCCTGTGTCTGTTCTCACTGACTGTCTCCACTGGAAAGAGGCAGATCATGTGTGTGGTGCCCTTTATATATGGGTTGGTGTAATGCCCCCCTGTGGTCATGTCACCTCCGTGAGTATCGTAAATGTCTATTGGTCATCTCCTATCTAACTGATCTATTGGCTGAGTGTGTGTGTGTGTGATGTTTCTGGTGCTCCCTCTAGTGTCTAGTTAGCCTACATGCATTTACATTGATGCACATCACCACAGTTGGTACTAACTTTTTTTGTATAAACTTTATTATCCCAAGTAGGCTTACATTAACACTGCAATGTAGTTACTGTGAAAAGCCCCGAGTCGCCACATTCCAGTGCCTGTTCGGGTACACAGATGAACAATTCAGAATGTCCAAATTACCTAACAGCATGTCTTTGTGGGAAGAAACCAGAACACCCGGAGGAAACCCACGTAGACACAGGGAGAATGTGCAGACTCCGCACAGGCGGTGACCCAAGCCAAAAATCGAACTTGGGACCCTGGAGCTGTGAAGCATCTCTGCTAACCACTGTGCTACCGTTATCCCCATCATATTATATTGTAACATATGCAGGAATTATTCTAAGTTATTTAAGAAAGTAATTAAATTAAATTGACTAAATGACATAAGAAAAACAATGGAAGGACAGCTCTTACGTTGCAGCTGTGTAATGTGGGTGCTTCTAGATACAAACATGATCCAGGACAAACATGTCTGCAGAAACTGTAAGTAGCTCAAGCCATTCTGGATCAGGATTCTAAACCTGGAAGCCACATTGCAGACACTGAACAGCATAAGGGAAGGAGAGGAATACCTGGACACTTTGTTCCAAAAGGTGGCCGGACCTCTTAGAACAGGGTCATCTATTTTGAATGGCAGCAAGGGACAGGGGGATGTGACTGTGAGTGAGGCAGATGAAGAGACTTAGCAGGTAGTTGTTGTGGAGCCTCAGATTTTGCAATTGTCAAATAACAAGGGGTGGGATATTACATGGGCCGATAGTGGAATTGGGAAACATGATTGTGCGGAGAATTGCACGTCAGCTGAAAATTGAGGCCTGCGCCGGGCGCCCGATAGAATACCATGGTCGGCGCCTCAACAGTGGCGTGAATGAATTCCATGCCGCATGTACAGTAAACCATTAATTAGGTCTAACTCGCACGCACAGTAAACACCATTGGCATATCATTAATGGGCCCATATACTGTTCTCCAGGGCTCACGCGATGCTCCGCCTCTTCCATGAAGAATTAGCGATGGCAAAGTTCACTTGTGGTTTTAAAAATCGGGAATCAGCGCAGTGGCTGCTGAGGGAGAGAGCAGAGGTACGTCATGTTCCCAGAGGTGCGGCCATGGGCTGCTGGCTCTGCCGTGGCATGGCTGGCTGGGGGTGGAGGGGGGGGGCTTCTGCCAGGCCTGGGAGGAGCAATGGAGGGACCAGAGGATAGACTGTGGCATTGGAGTGACCCACAGGACCAGGATGTCCAGGCACAAACCACCATTGCCACGGCCTGCAAGGTAGCCACATTGCTGCGCACCCCACTGGCTGACCACGTGGCCATAGTTGCATCGAGCGACATCGGCCATATGGGTGCACCCACGCAATCCCCCAACACCAACCCCTCGCGCAATCCCACCTCCGCCCCCCCAACCACCCCAGCCACCCAAGCCCCCACCCACAAACAAGTGCCACCCGCTGGCGGGGCATCATGTGGTCCACCCAAGAGTAATGCCCAGTGTAGTCCCTAGAGGAGTGTACCGGATGGGGGCCGGAGTGCGTACATCTGGCATGGCTCTGGTCAGCCTGCAGGTACCCCTGGTGGCAGGGGTGGATGCCAGAGCCAGAGGCCCTCGCGGTGTCTGGCACCGACGGAGCAAGGGGTGCGGAACTGAGGGAACAGCCAGGGTGTGGGGATGGGGGATGCACAAGGGGGCGGGTGGGTCATGCAGGGCCATGGTCATCGTGCAGCCCGTTTGACCTGGCTGGGCACGGGGGTATGCACCATGCTAACATGTCTGCCTTTCGCCTCCTGCAGACAATGGATGTTCGAATCCAACCAGGAATGGTTGTCATCAGCCTAGCCGTCACAGCCCTGGAGGATGCACTGAGGCTGTACGAGCAAGAGCTGCTTGGGGAGGCACCTGCAGCAATGAACCTGTCCCAGAGGCACAGCAGAAAGTCAGTGAGGATGGAGAGCCGGTTGTCCTACAGGCCGAGGAAGAGGTGGGAATTAGCCACTGCATTAGACCTCATGTGTACCGGCAGTGGCTATCATATGAGGACCTGCCAGACTGGGCAGGGCGTCGAAGACTCTGGCTGAGCACGGGGACCGTATGGCATATCTGCTGGATCATGGCGCACCTGAAGCCGTGTGGGTATTGGGGAGGACACCCGCTCCCGATAGCCATCAAGGTGACGGTTGCCCTGAACCTTTTCACCACGGGGTCCTTCCAGACGTCGAGTGGGGACTTGTCAGGGATCTTGCAGACCTTGGGACACAGATGTATCCATGCCTTCATGCAGGCCCTGTATGTCCGCTCAGCAAAATATATAAGCTTCAATGTGGACCGAGACCAATGGGATGTCCGGGCAGCATAGTTCACCACCATTGCCGGGATGCCCCAGTTGCATGTTCCCCCACAAGTACTGGCACATGAGAGGGTGGTCTTGACAAACCGAAAGGTGCTGCACTCCATGAACGTGCAGCTGAGGGTGGCATGGTGGTGCAATGGTTAGCACTGCTGTCTCACGGTACGAAGTTCCCTGATTCGATCCCGGCCCTGGGTCACTGTCCATGTTGAGTTTGCACTTTCTCCCTGTGGCTGAGTGGGTCTCACCCCCAGAACCCAAAAGATGTGCAGGGTAGGTGAATTGGCCATGTAAAATTGGCCCTTAATTGGGAAAAAGAATATTTGGATACTCTAAATTTATATTTAAAAAAAGGAACATGCAGCTGGTGTGTGACCACATTTTCTAGAAACCCGAAACCCATCTGGACGGCAGGTAGTCCCTGGGGTTGGGCCGCTCACCAACCATTCGCCGCTTGGGGGTTCCTACCTCCACCTGATGTACTGCTGAAGAATCAAGCTTGGGTAGATGTAACAAATTACAGGGTTGATTCCAGGCAGGAGACCATAATAATAACATGGGAAATGACAGTCATGGAATAGCAGGAAGAGATAGAGAGATAAAACCTAAAAATACATCAACCATCAAGAAAGGCTGTTACAAATAGAGCAAAAAAACTGAAGACTAGGCATGTAGCACTCATAACAAAGTAAATTAATTTATGTGCATTGCAGTAAATGAATATGATCTGATAGCCGTTACAGAGACATGGGTATAGGATGACAAGGATTGTTTTCAGAATATTGAGGGGTATATGACATTCAAGAAGAATAGGAAACTAGGCAAAGATGGAAGGGTAGCTTTGTTAATCAAGGCATTGGTGAGATAGTTAGAGATTACCTTAGTTCAGGAGATTATGAAGTAAAATCAGTTTGTGTGAAGATGATGAATAGTAGGGAAAATAAATCACTAGTGGCAGTGGTCAACAGGCCCCCTAACGGTCACCACAATGTCGGACAAAGTATGCAAGAAGAAAAATTAGGTGCTTGTGATAAAGGGGCAGCAATAATCAATGGTGATTTTAATCTATACATAAAATGGAAAAATCAGATTGTGGTAGCCTGCATGAGGAGATCACGGAGTACCTTTGCAATAGTCCTCGGGTCTTAAAAGAGGTAGCTAATATAGATGCATTGGTGCTAATTTTACAAAATTCACTAGATTCTGGAAAGGTTCCATCAGACTGGAAAGTAGCAAATATAATGGGCGGGATTCTCCGTCCCGCCAGCCGGCCAGTGGGGTTTCTCATCGTGGGCAGCCCCGTGCCATCGGGAAATCCCCGGGCTGCCGGCCAAACGGAGTTTCCTGACAGCGGAGAATCCAACCCAATGCCTTTGTTCAAAAAGTGAGGAAGGCAGAAAACAGGAAACAAGAGGCCAGTTAGTTTGATGCCTTGTTTGGGAAGGTGTTACAATCAATCATTAAGGAGGTCATAGCTCGATACTTAGAAAATCTCTAGGTAGACTCAACATGGTTTTGTAACAGGAAAATCATATTTAACCACTTTATTGCAGTTCTTTGAAGAAGTAAAATTTATTGTGGATAAAGGCGAACCTGTACATTCTCCCAATGGGCGGCTAAGTGCCGACGCTGGAGTAAAAACGGGAGTAACATAGAACATAGAAAATACAGCACAGAACAGGCCCTTCGGCCCACAATGTTGTGCTGAACCTTTGTCCTAGATTAATCATAGATTATCATTGAATTTACAGTGCAGAAGGAGGCCATTCGGCCCCCTGAGTCTGCACCGGCTCTTGGAAAGAGCACCCTACCCAAACTCAACACCTCCACCCAACACCAAGGGCAATTTTGGACACTAAGGGCAATTTATCATGGCCAATTCACCTACCCTGCACATCTTTGGACTGTGGGAGGAAACCGGAGCACCCGGAGGAAACCCACGCAGACACGGGGAGGACGTGCAGACTCCGCACAGACAGTGACCCAAGCCGGAATCGAACCTGGGACCCTGGAGCTGTGAAGTAATTGTGCTATCCACAATGCTACCGTGCTGCCCTTAAGAACAAATAAATACACTATATCATTTTACCATAATCCATGTACCTATCCAATAGCTGCTTGAAGGTCCCTAATGTTTCCGACTCAACTACTTCCACAGGCAGTGCATTCCATGCCCCCACTACTCTGGGTAAAGAACCTACCTCTGATATCCCTCCTATATCTTCCACCTTTCACCTTAAATTTATGTCCCCTTGTAATGGATTGTTCCACCCGGGGAAAAAGTCTCTGACTGTCTACTCTATCTATTCCCCTGATCATCTTATAAACCTCTATCAAGTTGCCCCTCATCCTTCTCCGTTCTAATGAGAAAAGGCCTAGCACCCTCAACCTTTCCTCGTAAGACCTACTCTCCATTCCAGGTAACATCCTGGTAAATCTTCTTTGCACCTTTTCCAAAGCTTCCACATCCTTCATAAAATGAGGTGACCAGAACTGTACACAGTACGCCAAATGTGGCCTTACCAAAGTTTTGTACAGCTGCATCATCACCTCACAGCCCTTAAATTCAATCCCTCTGTTAATGAATGCGAGCACACCATAGGCCTTCTTCACAGCTCTACCCACTTGAGTGGCAACTTTCAAAGATGTATGAACATCTTTTTACTCCGGCGTCGGCACCCGTTCTGGGACCCCATTCTGCAGCACACAGGGGCTAGGACGCTGCCCCAGCTGCCGATCTCGGCCTGAACCCGGCGCCGCGGGGTCCGCGCATGCGCAGTTGGGCCGGCGGCAACTAGCACACGCGCAGTGGCCTTCTTCCCCGCAGCGGCCCCAACGCCAAATGGTGCAGAGCTACTGGAGCCAGCGCGGAGGAAAGGAGGCTGGGGGGCAGAGAGGCTGGCCCGCCGATCGGTGGGCCCCGAATGCGGGCCAGGCCACTACGGAGGCCCACCCGGGGTCGAAACCCCCTTCCCCCCCACAGAACGCACCCGGAACCTTTAATGCCTAGGTCCCGCCGACCCATAGCAGATAGAACGGCGCCGGCGGGACTCGGCTTTTTGTTGACGGCCGCTCAGCCGATCCGGCCCGGAGAATCGGCGCGCCGGCCCATGCCGGGCCGCGTCGGAGAGTCGCCACATATCCTGATCAGCGCCGTGCCAACCACGGCGGCGCCAATGGCGCCGATTCTCCACATTGCGGAGAATTGCGTCCCGGCGTCGGAGCGGCGTGGCGCGATTCGTGTGACGCCGCGCCGATTCTCCGACCCAGTGGGGGATCGAAGAATTCCGCCTATTGTACTTGGATTTCCAGAAACCATTTGATAAGATGCCACATCAAAGGTTATACCGGAAAATAAATGCTCATAGTGTCGGGGAGAACACGAATAGAAGATTGGCTAGCTGGCAGAAAACCAAGAGCATGCATCTGGAACTTTTTCTGAATTGCAAGATGTGACCTGTGGAGTCCCACATGGTTCTGGCTGGGGCCTCAACTTTATACAATTTGTAACAATTGTCATGATATCCAAACATACACATCATGATAGACACACCAACAGACAAATCAGAACACACAACACCACAACCAATCACAGAAAGATATAAAAGCACAAACACGACACCTGGTGGTCAGTATTAGCTGGAGGGGAGGACCAGGACAGACCTGCTACACGACACACTCAGGGAGACAGCACGTGCAGAGTATCCAGAACTAACTGTAGATAAGAGTTAAAATAAAATAGAGTTGTACTACATATAACTGTGTTGGCTCATCTGTGCACCAGAGAACCCAACACTACATGGTACAGGAGTGGATCGAAACCTGCCGGCATACCTCAGTGTACAGAGACAACCAGCAGTGCCCAGGCAAAATGACAGAGCTCCCGGTTCCGCAGCCGCTCCAGTGCCACGGCGATCTCCGCGAAAACTGGCGGCGATTCCGGCAAGTGTTCAAATTGTTCCTGGTGGCAGCTGAACTCCAAGACCAGGATGATAGCGAAAAAATTGAATTTCTCCTCACCATCGCCGGTGCAAGGACAAGAGAAATATTCACAAGGTTCAGGTTCTTCAGGAGGCAGCAAAGGTACGATTACCAGGCAGTCCTAGACAAATTCTCCAAGTACTGTGAAGAAAACGCAATCCAATCGGCAAGTAAAGGTAAGAAAAGCGGCAGTACTCACCTCGTGGCCGGGATCCCGGAGCCCGAATTCCCAGAGGCCGAAATCCCGGGCCTGAGAGAGGGCTGGGTCGAGGTCGGCGGCCATCTTGCTAAAGGTATCACGCTAGCACAGTTGCGCAAGCAGTGCGCAGAACCGGAAGTTTCGTTTCCGCATGCGCGAGATGCTGCGCATGCGCAGTCAAGAAAACGGCCATCGGTAAAGGAACAGCGATTTGAGCATGCGCAGTCGCTTCCTACGTGCTACATACCGAGCGTCAGGATGTCAGAGGCCCCAGACCGCACTAATTTCAAGGGGAAACGTCCCAAATCCAATTTAAAAGGGAAACGTCCCAAATCAAAAAAACAAAAATCTGTTAAAGCTGTAAAACAACCTTCCCTCACCTGGAATGACAGCACATTGCCGCAAATTGACCCAGGAGATGAATTTGACCTCCGAAGAACCCTCCGACAAGCAGTAACCTACGCACAAGCCGATGATTCCGACCTCGAATACTTCGATGATGATCTTTACAGTGTTTCCGGACCTCGCGAGCCCAATGATAGCTCCGTGGTCCTATACGATTATGACTCGGACGAACCTTTCATGTTGCACATTGGCGGCCCCCACATTGAATCCGACGCAGATGCGGATTCATTTTTCGGATTTGAGGATCTTCAACCCAGCAGATATGACGTTCCAACTTATCAGTACCGGATGATGCTGCAGCCTGACATTAACAGACAGGGAGTGGTGCAAGCACACGGAGAGCGCCCTGCTGCCACACAGAGCGTGGTCCACGTCCCGCTCAACGTTCCCGACTCTATGAAAGAAGACATGCAAGACTCCAGAGCGCAGTCCTCGCATGAACCAGAAGTGACTCCAGAGTCACAAGCCTCCACAGCAAGCTCGTGGACAGACTCCACAATTGCAGAAATGCAAGACTCCAGAGCGCAGTCCTTGCATGAACAAGAAGTGACTCCAGAGTCACAAGCCTCCACAGAGAGCTCGTGGACAGCCTCCACGATAGAAGCAACGCAAGACTCCAATGTGCGGTCCTTGCAGGAACAAGACCATGAGGGTCTAGCAACCTCTCCTGACCAACCAGCGGCAGACGATGCAAGTGTGCCATGCTCACGTGAACAGCAAGAAGGCTATAACAGTCTACCATGCTCCACTACACAGCAGCATGACCATGACGGTCTCTCATGCTACAATGAAGGGCACAGAGCTGAAGACTGTTCCAGCCCAACTGAAGACAAGCCAAAGGAATCGCCTCTTCCAAGCCCGAAGAAAAAAGGTTTATGCGCTGACCTTCAGGATCATTATAGCCGAACAGAGATTAATAATGCTGCACGGTCACAGAAGGATGCTGAGGATTTGCTAAAGAAATTAATTGAATGTTTAACTTGCAAGGAGCAGACTGAGAATTGCCAGTGTTTTAGTACGGATCGAAAAAATGGACAAGACATTGATCCTCAGGTAATGGAAATAACTCAACCTGAATCATATCTACAGCAGGGACAAATGTCTCCCTTCAACACAACGCCGCAAAGTCCCAACTTCGGAGACCAGCAGTTAGTCAGTAATGACTCTTCAAACCTTGAGGGGAACATTAATTGCATTGAACCTATACACACTCCACTGATAAATGAGCAGAACATTGGAGCAAGAATCCTGAGGACACCGACATCGAGTAGCCAGATAACGAATTTAAAACCCGCAGCAGTTTCAAGTGAACCAAGTGTGCTTTCCACTAATGGTGAAGATGCAGATAAGGTCGACCCGATTATCCATTGTACCACACTAACCCCAGTGATTAAGCAGTTATGTATGGGGAGTATAATGTGGGCAATTGAGAACAGTAAAAGAGAGACTGTGACCATGCCAGTCCCAGCAAAATCAGACCCAGAGACCATGAAGGCATGTACATTAGACAAAGATACATATGAGGTACCTGAGAAGAAAAGTGAAACGGAATGTTCTTTGGAAAATAGTACAATGTCGATAGAAACATTGGATCCTATATTCGAGACCATACATATGGGAGAATTTGGGGGTAATAAACAAGGTTCTGCAATGTCTGGGGGAAGATTTAAAATTCCAAAGAAGAAAAGCCCAAATGAAGGACAACGGCAGGACAATGACAGTCCACCGACATGGTGTGCACCACCAGGTGAAAACTCTGACAATTTACCCAACCCTAGTGAACAGCAAGCTGCTAATGAGGATCTATCCACGGGATGTGAGACGAGTGACGACAGCATCCCACTTCCCATGCAAAAGGTGCAAGGTGACAGACCTCGCCTAGTGCGTACCGAGGCACTCGACGATCACGGTGGGACACTGATGACTGCGGTGGCGGCGCACCGCTTCCACCCTCGATGGCTCGAGCCTCTCCACTGGTCGGTGCATTCCTGCATGTTCCGACTCCAGAAGTGCAGCTTCAGGGAAGCTCGGCTGCCTCCAGTGAACCTGTTGGGACTCCGGACGGGGAGCATCGACGGAAGGCAGACCGGACTCCAGATGGGGGGCAGCCAAGCGCCGACTCTGATTCGCGCATGCCAGACCTTGCTCCGGACGGGCGGTGTCGCGGCCTCGGTGATGGCACGCTCAGGGTGACGGCGGATGCCACGGCGACAGGAAATGGATCGCGTGGCAGTCCCACTGGGTCGGCAGTGGTGACCAGCACCGGTGGTCCAAGACGGGCACACCAATTCGCGCCATCGCCAGACGTTGATGCGAGCAACAATTCTCTCTCCAAGGCGACATGCTTCGACGTTTCTCTGCGGAGTCGCCCTTCCGGCACAGCAGGTGGCCGGAACCAGCGTGCACGGTCTCGGCCAACTTCCACATCTGGCACAGTCATCGCCTTGCATGATATTAGTGATGGTGCTTCTTCGATGGCAACGACCCATTGGCTACAAGATGCCATCCACCACAAACATAAAAAGAAAAAAGACTCCACCTTGTTCCTGGCATGCAGGGCGGATGGATTGGTGCGTAGGCGCAATCAGCGAGCTTTGCGCCGCCTTCCACGCTCGCAACTGAACCGTACACACACGCCGGATCCTCCACTGGTTCCCAAGGATGACTTCGTGGAGATGCCACGGATCATGCCCCTTCCATCGCCACCAGAACTAAACCACAGCCAAGGCAACACTAACAAAGATGTTGAATGTTATATTTGCACGAATGAAAAACCAAGCACTGCACGAAGTACAACAAATGGAAAAGTAGAGACTTCGGCAGCAGCATCACCTCCAACAGTCCAAGGTGAACCAGTGTGACCCCAAATCTCCACAGCTGAACCGGCTTGAGGACCAGCCTATTCTTGAGGCGGTCACCCATTAGACTGGACTTATAACGCTGTTCATACGTTCAAAAAGTCAAACACTTCTGCATTATAACCTGTTGTTGTTTATCGTTCCAGATATCGTCTGACCGGACCACGGTTCAAGTTTTTTTTTTTCTCTCTCATTCATGTTTTGTTATGGTACAACCTTGTTAGTGTGACGCACCCGGCATCGCCCCATGTAAATAGTTACGTCATATACACACGCTGTACACAACACACACACACACTCTTAGATGCACTCACGACGCGATTATATTTATAACCACGTAGGCACATACCTTTGTAAAAAGGGGGGATGTCATGATATTCAAACACACACATCATGATAGACACACCAACAGACAAATCAGAACACACAACACCACAACCAATCACAGAAAGATATAAAAGCACAAACACGACCCCCGGTGGTCAGTATTAGCTGGAGGGGAGGACCAGGACAGACCTGCTACACGACACACTCAGGGAGACAGCACGTGCAGAGTATCCAGAACGAACTGTAGATAAGAGTTAAAATAAAATAGAGTTGTACCACATACAACTGTGTTGGCTCATCTGTGCACCAGAGAACCCAACACCACAACAATGACTCAGATGACGGGACCAAAGGCATAGTAACTAAATATACAATTGACACAAAGATAAACCTATGTTTTGAAGAGGACATAAGGAGGTTGAAGAGGGATATAGATAGGTTGAGTGAGTGGGCAGAAATCATATAATGTGGGGAAAACAGGAAGCTGGTCACTTTGGCAAGAAGAATAAAAAGGCAGATTATTACCTAAATGGAGAACGACTGCAGAATTCCGAGGTGCAGAGGGATTCAGGTGTTCTTGTGCACGAGTCACAACAAGTAAGTACGTGGGTCAGTAAGTAATGAAAAAGATAGATGAATTCTTAACAGGCAAGGGTATTAAAGGATTTCACGGTAGAAGGGATTGTGACATTAGAGACACAAACAGATCAACTATGATATTATTGAATGGCGGAGCAAGCTTGAGAAACTGAATGGCCTATTGTTTTATATTCCTAAGACACTTCACAGGAGAATTATCAAATAAAATATGTCACTGAGTGACACACGCGACCAAAAGTTTAAACAAAGAATTGAGTTCTAAGGAGTATGTTAAATGACGCTTTGACAAAGAGTCATTGGACTCGAAACATTCACTCTTTTCTCTCCCTACAGATGCTGCCAGACCTGCTGAGATTTTCCAGTATTTCCTCTTTCATTTCAGGGGCAAAATTCTCTGGAAACGGCGCGATGTCCGCCGACTCAGATGGGCATTGTGCCGCCCCAAAGGTGCGGAATGCTCCGCATCTTTGGGGGCCGAGCCCCAACGTTGAGGGGCTAGGCCGACGCCGGAGGAATTTCCACCCCGCCAGCTGGCGGAAAAGGCCTTTGGTGCCCCGCCAGCTGGCGCGGAAATGACATCTCGGGGCGGCACATGCGCGGGAGCGTCAGCGGCAGCTGACAGTTTCCCACGCATGCGCAGTGGAGGGAGTCTCTTCCGCCTCCGCCATGGTGGAGACTGTGGCGGAGGCGGAAGGGAAAGAGTGCCCCCACGGCACAGGCCCGCCCGCGGATCGGTGGGCCCCGATCCCGGGCCAGGCCACCGTGGGGGCACCCCCCCGGGGCCAGATCGCCCCGCGCCCCCCCCAGGACCCCGGAGCCCGCCCGCGCCGCCTTGTCCCGCTGGTAAGGTAGGTGGTTCAATTTACGCCGGCAGGACAGGCAATTTATCGGCGGGACTTCGGCCCATCTGGGCCGGAGAATCGAGCGGGGGGGCCCGCCAACCGGAACGCCGCGATTCCCGCCACCGCCGAATCTCCGGTGCCGGAGACTTCGGCAACCGGCGGGGGCGGGATTCACTCCAGCCCCCGGCGATTCTCCGATCCGGCGGGGGGTCGGAGAATGTCGCCCCAGATTCCAGCATCCGCAGTAATTTGCTTTTTTACCTAACAGCACGTCTTTCCGGACTTGTGGGAGGAAACGGTAGCACCCAGAGGAAACCCACGTAGACACGGGGAGAACGTGTAGACTCCGTACAGACAGTGATCCAAACTGGGAAACGAACCTTGCACCCTGGCGCTGTGAAGCAACACTGCTAACCACTATGCAACCGTGGTGGGTGAATGGCATTTGATGCCAGTTACGATGTGGGCAGCATAAAGAAGATCCAAAGTGATACAAGCTCTTGCCCTGAAGAGACTGGGGGTGGGATTCTCTGACCCTGAGGCTCAGTGTTGACGTCGTCGTAAACGCCGGGGTCGGGACGGCGTCGCGTGAATCGTGCCCGGCCCGGCGATTCTCCGACCCGGCCCCGGGGTCAGAGAATCCCGCCCTGGGTTTTTATTCTACAGCATTAAAACTAAACATTAAAAACTGTTTGAACATCATGCTTTACACAATGTGAAATGTGCAGTGCCTCTTGGGGCAGTAACTTGATAACAAGTGCTGAAACATAATCTACCTTGATGGTTGGCTTCACTGACATTAGACAGGTTGTGTGTAAAACTGTTAAGAATTCAGGATGCCTTGCACACCCACTTCAGGCAAATAGTCCATTTGATTCTGTGGCCCGATCAGGCTTAGACCAGCTTTTGACAAAAGAAGAGTCCCTTAGCCAGCCTGCAGCGACAGGAACTCCAAGCAAGATATCAGTTGAAATAATATACCCAACTATTTTGACTTATCTAAGATGATAAATGTATTGTGTAACCTGCGGCAGGAGCAGGAAAAAAAAACCTTGGGCTTACAACTCACAATTTACAGTAGTTTCTCCTGGGGTTGGATATATCAAGGGCAAAGCGAGCCACTGACAATAACTCTGTTAAAATATCTTTTTTAACACTTCAAAATATCTCTCTTCCCTGGAAACTCTCTGAGCAAAGGATATAACACAATGAAGAAAACTCACAATGTCAACACACCTCCCACACAAAGCAATAAATAGGACTCACTGTACACAATCTCTTTTGCAGATAATATTGAGCAAAGTATAATTGTGGTTAGTTTTATCGCATTTGACATTTTTTTGAAAACATCAGTAAAGAAATAAGTGGGAATCATGTTGCAATAATGTTCAAATGTACACATTTGTGTGAAAATCTTTGCTGTATTGAAGATACAATGCCATTCTTCCCAGATACATTCATATTCATGCAAACTGAGATATTTCAAGGTAATGACCAGAGCATTCGCAGGCGGCAGGATTTCCTGGTCCCACCACCAACGTAGCCTGGCCCCCGGATATCCCAATGGTGTGGGATGGCTTCAATGGGAATTCCCATTGACAGTGATGTCATGGTATTCAGATAAACATCATGGTGCAAACCTACATACACACTGATGGACAGATCAACGGGCCAATCAATACACACACAACATCACAGCCAATCACAGGCAAGAGCGTACACACTATAAAACGGGGAACACGACAGTTCCCGCTCATTCCAGCAGGAGACAGCTCAGGGCACAGAGCTCACAGCAAGCCACTCAGACATTCACCATGTGCTGAATGCTTCTCCAAGATAGTGTTAGGGCTATGTCCACAGGTTCAAGGGTAATGAACGAACCACAGTAACCAGTTTACAGATGTTGTTGTTGTTAGAAATAAAACTGAGTTGTACCATCCGCAACCGTGTTGGTTCGTCTATGTAGCAGAGCACCCAACACGACATAGTACCAGGATTGGAATCCAGTAACTGTGAGACCTACCTACGCATCTTAAGGAATCCGTCATCCTGTGCCATGGACACCATCAGCCCACCGCAGCCGCTCCAAATCGCTGGTAACCTCGGTGTCAACTGGAAGCTGTTCAAACAGCACTTCCAGTTCTTCCTAGAAGCCACAGAAAGGGAGAATGCTTCGGACATCAGGAAAATCGCCCTCCTCCTCTCCACAGCTGGGCAACACGCCATCCACATCTACAACTCCCTGGTGTTCGCGGAAGGTGAGGACAAGACGAAGTACAAGACGGTCCTTCTCAAACTCGAGCAACACTTCAGCGTCGAGGTAAATGAGAGCTTTGAGAGGTACCTCTTCCAGCAGTGCCTGCAGGGGAAGGATGAGCCTTTTCAATCTTTCCTAACACACCTCCGTATCCTCGCGCAGTCCTTCGGTTACGAGGCCACCTCCGATTCCATGATTCGGGACCAGATCGTTTTGGGGGTCACCTCAGGCACCCAACGCCAGCAGCTCCTCAAAATTAAAAGCCTCACCCTAGCCACCGCCATCGAAGCCTGCGTCCTCCAGGAAAACATGACCAGCCGCTACTCCCAATTCCAGGCGGCCGAATCGGCACGACAGGGGTCCTACGCGGCCGAATCGGCAAGGCAGGGATCCTACGAGGCCGAGTGTGTCCAGGCGATCGAGTTCTTCCCGGCCCACGGCACGGACGAGGGTGGCCATTTCGCGCGCTTTCCGCGGCCTCCCGCAATTGTACACGCCAAAATAAAACAGCGACGCAGAGGGACGTGACTCGCAGACGCGCTCTACGCAGGACCGAACTGCGCATGTGCGATGGCGCAACGAACACCATGATGTCACGACGTGCGGCAACTGTGGATCCGCACATTTAAAGCGGCAATGTCTGGCAAAGAACCAACAATGCCTCCGCTGTGGCAAGATGGGCCACTACGCTGCCTGCTGTCGAGCAGCTCAACCTGCCAACGCTCCCCAATTCAGCCTCGCAGGGACGTGCGGACAATTCAGCCTCCGTACTCCGAGTCATACCCGGACGATATACAGACCGGTGATACAGACGACCGGGAAGCCTTCCGCGTTGCGGTCATTGACAGGAACCGGATGTCCCCAAGCAGGACCCACCAGCCGATGCCAGTGAACAGTGTCAATCCGGGTGATGAATGATGTGCGACCCTAACGGTCAACTGGTCACCAGTCACATTCCGTTTGGACACTGGGGCCTCCGCCAACCTAATATCATGGTCAGCCTTCTACGCCTTGAAGGTCAGACCACCAATTCGGCCATCCCGTTGTAAGATGGTCGACTACAATGGAAACGTTATCCTGGCCATGGGATCCTGCCAGCTCCAGGTGACACACAACACATACACGGCCACACTGTCTTTCGAGAGAGTTGGATCACCGAAGGACTCCCGGCTAGGCGCACAGGCATACAAGGTTCTCCAACTCGTTCAGTGGTTATACGCTCTGCCTCCAGAAGGCACATCAGACTTTCCGGATGCAGAATTTAGGGCACAGCTCCACTCGCTCCTCGCCCACAACCAGGAGGCATTCGAGGGCATGGGCATACTGCCCTATACCTACAGAATACGTCTCTAACCGGATACCAGCCCGGTCATTCACGCACCTCGCAGAGCCCCAGCACCACTCAAAGACCGCCTCAAGCAGCAGCTGCAGGATCTTCAGGACCAAGGGGTGATATCCCGGGTCACGGAGCCCACGCCATGGGTCAGCTTCATGGTGTGCGTTAAGAAGCTCTCTGGCGAACTCCGGATCTGCAGCGACCTGAAAGACCTAAACAACAACATCATGAGGGAACACTACCCCACACCCAAACGGGAAGAGATCACGAGTGAAATGGCCCGGGCTAAAATTTTCACAAAGCTTGATGCCTCGAAGGGTTTTTGGCAGATCCAACTGGATCAGTCCAGCAGGAAGCTGTGCACCTTCAACACTCCTTTCGGCAGGTTCTGCTATAACAAAATGCTGTTTGGCATCATCTCGGCATCCGAGGTATTCCACAGAATCATGGAACAGATGATGGAGGGCATCGAAGGGGTGTGCGTCTATGTTGACGATGTCATCATCTGGTCCACTACACCACAGGACCACATCAGTCGTCTCCAGCGAGTCTTTACCTGGATACGGGAACACGGCCTGTGCCTCAACCGAGCCAAATGCTCTTTCGGCCAAACTGAGCTTAAGTTTCTGGGGGACCACATATCCCGGTCAGGAGTGCGTCCGGGTGCGGACAAAGTGAGCGCCATTACAGCCGTGCCGCAGCCGGCAGACAAGAAAGCAGTGCCATGCTTTCTCGGGATGGTCAACTCCTGGGGAAGTTCATTCATAACCTTGCCTCCCACACAATGGCTCTTCGCCACCTAGTGAAGAAGTCCACGGGAGTTCCAGTGGCTGCCCGCACACCAGAAGGAATGGGAGGAGCTCAAAATTAAGCTCACCACAGCCCCGGTATTGGCGTTCTTCGACACCTCTCGTGATACGAAGATCTCGACTGATGCCAGCTAGTCCGGCAATGGGGCGGTATTCCTGCAACGGGATGACACTGCATCATGGGCCCCGGTCGCCTATGCCTCACGGGCCATGACCCCCACAGAACAGCGCTATGCGCAGATCGAGAAGGAGTGCCTGGGTTTGTTAACCAGCATAGACAAGTTCCTCGATTACGTGTATGGTCTCCCCCAATTCACCGTGGAAACCGACCATCGCCCCCTGGTCAGCATCATACACAAAGACCAGAACGAGATGACCCCTCGCCTCCAGCGCATCCTGCTCAAGCTCCGGAGGTACGACTTCCAACTGGTCTACACCCCGGGAAAGGACCTCATCATTGTTGATGCCCTATCCAGAGCAGTGAGCACACCGCCCGATTCGGAGGGGTTCGTCTGTCAGGTTGAAGTGCAGGTGGCCTTCACATCGGCAAATCTGCCGGCTGATGATTCAAGTCTGGCACGTATTCGTCAGGAGACTGCGGCTGACCCCCTTCCACAACGTGTGATGCGCCACATGACGGGAGGGTGGCTCAATGGACAGTGCCCACAATTCTACAATGTCCGGGATGACTTGGCCGCCATTGACGGTGTCCTCCTAAAGCTGGACCGGTTGTGATTCCACACAGCATGCACAAGCTGGTTCTCGACCAACTACACAAAGGCCATCTGGGGGTTGAGAAGTGCAGATGGAGGGCCCGAGAAGCCGTGTATTGGCCGGGCATCAGCGACGACATCGCCAACATGGTGCTCAACTGCCCCACCTACCAAAGGTTTCAGCCGGCGCAGCCCCCTGAGACGCTTCAGCCCCATGAGTTTGTGACGTCCCCCTGGACGAAGGTGGGTGTGGACCTTTTTCATGCGCTTGCCAGGGACTACGTCATCATCATAGATTACTTTTCGAATTTTCCAGAGGTCATACTCCTACACGATTTGACATCGTCCGCTGTCATCAGGGCCTGCAAAGACACCTTTCCTCGCCATGGCATTCTGCTTACTGTCATGTCGGACAATGGGCCCTGTTTTGCAAGCCAAGAATGGTCTACATTTGCTGCTTCGTATGGCTTCACACATGTGACGTCCAGCCCTCTGCATCCCCCGTCCAATGGCAAGGGTGAAAAGGGCGTTCACATCGTCAAGCGGCTCCTCTGCAAGGCTGCTGATGCCGGATCGGATTTCTGCTTAGCCCCGCTGGCCTATTGCTCGGCCCCACTAGCCACTGACCTCTCTCCAGCCCAGCAGTTGATGGGTCGCACACTCAGGACCACTGTGCCATCCATTCTGGTCCCTACACCCAACTATGCTCCAGTACTGCAACGGATGCGACAGCAGCGTGCTCAGCAGAAGGTGGCACATGACACTCGGGCAACTGATCTTCCTGCCCTGGCGCCTGGAGACAATGTCCGCATCCACCTACCAGAGGGTGGCTGGTTGGCAACTGCCGAAGTTCTCCGATGCGTGGCTCCCCGCTCGTTCTTGGTTCGCATGCCTGATGGCTCCATTCGCAGGCGCAATCGCCGGGCTCTTCGCCTGTTTCCGCGCTCGCTACATAGAACATAGAAAAATACAGCGCAGAACAGGCCCTTCAGCCCACGATGTTGTGCCGAACCTTTGTCCTAGATTAATCATAGATTATCATTGAATTTGCAGTGCAGAAGGACGCCAATCGGCCCATTGAGTCTGCACCAGCTCTTGGAAAGAGCACCCTACCCAAAGTCAACACCTCCACCCAACACTAAGGGCAATTTTGGACACTAAGGGCAATTTATCACTACGTGATCATACACCGGTGCCACACCCTCCTGTTGTTCCTGATGTCGACTTCGTGGAGCTTCCTGCCACCATGCCCATTCCTCTGTCACCTGTGGCCAGACCCATTCCTCAGCCGGTGGATCCTGACCCACCCTTGAGGCGGTCAATCCAAATTCGTCGCCCACCTACTAGGCTGGACTTATGAGCCTGTTTGAACATTGGACTCACTGACGTATCATGCCACAATGTTTAGATGTTTCTCTTTTTGTCGTTACAGGAGTTCGTTTTGATGCTTGATGTTTACATTTGTTTTGTTTATGGTACAACCTTGTTGCTATGTTGCACCTGACACCTTCCTATGTATATAGTTTAGCCTCATGTACATGTTGTAGATATTGCACACACACACATTCAGCTGCACTCAGTACACATCTATATTTATTACCACATAGGCACATATTCTTGTAAAAAAGGGGAATGTCATGTATTCAGATAAACATCATGGTGCAAACATACATACACACTGATGGACAGATCAACGGACCAATCAATACACACACAACATCACAGCCAATCACAGGCAAGAGCATACACACTATAAAACGGGGAACATGACACTTCCCGCGGATTCCAGCAGGAGACAGCTCAGGGCACAGAGCTCACAGCAAGCCACTCAGACATTCATCATGTGCTGAGTGCTTCTCCAAGATAGTGTTAGGCCTAGGTCCACAGGTTCGAGGGTAATGAACGAACCACCGTAACCAGTTTACAGATGTTGTTGTTGTTATAAATAAAACTGAGTTGTACTATCCGCAACCGTGTTGGTTTGTCTATGTAGCAGAGCACCCAACACGACAAGTGACAGTGCAGAGAATCCCGCTGCCAGCTAACAGCATGCCGTCTTCCACGGCTGAGAAAGTGGAAAAATATAATCTGAAGCTTTGTCATTCTTTGATGCCACAAGGAAGGACACCTTGCTATGGGGTCGCTGAGGGTGTAGCCATCTGGGATGGCCACTTGCAGAATACAAAATGGACATTTGCAAAGATTGCAGGGAAAAATGGACAATGCTAAGAAAGCAAGCAGGCACAGGGCCTGTCTGCATATTGGAGAAACAGCTCCCAGACGAGACCGAAACTGTAGATCCATTAGCATATGGATGGCCCATCTCCGGGAACAATGGAAGATACTTAAGTAACCGATCTGGTCCCAGACCTCACGGCGCCAGTTCCCCAAACCGAAAGCAGAAAACAAAGCAAGGCCAACGGCCACCAAGACATGCCCAGCCATCAGGGCACATTATTAGTCAGGATCAATATGAATGATCAAGAAATGGCCCAATTGATTGGGGCTAAGTTCAAGGCCCGCCCAAAAGCGCGCAAAGCCCACTTCGGGTATAAGAAGAAGGCCCCAAGAGAGAATCGCTCTCTTGGAATCGGCTCTCAAAGCGGAGAGACGCTTCCACCAGCTACACCGGAAGCAAGTAAATCCAAGGTCAACGCTCGCTACCAGACGGACGACCTTAGCTGTTCCCCTCTACCACTTCGACCCCAGCAGCCCCAGAACTGAACAACGGCCATTGTTCCTCTGACTGAGTGGGCGCCCAAAGCTAAGTATAGGCTTTAGCAGTAGTGATAGTTTAGTCTGTAGTATTTTGTGCATGAGTAGATATTACTGTGTGTGTAAATAAATAGTATTGACGTTGAACTAACTATCTGGTGTACCGACTCTTTGATCAGTATTCGGGTTTGAACCTTGTGGCGGTATTAAAAGACACCTGGCGACTCTAAAGCAAACATAATTAGAATTAAGGAAGGCGACCATATTGACCGCCATATTTAGAAACAACAAAAGAGAGCAACAAGGGAACCCCACTTTTCAGGTTTCCCCACACCCATTTTTGGGGCCCTGCCTTTCCGGACCCCTACCCTTAACCCCCCCAACCTTTATGAGGCCCCTTCATACCCACTCTTCACCCCCTCCACCATTCATATCCCTCCTCATCCCCCCTTACATGGGCATGGCCTCCCTCAGGACCCTTTGGAAGTGCCACCCTGGCAACCCAGCACACTGGAGCTGCCACTTGGGCATTTTTCCTGGCAGTCTGACAGTGCCACCTGAGCACATTGGCAGTACCATGGGGGCAGTACCAATGTGCCCGGGTGCCAGAGGGAGAGCCAGGGTGCCACCCTGCCCTGTTCCCGACCACCCAGTGATCTCCAATAGCCCGGGAAACCCCCCAAGTGCCGTTACTGGCCCACGTTCGTGTGGACCAGTGCTAAATGACACTCAGTTGAGGCCTCGCTTGGGAGCCTAATGGCTCATTCAAATAGGCTGATCTGGATCGTGCCCAGTGAGGATATCCAGATCGCGAGGTTCGGTAGAATCATGCAAAGTGTCTCAAGCGTCGCAAATCTTACGAGAGACAGCTCCCAAGATTCAACGGCCTTGTCGCATCACCAAGTCGGGTGGTCGAGGCTGGTAAATCGCGCCACCTCTGGCAAGGTAGCCAATCCAGCATGGGCAGCGATGGTAACTGGCAACTCCTTGCACAGGAGATCAGGAGTGCAGTGCAGGAAGAGAATGAATTACCTCCTCCGCTCAGTCAGGGGAAGTCATTGTTTTCATCAACCTCTGCTCTCCCATTCGCACATTCACATCTACTGCATGATCTGCTTACACTCTCTCCATCTGTTGCCTGGCAGGAAAAGCTACCTCACAACTGCCGAGTGAGAGCACTGTCAGGCAGACGAATGGCCAAGTTGAAATCCCGAACCGAGTTTGAGGAGTGCAAGGGAGGAACAGAACTGCTCCTGCACCCTGTGGGCACTGGTGTTGTTAGGCAATTACAGATATCAAGCACTTATATAAGGATTAAATCATCTTTGTCAATGCATTAAACCTCACTTTTTGCACCTTACTTGTGCCTGCCTGCTGTCTTTAGATCTCTCCACGAATCCACTGCCTGAGCTCAATGGCCACTTGACTTTGAATTCCTCTAGGAAGTGAGGCTGCCAGGTTCCTGTTTTTAAAATGCTGTTGTAAAACCTGCCAACTTGACGTCGGAACGACGGGGGCAGATTCGCGAGCGTCGGGGCAGATGACAGCGGGATGGCCCGCTAATTAACTCAAACAGATTCCCCCCCTCGGCAGAAAGTACATAATGCTAATGGAGGGCCCTGGGGCCATTCGCTGTGGAAAACCTTGCCACAATAAGTCCACTTTTCTTGGCTCCTGTGACATCTCCCCTGCCCCCCTACCCCAAAGACCGCTGATTCCATTGTCGCCTGCCGCAAACAGCGGCACAAAATCCCATCCAATGGCAATTGCTGATGTGGTTCAGTGGCTCCACTTCTCGATCAAAGGCACCTTCTTAAGCACCATCCTGTTATGACAGCTCAGTCGACTCAAGCACACAGCTTACATTTGAAAATTCTTCGCACCATTTCATTTCTCAACCTACCCTAATCAGACAACTTTAAAATTTAATAAGCTCACTACATTATCAAAGACAAATCTTGGGAGGGATTGTCCGGTCTGCCAGCTGCATTTTCCTGCACAGCGCGGCCCTGCCGGCAGCGGGATTCTCTGTTCCCCCAGCCGGCCAATGAGGTTTCCCACTGTGACCACCCCACGCCGTTGGGAAACCCGTGGGCGTGGGTGCTCTGCCAGAGGACCAAGGGGTCCCGCCGACGTAAAATTCTGCTGTCTTTCTTTAATGACATCATCAAAAACGATTCCGTGAAACAATTATTAACATATCAATCCATTAAAATCTCATACAACATTTGAAGGAAAGCACCAATCATTAAATCATATTAAATTAATTTTGCTAGTTCATAACTCATAGCTCTGCACCTTTTGCCTGCAGTCATAGTTTAGTTCACATTTCACACATCCTTTTACAGTTTGCGTGACAATTCGCAAATCATGGTTCATTCTTACACATATTATTGATAAATATTTTATCAATAATATGTGTAAGCTAATTCTATCCCGTCACACCAAAAAACCCCATTCACCATCCACAATGTGCAAGTCAAGAGTAAGATTGAATACTCCTAATTCAACTGGAGGAATGAAGGTCCAATAAAACTGAAGTCGCTTGCAATCATCCAAGGCAATGAAGACCACTTGATTAGCCTCTCATCCACCACCTAAAGCATTCACTCTCTCCATTACTGGTGCACAGCAGCAGCAGTGTGCAACATCTCCATGAAGCAGTGCATCAGTTGGCCAAGAGGCCTTCGACAGAGCCTTGCAAGCCCCAACCTCCAAGACTTAGATGGTCCAGTGGAACAGGCATATAGGAACACCATGACCTTCAAGTTGCCATCCTAGTCACAAACTATTCTGATGTGGAAATATATTGATGTTCAAGAAGCGGCTGAACATCACCTTCTCAAAAATAGTTAAGGATTGGATTTGGGTTTATTGTCATCTGTACCGAGGTATAATGAAATGTTTTGTTCTCTGTACAATCTAGACAGATCATTTCATGCATGAAAAAGCATAGTACACATGGTAGATTCAAAATGTAAATGCATAGACACAGACATCGAGTGAAGCATTTGGAGTGTAATGCTACTCAGTAGAGAAGATGTGTGGAGAGATCAGTTCAGTCCATAAGAGGATCATTCACGGGTCTGGTAACAGCAGGGAAGAAGCTGTTTTCGCATCTATTGATGCGTGTTCTCAGACATTAGTATCTCCTACCTGATGGAAGAGGCTGGAAGAGAGAATAACCTGCTGGGAGGGGTATTGATTATGCTGCCCTCTTTTCCAAGGCGGCTGGAGGCGGAGACAGAGTCAATGGATGGGATGCAGTTTCGCGTGATGGACAGGTCTGTGCTCACAACTCTGTAGTTCCTTGCGGTCTTGGGCCGGAAAGTTGCCATACAAGGCTGTGATGCAGCCAGATGGGATGCTTTCTATGGTGCACCTGTAACAATTGGCAACAGTCAATGTGGACATGCCGAATTTCCTTAATTTCCTGAGGAAGTATAGGCGCTGTTGCACTTTCTTGGCCATGGCTTTGATGTGGGTGGGCCAAGACGGAATGTTGATGATGTGCACACCTAGGAATTTGCACAGGTGGTGATGTGTCCACCTAGGGTGTGCCGAAATCCACTTTAACGCTGTAATTGGGCACGGCGCTGGTCCGGCGATTCCCTGGGCCCTGAAAATTGGCGTGACCGTGGAGTACGCCGACCCGCCGGGGGGCCATTGCCAGAGGCCCCCCAGCAATCCTCCACTCGCGACTGGCCGAGTTCCCAACGGCGTGGAATTAACCACGACCATCAGCCTAACCTTTGAATATGCATCACATTTCACTCCAAGTCCTCCCTGTAGAAATGGATTTACCCATTTAAAATAAATGGATGTGCACCCCCATCAAAATAACAGAGAATAAATTGCAGGTGAATTTCTCTTCCACTTTTATTACAGAGTGTCATTTCATGGTCATTATATATCACCAGCCCAAATTAATTTCTAAGGGCTATAAAGATGAATTGCTTCTTTTTGCACAATGCAGTAGCCACCAGTTGAAAAAATGGGTACATGTGGATTTTGCTGAGAGTGATTTTGTGAGACTCAAAACTGTTAGCTCATACCATGAGAAAGCTAGCTAATCATGATATTACGATTCCAGACCAGACCCAGAAGTGGCTAGGATACTGGTCAGAAACCCAAATATTTTATGTTAATTTTGTAAGATTGTGAGGAAAGGATACTTTGTTCCAAGAGTAGTTACACAAAGAAATAGGGATAGGGTACATTAAAACAAGCTTTATTACT
Source organism: Scyliorhinus torazame (assembly GCF_047496885.1). NCBI lineage: Eukaryota > Metazoa > Chordata > Chondrichthyes > Carcharhiniformes > Scyliorhinidae > Scyliorhinus > Scyliorhinus torazame. The sequence continues at coordinate 309,007,746 of NC_092708.1, forward strand.
AACACAGTATTAAAATATTTTTAACATCACACCACAAAATGACTTACAATTACCCCTTAAACAATATTACTCAATACAGTGAATACAATACCCTTAACTGCTATCTTTATTCCCATTTAAACAACAGGAAAAAAACATCTCAGCTCTAAATCCACATTAACTAACAATGTCACATGGGAATACTTGCTTTACAGAGATATTCTTTGAGAAAGAGAGATTTCCTCGCAATGCTGGGGTGGGATTCTCGAATAATGGGGCTATGTCCCCACGCCCGTGAAAAAACGCGCGTGAATAAATCAGGACTTACCAGGAGAAAGTCCAGGGTGATTCTACGATTTGCAGGGGGCTAGCAGGGCCCTGGAGTAGTCCTCGCAGCTCCGGCTGCTGATGTGGTGCCCTGTACTTCTGGTCGGGGGTCCATGCACGCGCATGGTGGCAGCCTGTGTCGGCCACCCCACGCGACATGGCCGAACTACAGCGTGGACCGACACCAAAAACATAGGCCCCCCAGATTGTGCATGCCTGCAGATCGGTGGCCCCTGATCGGTAGTCTGGCCGTCCTGGAGGCCCCCCTGGTGATTGGTCCCCCCCCTCCCCAGGGCAGCCGTGGACTGAGTCCGCAGCTGCCACGCCAAGTTCCCAACGGGTGGAACCATGAGAGAATCACGTTGTCGGGAACTCAGCCAACTGCACCCGTTTAATCGCCGCGGGGGCCTCTTTCAATGACCCTCGACCGGCGCCGCGTCGACCGCGCATGCACGATTGCCGGCAATATTCCGGGGACCTGAGAACCCCGGGACCGGCGTCGGACCCGATCTCGTGTTTGACGCCTATTCTCTGCCCCCGCGCCTATCCCGATTTCGGTGCGGAGGCTCAGAGAATCCTGCCCCTGATTCCTGTCAATTACAGAAAATCTGGCTGTATGTCATCAGATGATGTTTCTGAACTTGTTTTGGCTCCCCTTGTTCTCAGACAAGTCTGTACTGCTTTAAAGGCTGTTACTCTCTTTTAAGTGAACTGCAGAAAGAGCAAAAATGCTTCATTTCTGACGCAGCTTCATTCAGCTCAGAACCCCACTGACCCTGCTTTTCCTGCAATAAGGCCTGATACCATGGCTCCACCCAGTAATGACATAATCATACCAAGCTAAAAACCAATTAGCTCTGTAGGGAATCCCCTTAATAAAAGCAAAATTCCATTAGCCCAAACCATTTATGATGCTTTAATTGCACCCCTGGCACCCAACCTTTCAAACTAGGATTTATTGTAAAACATGACTGCAGCAGTCTCACACAGAAGCACACACACATGCTAATCCAGGCTTTTAACCCTTACTGCAACAAGTACCTATAATACAATACTTCTGAAATTCATCACACTGCTTCATCTGTAATATAAATTAAAGTTGCAGTCTTAATAAATATTTTGCTCGACTCAACTTTCTAATTAGTCATTCATCAGATATAACTGATAAATTCTATAATTGAACCGTGCATAACGACTTCATTAAAACGTAAAGAACACTTACAAGAGTAAATCTTCGTGGAAAGAATATCCAAAGTTCTAGGGCGGGATTTTCCGTGAATCGGCGCGATGGCCCAAACCCGGCGCCAAAAACGGCGTGAATCACTCTGGTGTCGGGCCCCCCAAAACGTCGCGGATTTTCTGGCCGGGAATGGGCTAGTAGCGGCGTGACGCCATTCGCAATGGCGTCACCCGTCATGGACGCGCGCGGCGTCACTGCACAAAAGACGCCCCCCCTTCCCCGGAGACCTGGCAAAATGGCTGCCCGCTGCGCAGCCACAGGATGGGGGGATATGGGGGGATGGGGGGATATGGGGGAAGGGGGGACAGACCTGGCCCTTCAGGCATACGATGCCGCCAGGACATTCCAGGTCGGCCACGAGCCAGGGACAGAGCCGGAGCCCTAGGCAGATGCCGCCCACATCTAGTGCGAGTGCGGCGTCGCCGGCGGGCCACACCCAGCGATGAGGAGGGCAGCCATAGCAACAGGCCCCCGTTGCAGCTGACCCAGGACACTGATGCACAGGACACTGATGCACAGGACACTGACACACAGGACACCGACACACAGGGTCCTAACACACAGGACACTAACACACAGGACACTGACGCACAGGATACCGATACACAGGACCTTAACACACAGGACCCTAACACACAGGACCCTAACACACAGGACACTGACGCACAGGACACCGACATACAGGGCCCTAACACATAGGACACCGACGCCCAGAACACTGACGCACACGACACCCACACACAGGGGACGGATGGGCAGGAATCACCACTCCAGGGTGATGTGTTGGGTGTTCTGGATCACAAACAGGTCACCAACACTGTAAGTGGTGCAACTCTCTTTTATTATAAGGTTAACTATATTAACATTCTTGATCTGTGGGTAAATGCAATACCAGCTTTAACTGTTGACCCCTGCCTAGCCCTAACCAGGTGATGCACTCAGCACATGGTGAATGTCTGTGTTGCAGGCTGTGAGCTCTGTGCTCCGAGCTGGCTGCTACTAGAAAGAACGGGAACTCTCCCGTCCCATGTCTTTATAGTGCGTGTGCTCTCACTGGTGATTGGCTGCGGTGTTGTGTATGCTGATTGGTCCCACTGCATGTCCATCAGTGTGTGTGTGTGTGTGTCTGCACCATGATATACGGGTGTATATTATGACATCCCCCCTTTTATATAAAGAATATGTGCCTGCGTGACAATAAATATTGTGTAGTGAATGTACCTGACTATGTGTGTGCGTGGTTTTACATGACTATGTACATGAGGCTAATCTATTTACACAGGAAGGTGCCTGGTGCCGAGAAATAGGGTGTCACACCAACAACGAAATGAACATTATATACAAACTACTGGAACGATGAAACAAGATAACAGAACAGATCAAAGATTGCAACATCGTAAAACTCATAAGTCAAGTCTTTGAGGTGGGCGACGAATTCTGGTTGACCGCCTCAAGGGTGGGTCAGGAGCCACCAGCTGAGGAACGGGCTGGGCCACGGCAGAGTGAGGAGGATGCAGAGTATTCTGAATCTCCACATAATCCAGGTTGGGGACAACAGGAGGGCGTGGCACCGGTGGAGGATCACGTAGCGAGCGTGGAACGAGAAGGAAGGGCACGCCGATTGCGGCGGCGAATGGAACCATCTGGCAGACGAACCAGGAACGAGTGGGGAGACACCTGCCGAAGAACCACAGCAGTTGCAGACCAGCCACCCTCCGGAAGATGGATGCGGACGTCGTCATCCGGCGCCAGAGCAGGGAAATCAGTCGCCCGAGCGTCATGCGCCGCCTTGTGTTGTGCATAAGACTGTTGCATCCGCTGAAGGACCGGAACGTGGTCGAGGTCTGGGACGTGACTGGACAGCACCGTGGTCCTGAGGGTGTGACCCATGAGCAGCTGAGCTGGCGACAGGCCCGTGGAGAGTGGGGCCAAACGATAGGCCAGCAAGGCGAGGTAGAAGTCGGATCCTACATGGGCAGCATTGCAGAGGAGCCGTTTGACGATGTGGACGCCCTTTTCCGCTTTGCCATTGGATTGGGGGTACAGGGGACTGGATGTCACATGCACAAAGTTGTACCTGCTGGCAAAGTTGGACCATTCCTGGCTCGCGAAGCAGGGGCCATTGTCCGACATCACAGTGAGTGGGATGCTGTGACGAGCAAAGGTCTCCTTGCAGGCATGGATGACCGCCGATGATGTGATGTCGTGCAGGCGTACGACCTCCGGGTAGTTCGAAAAATAGTCTACAATCAGAACATAAGGCGAAATTCTCCGTTATCGGCGGAAAGTCCGCCGATCGGCGCAAAAAATGGCGCAAAACCGACTTGAGTCACGTCGGAAAAATGGGTTGAAAGTCTCCGGCCCGAAATGGCCTACAGCGACGTAACGGGATCCGCGCTTGCGCAGTGGTTCACGCCGTGCAGCGTCATACGCGCCACACGGCGTGACGGCTCATAAGGCCGCGCTGCTCCCCCCCCCACGCGGCCGGAACACCCGACCGCAACACCCGACTGGATGGCTGGCCGCCGCTCAGCCCCGAGGTTCGAGTCACGGGATGTGGAGGCGCATCTGGACGCGGTGGAGCAGAGGAGGGACGCCCTGTATCCCGGGCACGGCCGCAGAGTTGCCCCACGCCACAGCCGGCGTCTGTGGAGGGAAGTGGCAGAGGCCATCACCGCTGCGGCCCTGACACCACGGACAGGCACCCAGTGCCACAAGAAGGTGAACGACCTCGTCAGAGCAGGCAGGGTGAGCCTCCCCCATATCCCCCCCTCCCCCATATTCCCCCTCCCCCATATCCCCCCTCCCCCATATCCGCCCTCCCCATATCCCCCATATCCCTCCCTCCCCCATATCCCCCCTTCCCCCATATCCCCCCTCCCCCATATCCCCCCTCCACATATCCCCCATATACCCCCCTCCCCCATACCCCCATATCCCCCCCTCCCCCATGTCCCCCCTCCCCCATATCCCCCCTCCCCATATCCCCCTCCCCCATAGCCCCCATATCCCCCCTCCCCCATATCCCCCTCCCCCATATCCCCCTCCCCCATATCCGCCGTCCCCCATATCCCCCCTCCCCATATCCCCCTCCCCCATATCCCCCCTCCCCGATATCCCCCCTCCCCCATATCCCCCATATCCCCCCTCCCCCATATCCCCCATATCCCCCCTCCCCATATCCCCCATATCCCCCCTCCCCATATCCCCCATGTCCCCCCTCCCCCATATCCCCCATATCCCCAAGTGAATCCAGCCCTAACCTTAACCTCTGCAATGCACGCGCAACCGATGGCATGCATTCATATACCTGCCTAACAGTGTTGCCTTTTACCCCTGCCACCCCCCCCCCCCCCCCCACAGGATAAGCGCGCACACAACAATAGGGAGCATGTGAGGACTGGAGGAGGCCCCGCTAATGAGAGGCCACTGACCGAACACGAGGAAAGGGCCCTGGAACTGGCTGGCGGACCTGAGGACCGGGAGGTTGCTGATGCAGAGGTCGGGGGCGTAGTAGCCACCGACAGCCCGTCCCCATATCCCCCCTCCCCTATATCCCCCTCCCCCATATCACCTGATCACTGCCTGATGTCTAACCATGCATGCTTCATTGTGTATCGCAGGACCAAACATCCAGGCACCCATCCCCGCAGATGCAGACCGCCCGCAGGATGCCCCTCGGAGGCCACGGGAGACGGAGAGACCCGGACCCTCCAGCATGCGACGCCCGCAGGATGCCCCTTGCACACCACGGGAGACGGAGAGACCCGCACCCTCCAGCATGCAACGCCCGCAGGATGCCCCTCGCACACCACGGGAGACGGAGAGACCCGCACCCTCCAGCATGAGATGCCCGGAGGGTGCCCCTCGCACACCACGGGAGACGGAGAGACCCGCACCCTCCAGCATGCGACGCCCGCAGGATGCCCCTCGCACACCACGGGAGACGGAGAGACCCGCACCCTTCAGCATGCGACGCCCGCAGGATGCCCCTCGGAGGCCACGGGAGACGGAGAGACCTGGAGCAACAGGGAGACGACACCCCCGTCACGTGCGGGAGCGACCACCCAGCGACGAGGGGGGCAGCCACAGGCCCCCGTCACATCCGAGCCAGGACACCACTACCCAGGACACCACTACCCAGGACACCACTACCCAGGACACCACTACCCAGGACACCACTACCCGGGACACCACTACCCAGGACAGCACTGCCCAGGACACCCCGACCCGGGACAGCACTACCCAGGAAGACGAAATACCGGACAGTGACTCAGAGTGGATGGGTGGAGACGAACCCCCACCCCAAAGTGCCATGGACTCAGAGTGGGACGAAGAGCACGACACAACGCCATTGCTGTCACCAACACCCTCCACCATCGCAGAAACACTCACCTCGGTTGGGCACTTTAGTGATGAGGCGTCTGGTACACTCACTGGTGCGCACAACACAGCCGTCCCGGTACAGCAGTTGGAGGTAGGAGCAGCAGAGGGGCCGGGCGGTCGGAGGGCAGCCCAGCCCAAGCGAACATCTGCCGCCCAGATGGATCCCGGGTTCCTGGAGTTACCACACCCACCCATAGATCCGATGCAACCACCGATCCGGAGACGAGCGAAGAGGGTGACGGGCGACTTGCGGCGGCTGCAGTCACAGGTGGAGGAGTCCACCCGCGTCCAGGAGCTGGGAGTGGTGCCGGTCATGCGTGCCACCCAAGCTGACACCGCATGGGTGGCGTCCGCGGTGGAGGCAATGGGTGCGATGGTGTCAGACATGGGGAACGGTTTGCGAGGCCTGGGGCTTTCCGTGCACGCGGCGCCTGTGTCCCAGGAAATGGCTGCCCTCTCACAGGAGGCCATGAGCCAGTGCCAGCGCCAGATGGCAGAGGCGCTCAACGCCATAGCCCAGTCTCTGCAGGCCATGGCCCAGTCTCAGCAGGCCATGGCCCAGCCTCTGCAGGCCATCGCTGAGGGCATCGGCGCCAGTGGCCATGTGCGAGCCGGCGTCGCACTGTCACAGACAGGGTTTGCCAACCCCCTGGGCTCCATGGCTGCAAACCTGCAGACCCCTGTCGATACCAGCACGGGCCTCCAGGACTGGCAGCGCCAGATGTCGGGGGGGGCGTCGGATGGCCAGTCCGTTCGCATCCCCCACCCATGTAGAGGCCTGGGGGCCATCGGGCACCCCGAGGGAGGAGGAGGTGGTGTGGTCCGTCCCGGCTCCCTCTGTAGGGGAGGTCCTGGTACACCGCGACACCTCGGACTCCCCCCCTTCCGTCCCAGGTGCATCGGGTGGGCAACGGGCAGGACAGGCTGGCAGCTCGCCATCCCAGTCACCCGGGCCGCAGCCTGGCCCATCTAGACCAGGACGCCCCAGGAAATGGCCGCCAAAGGGATCCAGTGTCAGAGGGCAGGAATCACAGGAGTCCACCTGCAGTTCTGCTGTACCGTCTGGGGAACCACGTAGACGTAGTCAAAGGGCCCGTAAGGCCAAACAATTAGACACTGAGTAAGTTGGCACGGGTGCAGGGCACAGATGAGTTTTAGGGGCTAGGGCACGTGCATGAACTCGTTTGGTTATTAAAGTCAATGTTACTCCTACAGAAGCTGCCTTTGTGCCCTGTTCAAAGCGTGCGGGGGTGTCATGTACGTTGAGCGCAAGTGTGTGTGTGAGGGGTGGTCTTACCTCAGCCCCAGGTGAGTCTGCCCCATTCCCCCTGGGCCGCCATCAACATCACCCCGGGCAGAGGACGGGACCGTGCGCTGCAGTGTCACAGCCGCATGCAGGGATGGTCCGGGTGGATGGTGGTACTGTGGCCATGGGTCAGACATAGTCCAACGATGTAGAGCCAGGAGCTCACCGCAGGGCGGGATGTCATCATCCTCCATGGCCTTCAATAGACACGCGTCCACCCGCAACTGTGTGAGCCCGGCCCATTGTGCCGCAGGTGGATCGGCAATGGGGGGGGTGGTGGTGTGCATGCGGGAGTGGTGGGTGGGGTTGGGGAGGGGGGTGAGAGTGCTGGGTGGGTGGATAGGTGGGGGGTGTGGGCGGTCGGCTGTTGCCATGGTGTGCGGTCTGTGGCCATACTACCCGATTCCCATGCCCATCTAGTCAGTGAAGCGGGCGGATATCAGTCTGTCCCGTGCCCGCTGGGCCAGCCGGTAACGGTGGACAGCCACCCTCCTGTGTCTACCCCGTCTGCCCTGACCATTACCCCCATCCCCCTCATCTGGGGAGGACTGCGCCTCTTCCTGCTGCTCCTCCAGTCCGCCCTCCTCTGCCTGCGGACATCGCCCCTCTGCTGGGCTATGTTGTGCAGGACGCAGCACACCACAATGATGCGGCCGACCCTATCTGACCGATACTGGAGGGCGCCCCCAGAGAGGTCCAGGCACCTGAAACGCATCTTCAGCACGCCAAAGAACCTCTCTATCACTCCCCTTGTCGCTACATAGGCATCATTGTAGCGGTTCTCCGCCTTATTGCGTGGCCTCCGTATAGGCGTCATCAGCCACGATCGCAATGGGTAGCCCCTGTCGCCCAGCAACCAGCTCCTCAGCCGGGGATGGCGTCCCTCGTACATGCCGGGGGTGGATGACCGCGACAACGCGTATGAGTCGTGTACACTGCCTGGGTAATGGGCGCAGATGTGCAGGATCATCATCCGGTGGTCGCAGACCACCTGTATGTTCATCGAATAGGTCCCCTTCCTATTGGTGAACACGGCCCTGTTATCTGCAGGTGGCCGCACGGCGACGTGCATCCCATCGATCGCACCCTGGACCATGGGGAACCCGGCCATGGCACAGAAGCCCACGGCCCGGGATTCTTGGCTGGCCCGGTCCACGGGGAAGCGGATGTAGCGGTGCGCCATGGCAGAAAGGGCATCTGTCACTGCCCGGATGCACCGATGCACCGATGTCTGCGATATGCCGGACAGGTCCCCACTCGGTGCCTGGAATGATCCCGTTGCATAAAAGTTCAGGGCCACCGTAACCTTGATGGACACGGGGAGAGGGTGCCCCCGCCAGTGCCACGCGGTGACAGGTGTGCCAGCAGGTGGAAGATGAGTGCCACGGTTTCCCGCCTCATCCGGAGTCTCCACCTGCATTCCCGATCTGTGAGGTCCTGGTATGAATGCCGGGGCCGGTACACACGGGGCGCCCTCGGGTGCCTCCGTTGCCGTGGGGCCGCGACGTCCTCCTCCCCCTCCTCGTCCTGTCGGTCAGGTGTCCCTCCAGCCTGGGCGGCTGCCGCCTGTCCCTCTGCGGCAGCCTGCGCCGCCTCTCTGGCACGCTCCTCCTCCTCCTCCTCATCCAGGGCAACATAGACATGAGCGGCTGCCGCCACGGCGGCCAACATCGCTGGATGATCGGAAAACATGACGACCTGGTGCGGGGAGGGGAACGACGACATGTCATCATTGCCCATAACACCTCCTCCCCCCAGCCAGGTGGCATGGACTGGATGGGTCCAACTGTTGGAGGCTGGCACCTGGCCAGGTGGACCAACTCACATGCCCTCGCATCCCCCTCCCCGGCACGGACCCCCCCAACCTCCACCCCGGCACGGACCCCCCCCCCCAACCTCCACCCCGGCACGGACCCCCCCAACCTCCACCCCGGCACGGACCCCCCCCAACCTCCACCCCGGCACGGACCACCCATCCCCCTCCCCGGCACGGACCCCCCCCCCCAACCTCCACCCCGGCACGGAACCCCCCCAACCTCCACCCCGGCACTGACCCCCCCCCAACCTCCACCCCGGCACGGAACACCCCCCAACCTGCACCCCGGCACGGACCCTCAATGCCCCTCCCCGGCACGGACCCCCCCCAACCTCCACCCCGGCACGGACCCCCCCCCAACCTCCACCCCGGCACGGACACCCCATCCCCCTCCCCGGCACGGACCCCCCCGAACCTCCACCCCGGCACGGACCCCCCCGCAACCTTCACCCCGGCACGGACCCCCCCCCCCAAACTCCACCCCGGCACGGACCCCCCATCCCCCTCCCCGGCATGGACCCCCCCCCCCAACCTCCACCCCGGCATGGACCCCCTATCCCCCTCCCCGGCACGGACCCCCCCCAACCTCCACCCAGGCACGGACCCCTCCCAACCTCCGCCCCGGCACGGACCCCCGCCCCAACCTCCACCCCTGCACGGACCCACCATCCCCCTCCCCGGCACGGACCCCCCCCCCAACCTCAACCCCGGCACGGACCCCCCATCCCCCTCCCCGGCACGGACCCCCCCCAACCTCCACCCCGGCACGGACCCCCCCCCCCAACCTCCACCCCGGCATGTACCCCCCCCCAACCTCCACCCCGGCACGGACACCCCCCAAACTCCACCACGGCACGGACCCCCCCCCAACCTCCACCCCGGCACGGACCCCCCCCATCCCCCTCCCCGGCACGGACCCCCCCAAACCTCCACCCCGGCACGGACCCCCCATCCCCCTCCCCTGCACGGACCCCCCCACAACCTCCACCCCGGCACGGACCCCCCCCAACCTCCACCCCGGCACGGACCCCCCCCCAAACTCCACACCGGCACGGACCCCCCCCCAAACTCCACACCGGCACGGACCCCCCATTCGCCTCCCCGGCACGGACCCCCCCCAAACCTCCACCCCGGCACGGACCCCCCATCCCCCTCCCCGGCACGGACCCCCCCCAACCTCCACCCCGGCACGGACCCCCCATCCCCCTCCCCGGCACGGACCCCCCCCCAACCTCCACCCCGGCACGGACCCCCCATCCCCCTCCCCGGCACGGACCCCCCGCCAACCTCCACCCCGGCACGGACCCCCCCACCCCAACCTCCACCCCGGCACGGACCCCCCCCCCAACCTCCACCCCGGCACGGACCCCCCCACAACCTCCACCCCGGCACGGACCCCCTCCCGGCACTCCCCCGGAGCCCAGCCTACTCTAACCACCCCCCCCCACCCCCACCCCCCCCGCCGCACACACACACACACAACCTGAGACACACCTCTCCTCACGCATTCAGACTGCGGCCACGCCATCGCCTGCCCGGAGCCAACCTCCACGCTGGTCGGTGTGAACCTCGAGCATAGGGTCACGCCGATGATAAGGAGGTTTAATTTATGTCGATGTGAACGGTCATCACGTCGACGGGACTTCGGCCCATCCGGAAGGGAGAATATCGTCAGGCAGAAAATCGGCTGCCTTGTGCAGACCCGTGACATTCTCCGACGGCAGCGGCGACATTGACGCCCCGCCGACTTTTCTCCCTTCGGAGACTTCGGCAACCGGCGGGGGCGGGATTCACAGCGGCCAACGGCCATTCTCCGACCCTCTGGGGGGTCAGAGAATGACGCCCATAGTCCCTGCCGAGCGCATGGAACAGGTCAATGCCTACCTTAGACCAAGGGGACGTGACCAACTCATGGGACTGTAGGGTCTCACGTGGTTGGGCTGGCTGGAACCGCTGACAGGTGGGGCAGTTGGGCACTGTGTTGGCGATGTCCTCATTGATGCCGGGCCAGTACACAGCCTCTCGGGCCCTCCGTCGGCACTTCTCCACGCCAAAATGGCCCTCGTGTAGCTGTTCCAAAACGAGCTGGCGCATGCTGTGCGGGATCACGATGCGGTCCAGCTTCAGGAGGACACCATCGACTACTGCCAGATCGTCTCTGATATTGTTGAACTGCGGCCTTGGCCCTTGAGCCACCCGTCCGCCATGTGGCGCATGACACGCTGTAGGGGGTCAGCCGCAGTTTCGCGGCGAATGTGGATAAGGCGTTCATCCGTGTCCAGCAGATTAGAGGCCGTGAAGGTCACATGGGTGTCAACCTGGCAGACGAACCCCTCTGGGTCACACGGTATGTTGACTGCCCTGGACAGAGCGTCGGCTATGATCAGGTCCTTGCCCGGGGTATATAGGAGCTGGAAATGGTACCGCCGGAGTTTAAGCAGAATGCGCTGGAGGCGAAGGGTCATATCATTCAGGTCTTTTTGTCTAATGTTGACCAGCGGCGATGGTCGGTCCCGACAGTGAATTGGGGGAGGCCATAAACGTAATCATGAAATTTGTCGACCCCAGTCAACAGGCCCAGGCACTCCTTTTCGATTTGCGCGTCGCGCTGTTCCATGGGGGTCATGGCGCGTGACGCATATGCAACAGGGGCCCATGATGAGGCCTCATCGCGTTGCAGGAGCACCGCCCCAATGCCAGATTGACATCCGTTGAAATTTTTGTTTCCTTCGTGGCGTCAAAAAATGCCAATACCGGGGCCGTGGTAAGCTTGGTCTTAAGCTCCTCCCATTCACGCTCGTGGGCGGGAAGCCATTGGAAGTCTGTTGTCTTCTTGACCAGGTTCCAGAGAGCTGTGGTATGGGAGGCGAGGTTGGGGATGAACTTCCCCAGGAAGTTGACCATGCCCAAAAATCGGAGGACCGCCTTCTTATCCGCTGGCTTCTGCGTGGCTGTGATGGCTGCCACCTTGTCCGCATCCAGCCGCACACCCAACCGGGAGATGTGGTCCCCTAGGAAATAGAGTTACGTCTGGCCCAAGGAACATTTGGCTCTGTTGAGGCGAAGGCCTTGGTCCCGTATTCGTTTGAAAACGCGCTGGAGGCAACTGATATGCTCCTGCCGGGTGGTGGACCAAATGATGATGTCGTCAACATAGACGCGCACACCCTCAATGCCCTCCATCATTTGCTCCATGATCCGGTGGAATACTTCTGATGCCGGTATAATCCCAAACGGCATCCTGTTGTAGCAGTGTCTGCCAAACGGGGTATTAAAGGTACACAGCTTTCTGCTGGACCTGTCTAGTTGAATTTGCCAGTATCCTTTCGAGGCGTCAAGTTTGGTGAAGATGTTGGCCCGAGCCATCTCGCACGTGATCTCCTCGCGCTTGGGGATAGGGTAATGCTCCCTCATTATGTTGCGATTCAGATCCTTTGGGTCAATGCAGATCCGGAGCTCGCCGGAGGGCTTCTTTACGCACATCATGGAACTGACCCAGTCGGTTGGTTCCGTCACCCTGGAGAGCACTCCTTGGTCCTGGAGGTCCTGCAGCTGCTGCTTGAGACGATACTTGAGGGGTGCTGGGACTCTGCGAGGTGCATGAACCACTAGCGTGGCGTCTTGTTTGAGCAGGATTCTTCGGAGGTTTATTTCATTTCCTGGTTCAATTTGAGGCATTGTGCTGTCATTCCAGGTGAAGGAAGATTGTTTTACAGCTTTAAAAGATTTTTACTTTGATTTGGGACGTTTCCCCTTTAAATAGGCGAGGTCCGGGGCCTCTGACGTCATGACGCAGCACGTAGGAGGCGTTTGCACATGCGCAGATCGCGGTTCCTTTGCTGATGGACGTTTTCGTGATTGCGCATGCGTGGCGTCACGCAACTGCGCAAGTGCTGTTCCTTTACAAAGATGGCCGTCAACCACAATTGTTCTGTGCTCGAGGTCTCGAGGTGAGTACTGTCGCTTCTCTTACCTTTTCTTGCTGGTTGGAGTGTGTTTTCCTCACAGTATTTGCCGAATTTGTCCAGGACTGCCTGGAAGTCACTCCTGTTTTGCCCCTTGAAGAACTTGAATTTTTAAAAGATTTCTTCTGCTCTGGCACCGGCGATGGTGAGGAGAAGCTCTGTATTTTCAGGATCGGCCAGGTCTTCTAGTTCGGCTGCCAGCAGGAAGATTTCAAACTTTTGCCGGAATGCCCGCCAGTTTTCACGGAGATCACCGTGGCACTGGAGCTGCTGCGGAACCCAGATCTTGAACACCTTGCCTGGGTATCGTTGCTGGTTGTCACTGTACGCTGAGGTGCTGGCGAGGCGGAGCGGCGGCGGGTTGATGTTCTCCATACTTCAGGATGCCGGAATGCTGATTAGTTGCAGGTGGGTCTCAGAAGTGCTAGAATGCAACCACTCCTTGTACCATGATGTGTTGGGTGTTCTGGATCACAAACAGGTCACCAACACTGGAAGTGGTGCAACTCTCTTTTATTATAAGGTTAACTATATTAACATTCTTGATCTGTGGGTAAATGCAATACCCAGCTTTAACTATTGACCCTTGCCTAGTCCTAATCAGGTGATGCACTTAGCACATGGTGAATGTAAGTGTTGCAGACTGCAATCTCTGTGCTCCGAGCTGGCTGATACTAGAAAGAGTGGGAACTCTCCCGTCCTCTGCCTTTGTAGTGTGTGTGCTCTCACTGGTGATTGGCTGCGGTGTTGTGTATGCTGATTGGTCCCACTGCATGTCCATCAGTGTGTGTGTGTGTGTCTGCACCATGATATACTGGTGTATATTATGACACAGGGGACCCCGGACTTCGGGTCGGATGAGGAGCACGCCATTGCGCCACTGCTACCTCCTACACCCTCCACCATCGCAGAGACACTCACCTCGGTTGGGCACTTTAGCAAATGAGGCATCTGGTACACTAACTGGTGCGCACAACACAGCCGTCCCGGTACAGCAGGTGAAGGCAGGAGCAGCCGAGGGGCCGAGCGGTCGGAGGGCAGCCCGGCGCAGGCAACCATCTGCCGCCCAGATGGGTCCCGGGTTCCTGATGTTACCACACCCACCCATAGACCATCATTTCATTTCATTTTTTTCATGCAGTCACGGACCAAGGGACGACCGAAGGGGGTGACGGCCGGCTTGCGGCAGCTGCAGACGTGAAGGTGGAGGAGTCCACCCGCATGCAGGAGCAAGTAGCGGTGCCGGTCATGCGTGCCACCCAGGCTGACACCGCAGGGGTGCTGTCTGCGGTGGAGGCAATGGGTGCGACGGTGTCAGACATGGGTTGCAGGATGCAAGGTGTGGGGCTTTCTGTGCAGGTGGCGTCTGTGGCCCAGGACATGGCTGCCCTCTCACAGGCAGCCATGAGTCAGAGCCAGCAGCAGATCGCAGAGGCACTCAACGCCGTGGCCCAGTCTCAGCAGGCGGTGGCCCAGTGTCTGCAGGCCATCGCTGAGGGCATCGCCGCCATTGCCCAGGTGCTGACTGGCGTCGCCCAGACACAGACAGGGATGGCCAACTCCCTGAGCTCCATGGCTGCAAGATACCAGGGCGGGCCTCCAGGACTGGCAGCACCAGGTGTCGGGGGGGGGCGTCGGGTGCTCGGTCCGTTCATATCTCTGACCCATGTAGAGGCCCGGGGGCCATCGGGCACCCCGAGGGAGGAGGAGGTGCTGGGGCTCATTCCAGGTGCCCCTGTAGGGAGGTCCCAGAACACTGCGACACCTCGGACTCCCCCCCTTCCATCCCAGGTGCATCTGGTGGCAACATTCAGGACAGGCTGGCAGCTCGCCATCCCGGTCGCCCGAGCCGCAGCCTGGCCCATCTGGGCTGGGCCGCCGCAGTAACGGTCGCCAAAGGGGTCCCTAGTCACAGGGCAGGAAACATAGGAGTCCATCTCCAGTTCTGCTGTACCGTCTGGGGAACCACCTAGACGTAGTCAAAGGGCCAGTAAGGCCAAAAAATTAGACACTGAGTAAGTTGGCACGGGTGCAGAGCACAGATTAGTTCTTGGGCTAGGGCCCGTGTATGAACTGTTTGTTATTAAAATCCCTTTCACACCTACAGAAGCTGCCATTGTGCTCTGTCCGATGCGTGCGGGCGTGTGGTGTGAAGTGAGCGCGAGTGTGTGTGTGAGGGGTGATAGAACACCGGCCTCAGGTGAGTGTGTCCCCCCTCCCCCCGGGTCATCCTCGGCATCGCCCCGGGCAGACGACGGGACCGTGCGCTGCAGTGTCACGGCCGCATGCAGGGACGGTCTGGGTTGAGGGCGGCACTGTGGCCATGGGTCAAACATTGTCCAACGATGTAGAGCCAAGAGCTCATTGCAGAGCGGGTTGTCATCATCCTCCAATGGACACGCTTCCATCGGCGACCATGTGAGCCCAGCCCGTTGTGCCGCAGGTGGATGTGCAATGGAGAGGTGTGTGCATGTGTTGGGGTGAGGGTGGTTGGTGTTAGGTGGGTGGTGTTATTGAAAATATGGAAAGATGTGTCATTTGAAACATGGAAGTCTGGCAATATCTGGTCTGAGAGAAACATGAGAGGATACAGGGAAAGATCCCACAAACGGTTAACAGCAGCTGCAAAGAGCAGGATTGTAAAATGCAGATAGCCTTGGTCAAGCTGGCTTAGCAAACAAGACAAACAGGATTTTGAATGAAGCCAAAAACAATGGCTCACACCTTCATTGAAAGTAACTATCTTAGTAAGCATCTGGAAAAGCATGGATGAGGTTCAGTTGAATTCTAAGTGTGAAATTTTGCTAATACCAGGTAAATTAAAGAAAACTGGAGACTATCAGTCTACGAGAAACATAATTCAAAGCCAAAATCAAAGTCAAAATTATGAGCTGAGGACACAATTGGAAAATAAAACTATAGAAATGACAGGAATTAAAAGTAACACCTCTTGAAGTCAAAGCATTTTGAACATCACAAAGGACACAATGTAATCAGATCTATGAGAAGAGGTTATGTCAAAATGAATACCTAGTTGGATTAGAATGTTTAGATCAAAGATACTTTTTACAATCAAAGAGAATCAAGAGTTACTTTACAATAAAGTCATAAAGACTAGACAACTGTCATAAAAATATATAAACCCAAAGAAAGGGGACAGCCAGCAGAGCCGGCTCTCACAGCTCGGTACGTGGGAAAGATAGGACACAGCAACCGAGCTCACCAGCGAATACATCTAAAGAAGACCAGATTTTACAAAGAAGATTGATTGTCAAGTTGGACCTGAAGGTCCCTTCAACCAACCAGAAGGATCCAGAAGCAAGATCTTTTAACTTTTCTGTAAAGACATCTTCTTAAAAGAAAAAATATATAATAATAAAATAACTTAAAAGTTTTAACCTGAAACAGTGGTTATTAGCCTACTTTAACTTACTTAGCAACGCAGGACCCAGGATATCATAGATCATAGAATTTACAGTGCAGAAGGAGGCCATTCGGCCCATCGAGTCTGCACCGGCTCTTGGAAAGAGCACCCTACCCAAGGTCCACAGCTCCACCCTATCCCCATAACCCAGTAACCCTACCCAACACTAAGGGCAATTTTGGACACTATGGGTAATTTAGTATGGCCAATCCACCTAACCCGCACATCTTTGGACTTTGGACTGTGGGAGGAAACCGGAGCACCCGGAGGAAACCCACGCACACACGGGGAGGATGTGCAGACTCAGTTACCCAAGTCAGGAATCGAACCTGGGACCCTGGAGCTGTAAAGCAATTGTGCTATCCACAATGCTACCGTGCTGCCCACTAATATCAATGCTACTGAGGGGTAAGTAGGTAAAATTCTTCGGTGAAGGTATGGGATATACCAGGGGATAACTTGAAAATATAGTTTGACCTGAATAGCACCCACTGAAGCCTGTGTCGGAGTTGGGGAGTGAGAATCCCCTGTTCACCATTTAGAATATCAAACCTTTTTTGGTATAGCGGGAATTCTAAGAATAGTGGTGAGTTTTTAACTTCAGTGGGGTGAGGGTGGTAGGCTGGTGCCGTAGTGTGAAGTCTGTGCCCATACTCGGTGATTCCCAAGCCACCCTAGCCCGTGAACTGGGCGGCTATCAGCCTGTTCCGTGCACGCTGGCCCAGCCGGTAACGGTGGGCAGCCTTCATCCATGTCCAGCCCGTCTGTCCTGACCATTGCCCCCATCTTCCTCATCTGGGGAGGTCTGCGCCTCGTCTTGCTGATCCTCCCCTTCCCCTCCTCTGCCTGCAGCACATCGCCCCTCTGCTGGGCTATGTTGTGCAGGACGCAGCAGGACACAACGATGAGGCCGACCCTATCTGATGGGTACTGGAGGGCCCCTCCAGAGTGGTTCAAGCACCTGAAGGGCATCTTCAGCAGCCCAAAGCACCTCTCGATCACACCCTTGGTCGCCGCATGGGCATCGCTGTAGCGGTTCTCCGCATCAGTTTGTGGCCTCCGTATAGGTGTCATCAGCCACGACCGCAACGGGTAACCTCTGTCGCCCATCAACCAGCCCCTCAGCCAGCGGGTGGGTGTCCCTCGAACATGGTGGGGATGAAAGATTGCGCCAATGTGGATGAGGCATGTACACTGCCCGGGTACCGGGCGCAGACGTGCAGGATCCTCATGCGGTGGTCACAGACCACCTGCACGTTCATGGAATAGGTCCCCTTCCCATTCGTGAACACGGCCCTGTTATCCGCAGGTGGTCGCACAGCGACGTGCATCCCATCGATCGCCCCCTGGGCCATGTGCATCCTGGCCACAGCAGCGAAGCCCGCTGCCCAGGCATCCTGGCTGGCTCGGTCTACAGGGAACTGGATGTAATGGTCTGCAATGGCATACAGGGCGTCCGTCACTGCACAGATGCACCAGTGCACCAACGCCTGCGAGATGTCGGACAGGTCCCCACTCGGCGCCTGGAATGAACCCGTGACATAAATGTTCAGGGTCCCCATAACCTTGACGGCCACGGGGAGAGGGTGTCCTCCCCCAGTGCCACGCGGTGCCAGGTGTGCCATCAGGTGGCAGATATGGGCGACGGTTTCCAGGCTCACCTGAAATCCCGTCCTGCATGCCCGGTCTGTGAGGTCCTAGTACGATGAGAGGGGCCGGTACACATGGGGCCTCATCGGGCGTCTGCGTCGCCGTTGCACCATTACCTCCTACTCCTCCTATTCCTCTTTCTCCTCGTCCTGTCGTGCGGGCGGCCCTCCAGCCGGGGCGGCTGCCACCTGCCTCCCTACGGCACACTCCTCTGTGGCAGCCTCCGCCACCTCCCTGGCACGCTCCTGCTCCAGCTCCCCCAGGGCAACACGTAGAAGTGCGGCTCCCGCCACGGCAGCCAACATCGCTGGGTGATGACCAAACGTAACGGCCTGCAGGGGGTGGGATTGACGACATGTCACTGTGGTAAGCACCATTAGTGATATACTGCATGTATTATGGCATAGTGATATACTGCATGTATTATGGCATAGTGATATACTGCATGTATTATGGCATAGTGATATACTGCATGTATTAAGTACTATGGTAAATCCCTGCCTGCTGGCTCCTCCCAGCAGGCGGCGTATAAAAGTGTATGCTCTCTTGCGCTGCTACCATTCTGATTCCAGCTGCAGGAGGCACAACATCTTATGCAATAAAGCCTCGATTGTTTCACCATTCTCGTCTTGTGGTAATTGATGGTACATCAGTCACCATTGCCCATAGCCACCCCCCCCCCCCCAGCCAGGTGCCATGGGCTGCATGATCGCGATTCTTGCCAGCTGGCACATGGCCAGGCGGACACACACGCCCTCCACCCCCTCCCTTCCCCCCTCCCCTAGACACTGGGCTCTAATAAAACTAGTTGGATCCAATAATACTCTGATGTTCATCTGATGTACTGCACACTGCTTTAGTGCAAGCACCAGAATTTTAAAAGGCTGCCTTGACATTTACCTCTGCCTTTGAAAACTTGGCACCCTGGCTCTGATGCCTCTTACATCTAGTGAATCTTGTCACTATAGTTGCATGCCTCCTGGCTAAGAATCTGCCCAGCACACTAAATGCAGCCAGCAGCCGTCTGCTGGGTGCTGGTGGCCCACAATGAGGACCTGGTGCCCCAGGCGTATCATAAGCGATCTGCCTTGAGTGCCGGCACATTATATGAATGGGTTAACTTCCCTTGAATCAGTCGGAGCAGCCATTTTGTGCAGGTGCTCAAGCTACTGGTCTGACACAGTCTGCATTATTGGCTCTCCTGGCATCAAGGAGAGGTCAGGGCCGATTCCATTACTGGATGTTCATAGCAAGGAATGGTGCTGACTGGAGTTGCTGGCCCAGAAATTGCAGGCCCACAGAGCCTCATTAGCAGTGCCATTTAAATGAATCGATGTAAAATCAGCTGCTGAATGTCTGCATTTTGCTGGCGAGCACTCCCTGTGACTCTGCTTGAAATTGGGCCTGCCAAACTGTGGAATCAGTTCTACCACTATGTGAGAGTTCACGTGTTGTTGTATCATAAAGCAATTTTACTGCAGATTAGTGTTTTTACTCTTTCATTGTGGCCCCCACATTTAATTGAAAATTATAGACACTACTTTGAATTTCTGGAAGCCGCACAGATCAAATTGGAAGTGGAAAATATCACCAGAAAGGGTATAAACAATTATTCAAGGCATTTGCAGCTGTGACTCACTTGAATTCTTCGAGAAAGACCGTGGCTCAGTTCGAGATGTCTATTTTAGTCCATCCAAATTATTTTAAAAAGAGGCTAAGTTCATGATTTTTTCAAAATGCAGCTTCAACAATTTAAAATGTTTGGTTCTGTGTTACGTTATTTATCAGAAATAATGGTTTACAAATTCTGTCCTAATTTAGCACCTTGTTCTGTCAAATTACAACATTATATCCTGGGTTTTACACGATCATTTATATTTATTTTGTGTTATTGAACTTTGAGAGTATTACATGTTAAAGAAAATTTGTATTTATTTCTTACATTTTTGTAACACGTCTTAATTATTTATGACATAGCGTAATTATTGGACAGTTATTTGAATATGGTAAATATTGTCATGTACCAACTATTAGCTTCATTGCTGCTTGCGGAGTGATATTTGGACCAGCAGCATCAATGGGGATAGTGTCCTGGCAGCTGCTCTCTCTCCAGGGGTTTTTGGCTGCACCAGCTGTTTCCGCTGCAGCCCCAGATGGCACATCATCTTGAGTAGGGCACTCACATGGGCATCCCATGCCTGCCTCAGAGGTTTCTGAACTTGTCCTAACATGCTCACACTCTGCTCTATCAGCTGGTGTGACACCCAAATAGCAAATTTAGAATTCTCTTGCCAATTACCAAATATCAAGCGTTCTGCTGCAACAGGGTTCCAGCACTCAGGTTATGTAAAACGCTGGGTATTCAACTTGCTGGTAAGAGAGTTTGGAATAAAGTTTGATATTGCAAAGTCTCTGGAAGTTCTGTTGAGTGTTTCTGGAGATTTGTGGTGAATTGTTGGATTTGGCAGGGAGTGTTGCTGCATCCTCACAGGAAGGCGAGAGGATAGGTGTCAACACAAAGGCAGAAAAAGCTATAGGAACACGAGTTTCAGTGCATCTGGGTCTGCAGTATGACAGGGAGATGGCGCAAAGGCTGAGGAGAGAACAAGCCCTAAGTGATGGCCAGCCATCATGGAGCTTGACTCCACCATGCTCCTTGACAGTGTTAAGGGGCTGTCTGTCAGACCAACCAATGCACCCAACATCTTAGTGTCATGTGAGAGTACCTTTAAGAAATGGGTGTTTAAGAAAGGTACCTTTAAGAAATGTTTGGCTGCTCATGTTACTGAAGTGATGTCAGAGTGTGGATGGAGCTGAGCTCTGGTTCTGCTTTTTAGTTTCACTTTGGGTGTGTCTGTCTTTTTGGTTTCGTTTTTCAGTGTGTTGCAGCTGAAGTCAGCCAAAGCAGCTGTACTGTTGATCTCTCTGATAAGAAGGACTATTTCTTGCTCATTTGGTGAATCCAGAAATGTAAATGTTTTCAGTATTGAATGTAAACCCTGATGTGCTTCTGTTTAAAGGTTGTCAAGTCGTTTGGATGTTAAAAGGACAGCTTAAAGGATTACTTAGTGTTGTATTCTTTGGGGGTTATCTTTGAATTAATGGTTGCTAAGATATTCACTGTTTGTTTTAAAAAGGTTAACTTGATTTCATAGAATAAACATTATTTTGTTTTAAAAAATACTTTTCCATTTCTGCTGTACCACACCTGCAGGGTGGGCCATATGCTCCCCATACCACAATCTATTAAAAGTTGTGGGTCAGGTGAACTCCATGATACACTTTGGGGTTCTCTAAACCCTGGCCCATAACAAATTGGGGGCTCACCCGGGATAAAATGCTATCTATTGGATTGGCTGAGTGAACTTAAGGACAGTGAGGGGTGAGCATATTGTGGGTGCTTTTCAGGTGTGGTATTTTAGTTTAAGTGGGGAGTGTGTTGTGGACAATGGCTCTTTCAGAGGCTCTGAAGTCTCACCCTATCCCTATAACCCAATAACCCCTCCAAACCTTTTTGGACACTAAGGGCAATTTAGCATGTCCAATCCACCCAACCTATACGTCTTTGGACTGTGGGAGGAAACCGGAGCACACACGGGGAAAACGTGCAGACTCCACACAGACAGTGACCCAGCGGAGAATCGAACCTGGGATCCTGGCGCTGTGAAGCCACAGTGCTAGCCATGTGTGCTACCGTGCTACTCATCTTGTTGTGCATGCTCATCAGTGTTCTCCTGTATGCTGTCCCACTGAGACCCTCTGCTGAGTCCTTTGAAGACGTTCTGGTGAACTGTTACACAAACCAGCCTTCACTCCCAGCCTTGCTGCAAACCACTTGCAGCCAGTCTCTCATCATGTGCTGATCCCAACTCTATAATAAAAAGGCGACACTGCTGCCTCACCGCGCCAGGGACCCAGGTTCAATTCCGATCTTGGACGAACGTGTGGAGTTTGCACATTCTCCCCATGTCTGCGTGGGTTTCCACTGCATGCATTGGTTTCATCCCACAGTCCAAGATGTGCAGGTTAGGTGGACTGGCCCTGCTAAATCGGCCCTTAAGTTCCAAAAGATTAGTTGGATTTACTGGGTTACAGGGATGGGGTGGGGGAATGGGCCCAGGTAAGGTGCTCTTTTGGAGGGTTGATGCAGACTCGATGGGCTGAATGGCCTCCTTTTGCATGATAGGGATTCCATGGATTCAATGAATAACCTCCAAAATAAGGCATATCTGAACTGGCAGTCGCACGTGTCCGGTCAAGTGTTGAGGCCTTTTCATGTTACTCTTCCTCTCCACCACCTGGGGCAGCTCTGACTGAGCAGTTCTTGGGCATTTGAGAGCCCAAAATCATATGGGGAAGTTGAGGTAAGGGAAAATGAGGGATGGTAAGTAAGAGGTTCATGGTCACACCATCAGCAGCTTGCTACAGTGGGGAGGTGGTGGTGTGGTGGTAATGTCACTGGACCAGTAATCCAGAGATTCAGACGAATGATCTCAGATGGCAGTGGCATCATGGTACTGTCACTGGACTGGTAATCAAGAGACCCAGGACAATGCTCTGATGACCAGGGTTCGAATCCCACCAGAGCAGATGATGAAATTTGTTTTCCATGATAACATGTGGAATAATGAGTCTAATGATAACCATTATCGATAGTCATAAAAAAATTATCTGGTTCAAAAATGTCCTTTGGGGAAGGAAATCTGTCATCCTTACCTGGTCAGGCCTACATGTGACTCTGGATCAACAGAGATGTGGTTGACTCTTACAATGCCCTCAGGAATCGGCTGACCCACATTCCATGAGCAAATATTTTTTTTAAAAATGCGTTCAAATCCCACCACAGTAGTTAATGGAATTTAAATTCAATTCATAAAGGTGTGGAATTGGGAACTAGGCTTAGTGACCATGAAACTATCGTCAATTGTTGTAAAAACCCATTGTCATGGATTTACCTAGTCACTCCCGTCATAGATTTACCGAGTAACAGCAGTAAAACTACTCAAACAAGGCATTAAAAGGATGCATTCTGCCCAGCAAGCAGCTGGTAGAAATCTGCCTCACAACAGCAGTAGCCGGGTGAGATTTGTCTTTCCCAGATTAGCTTACATCAAGATAGATGGACAGAAGGGCAGCACAATGGTGCAGTGGTTAGCACTGGGACTACGGTGCTGAGGATCCGGGTTCAAATCGTGGCCCTGGGTCACTGTCCATGTGGAGTTTGCGCATTCTCCCCGTGTCTGCGTGGGTTTCACCTCCACAACCCAAAGATGTGCAGGGTAAATAGATTGGCCATGCTAAATTGCCCTTTAATTGGAAAAAAAATAATTGGCTACTCTAAATTTATTTTAAAAAAGAAAAAAGATAGATGTTGCACAGTAATTAGCACTGTTGCTTCACAGCGCCAGGGACCTGGGTTTGATTCCCTGCCTGTGCAGAGGCTGCACGTTTTCCCTGCGTCTGCGTCGGTTTCCTCCCACAAGTTCCGAAAGACGTGCATGTTAGGTGAATTGGACATTCTGAATTCTTCTTCATTGTACCCAAACAGGCGCCGGAGTGTGGCGACTAGGGGGTTTGCACTGTAATTTCATTGCAGTGTTAATGTAAACCTATTTGTGACATTAATAAAGATAAAGAATCAGGTGTGAGATGGCTATTAGTAGAAACAGTTCACTTAAATGATTGGGAGATCAGTGAGATATACATATGTTGATTACTGGAGTCAAGGAATGTGAGAGGGGCAGACAGCCAAAAACACAGATTTAAAGAGGAACAATGGTATAACTACCATCATCCTCAGAAGCAAGGAGGCTAGTTTGCACCTAGCAGCCTGGAGACTAGTTTTACCTGACAGCCAAGAAGACCAGATTTATATCTAACAGCCTCGAAGTCTAAGAGTCAAGGCAGAGCAGAAACCTTCATAAAGATAAATTAAATATCTTTGCTGGACCAAGAAAAGACGTTTTCCAGACTTGATCATCAACCCTATATTGTGTAGTAGTTATAAGCTGGATTTAACTTATAGATTTATTTACTTTGGATGCTGTTTCGGTAAAGAAGAAACAGTAAGGCGTTCAGCACATCTAAATATATTTTGGAACAAGAGGTACATTTGACATAAACTGTGTGTATATTTAGTAATTCACATACTTTATTGTCTTAGCATAGTGCGTGTTTGTGTGTGCTTGTCTTTTATTTGATGTAATAAATAGGGCGGGATTCTCCGACCCCCCACCAGGTCGGAGAATCGCCGGGGGGGGGCGGTGTGAGTCCTGCCCCCGCCGTCTGCCAAATTCTCGGGAATCGCGCCGCGCCGGTCGGGGGCCGTTGGCAGCGGCCACCCCGGCGATTCTCCAGCCCGCGATGGGCTGAGTGGCCGCCCATGTTCGGCCAGTCCCGCTGGCGTATATTACACCAGGTATTTGTCGGCGGGACCTGGCTACGTGGGCGGCCTCCAGGGTCCTTGAGGGACGTGGGTGGATCTGTCCCCGGGAGGTGCCCCCCACGGTGGCCTGGCCCGCGATCGGGGCCCACCGATCCGCGGTCGGGCCTGTGCCATGGGGGCACTCTATTCTTCCGTGTCAACCGCTGTGGTCCTCCGCGATAGCTGACGCGGAGATGAACCCCCCCCTGCGCATGCGCTGGGATGACGCCAGCACATGCTGGCACTCCCGTGCATGTGCCAACTCACGTTGGCCGGCGGAGGCCCTTCGCCGCCGGTTGTCGTGGTGCCAAGCCCCTTCCCCGCCGGCCGGTGCAGCGCAAAGCACTCAGGCGCCGGCCTAGCCCCTGATGGTGCGGCGGATTCCGCACCTTCGGGGCGGCCCGACACCGGAGTCGTTCCCGCCACTCCTTCGCGCCAGAGTTGCCCACCCCGCCGATTCCCGCAGAGTCACGCCCCTGGTCTTTCATAATTATTACACGATGACTGGCCTGCTTATTCTCATTGAGGTTTTACTTAATAATAATCTTTATTGTCACAAGTAGGCTTGTATTAACAATGCAATGAAGTTACTGTGAAAATCCCCTAGTTGCCACACTCCGGCGCATGTTTGGGTACACAGAGGGTGAATTCAGAATGTCCAAACTACCTAACAGTATGTCCTTTGGGACTGTGGGAGGAAACCGGAACACCCGGAGGAAACCCACGCAGACACGGGGAGAACGTGCAGACTCCTCACAGACAGTGGCCCAAACGGGAATCAAACCTGGGACCTTGGCACTGTGAAGCAACAGTGCTAATGACTGTGCTACCGTGCCGCCCACTTGACCCCTCACAACAAAAATAAAACGATACAGCCCCAAGAACCAGTGTTCCAAGTTGGGATACTATCGCAGATAACATCAGTATAGTTCACGACACCCATCTACTTCACCAATGCCCTTTTTGGATGGAAATCTGCCACCCTTACCCGTCTGACCTACATGTGACTCCACAGGAATGTGACTCTGAAATGACCTGGCAAGCCATTCAGTTCTGGGCAATTCCGGATGAACAACAAATGCAGTTCACGCCAGTGATGTCCAGGCCCCATGAAAGAATAAAGGAAAATAAATGTTAGATAGCAGGATGAGGGTGAGCTGGGCGTTGAAAAAGACAGAAACCTACCATAACCTTCAAATGTCTTCAATGACCTTGAATGCAATGAGCTTGATAACAGCCAGACAAATTATGTGCAGCACCGTTCCTAGAGGTGAAGGCGTCTTTGTTCCTGTTCCCCACCATTCTATTCTGCTCCCTCTGTGTCTGACAAGAGAAAGAGTCCAGAATGTCAGTGATAATATTGTGCTATGTTGGGGGGGGGGGGTGCCAAACTTTAAGTGACACCCTAAAGGGTGGTGTTGCACAAATACATAAATAATACATAAATAAGCCTGAGGTTTGGGGAGTCCTTTCACTTCTTTATGGCTTACCTCCTCTCTAACCTTAACCCGAACAAATCCTGTTCTGTTGACTTTGGGATCAATGTTAAGTTAACCCATGCTGATTTGTGTCTGTTACCTCGAGTGACACACCACTTTGCCCTGACAAATACTGTTGTGATGTTGGCACTTTGATGATAATACCCGTAAAAGGTAGCCATGTGCACATGTCTCATTTTCTTTCCTATGACACCTTGCCATTATTGCTTATGAGAGTTGAATTCTTTTCTGTCAGGTATGGTATTTTCAGTATGTTTTTGTTTTCAATTCTGTGCAATCAGCCAGCCCACTCAGATTTGATGCAGATATCTGGCCTCCATCATCAAAGTTTGCATGTTTTTGCGGCGCACTGTCAATTAGATCAATAGAATAATGATTCCTCATCGCTTTGTGTGATTAGCAAATAATTTCATAGATTTTCTGTGATATGCCCCATTAGATGGTCATTCCATGGGTTTAGACCGTTCAATAACAAGTAACAAGTATAAATTGATGATGAAAAATTTCAGTTCGGTTTTGAAGTCTGAAGATTACCAACTTCAAGTACAGTTAACGCGAATGCATTTAGAAATAATGGGCGGGATTCTCCATTTCTGCAGCTAAGTGCTGGCTCGAACAGAGTATCCACGGGAGGTGCATGTCAGGAAAATTATGCAAACCCCTCACTGATTGTGGTATCGGTGAGGGTCTCTCACCGCAAACGAGTGAAACTACCGCGGATCACGCCAAAAAGGGTTGGAGAATGGCTGGGTCCCGGGCCACGTATGTGCATGGCTGACGACCTGCACTGGTCGCGCTGTACAACATGGCACCGACCTTGTGCGTAACCTAACCCGCGAACCACGACCCCACAGCCCACCCCCTGACCACCCGCCACCAGCCCTGTCAGACACCTCCCCGGCCAGCGGCATGGAACCCGACCGAGTGTGGTGGCACTGGACACAGTCCGCAGCCGGCATGCCGGCTCAGACCACACGTGTCCCGCGCCATCGAGAACTCGGCCCATTGGGGACAGAGCATCGTTGGTGGGCTGGTCGATGAGGCGCCAACCGCCTTGCGACTGTGCGCGGTGCGCATCAAGGTGACACCAGTTTGGAGGGGCGGAGAATTGCAAACCAGCGTCAAACCGGCCCCGCCCCCAATTCTGGCATCAGAATCGATTCTCTGCCTGATTGCCGATTACGATTTTGCCACGGTCAATGGAGAATCCCACCCAATATCTCCTTCGAGAATTGAAGAATTAATTTGGTGTTTCACAAATTTGCTGTCCAGGTCTATGAATTTTACTTTTTGTACAAACGCCAACAGCCGGATTCTCCATTCCTGAGACAAGTGTTGGCACCGGGGTAAGATTAGTGGAGTTCTACAACAGCAAAACTGGCCACACCTGGACAAACTCAATGACCGTTAAGAGGCGAGCACCAGTGCCACATGGAACAAAACCGATTCGAATGAGTATTGGTGCCAGATTCGCCGGGTCTGGATTGACACTGAGAGTTAGTAACCAGCACTGTGCCTGAGCACCAACACCCATCCCTCACACCCGTTACCCCACACCCACCCCCGCCCGGAGGGCAACGGAACCCTCACCCTGCACAACATGCCATGCCCATCGTGGCTGCCATGGCAGGGTGGCATAGCCACTGAGGCCACCAGCTACCCACCCCCTGGGCTGCATGTGTTGGACTGTCTCGCACTGTGCATCTTTTGTTCCCTCCTCGACCCAGGAGAAGACCACACACAACTAGAAGAAGACTGGAGGAGGGCCACCAGTCCTGTGGGCCCTCACCATGGCAGAACAGAGGGCACAGGATGTGGTCGGAAGGCGTAGGGAAAGGGCAGTTTCCGGGGCGAAGGTCGGCATCGGGCGAGGAAGTGAGACCCCACTGAGTTGCGGTTCACCATTGCACATGTGTCACCCCCCCCATCGATTGTGGAGATGCAGTCACAGAGGCAGGGACTGCATGAGGGTTTGTCTGCGAGCATCCAGTACCTGCAGGTGCAGTTGGAGGAGTCTAACCACGTGCAGGAGCAGGAGGTGTTGCCAGCCATGCGTGCCACCCATGCCAACACCGCACGGGTGGCGTCCACGGTAGAGGCATTGGGGGGGGTGGGGAACGGTTGTGGCTATGGATCAGCATGTCCAAGGCCTGAGGCAATCTGTGCAGATGGTGGCCGAGGCCCAGGACAGGGCTGCCCTATCACAGCCAACCAAGTACCAGAGCCACCTGGACATTGCAGCAGTGTTCCAGAGCGTGGCCCAGTCACAGCGGGCTATGGTTGAGAGGGTCGGCAGCATTGCCCAGGTGCTGGCCGATGTAGCGCAGACAGGGGGGAAGACCGGGCTGTTATTGAAAATGGCGCCCCAACGTGTGAGAACGATTCCTGTTGGAAATGTCATATTTGCATGTTTGAGGGCAAATTAAATCCTATCAGCACAGAAATCTTTAGTCATGTCACTCTCAGTACTGTGGGCATGGTCTAACAAAATGAGCAACAGCTTGAAAAGCTAGGCCAGAATTGGACAATCTGAGTTAAACAGCAGCCTTCAACTTGACCGTCAGGGCTGATGGGTTGGTGGTACGGTAGCACAGTGGTTAGTACTGTTGCTTCGCAGTGCCAGGGTTCCAGGTTCGATGCCCGGCTTGGTTCACTGACTGTGCAGAGTCTGAACGTTCTCCCCGTGTTTGCCTGGGCTTCCTCCGGGTGTTCCGGTTTCCTCCCACAAGTCCCGAAAGACATGCTGTTAAGTAATTTGAATTCTGCCTCTGTGTAACCTAACAGGCGCCAGAATGTGGTGACTAGCGGCTTTTCACAGTAACTTCATTGCAATGTTAATGTAAGACTAATTGTGACAATAAAGATTATTATTATTAAGAATTCAGACAGGCCAATAAACATAGACACTGATCAGCGACGAACAAGGGCAAGTCTGAAATGGTCCTGACGTTTGGATTGGAGGTCCTTGACCTTGACCAAATAAGGGCAGTATTTTGTGGACTGGCCAGTATCGACCAGACCCGCAGGCACCTCAGGTCCAGTATCGATCAGACTCAATGGCGCCTCAACAGCAAATATGGAAAGAGTTACGTGCACTCTGTACACCTGAGAATTAGCCCGAAGGGGCTCCTGGCGTCTTCCATATATGGAATCAACAATACCATTGACTGCTGCAGCTGCAGCTGCTACCCCCCCCCCCCCCCCCGCCAAAACCAAAGAAATTTCCAGAAGGGCGTCAAAAAGAGAAGAGAGATACGCGAAAGCCACCCCCAATGAAGAATAGAATCCACTCTGATTGAAGACTCCACCCCATCGAAGAGAAGACACTGCGAGAGGAGAGGACGTGTGAGACCCACCTTCGTGACAAAGGCCTTGAGTTTAGAAGCAAGGTCATCAGAATCAGCAGAGCTCAGCAAAGGGTCGTACCCGGTGGAGCATCCTGACCAAATTCAACTGCACGGCTAATATCTGAGTCTCAGATAGACCAAAGTATTCATAAGTTAGTGTGATGAGTGGTAAACTATCATCTGTATGTAATATGAGTAAATCACATCATCTGCATGTGTATTATATGTTCGATGTTTTATTGTTGTAGTTCTAGCATCCAACCAGCAGGTGGGGTGTGTATGCATGCATGGGACCCTGATGTGCCATGTGTTCCATCAGAAGGTGTTTGTTAGGAATTGATAGCAGTCACATATTAGAGTAGCTCTGTAGTATCTTAGTGTAAGTTAGTGTTAGACCATTATTTCCAACTTTATTAATCACAGACATTTCAGTTATTCATCAGTGTTAGCAATAAATAAGTTTGTTTAAGTCTAATGGGCAGGATTCTCCGTCCCGCCACACCAAATATCTGGTGCGGAGCGTCCCTGGGAATCTCCGTCTCACCAGCCAGCCAATGGGGTTTCACATTGTGGCCAGCCCCACGCTGTCGGGAAATCCCTGGGCTGCCGTCGTAATGGAGAATCCCGACAGCGGAGAATCCAACCCAATGTTCTTTGTTCACATGGCAACATCGAGATTCCACATCAACCCAATCAAAGAACATTACAGTTAGTCTAATGATTTAGAGTTGCTGTGTGAATAGAGCTTGGATCATAAGATTCAGTAATAAAATCGGGTTGAGCGGTGAATCCACTCTTGTCCTTTGCTTGTCTCAAGGGTAAGGGCACCTGGGCAAATGGGTTTTAAGATGACTGGTCCAATTGTCAAATGTTTACAGACAACAATGATTTGACTATCGACAAGGTGACGGCTTTAGTGCCTCACTTACAGCCACTGGCATTTCTGTGAGGGGTGAGGTTGTGACGGAGGTCTAATCATGGGTGGTTATAATATGATGAGGCCCATTTCTCTAACGGTGAGGGTTTCAGCCATTTTGATTTAACTGAATCAAACTCATAGGTGTTTATCTCTCCCTTGTGGGGGATGGGCATTCCTCTGAGTAATTGTGACATCAATGTAAAAGGTCCTTTTCTTGGATGTTGCTCACCAGGGACTGGCTGATGGCAATTCTGAGATGAGGAAACCTTTGAAAATCACTTTTGCACAAGGACTCATTGGCAATGATCTCCTCCTGCACAGAGTCAGCCCTGACGACATGTCTACATTGCCAAGTTGCTCTGCCATTGACAGCCTGCTCATCCTCACCTATTTGGAAATCATCAGGTTGGAGAGGGGCTTCTTCCTCATCATCATCTTCCTCTTCGGGGCTGTAGTTCTGCCCATGGCAACATTGTCATTGATTTCTAGACCCCTCTGCTGAGTGATGTTCGACAGCATGTAGCACATCACTAGTATTCTGGACACAGTTGCTGGGGCATATTGCAGAGCTCCGTCTTAGTAATCAAGCCACCTGAAGCGCATTTTAAAAATGCCTGCGGCCTACTTGATTTTACTGTTTGCGACGATATGGCTGCTGTTATAGTTGTGCTCTGCCTCAGATTGAGGGGTCCTAAAAACGGTCATTATCTCGATCCTTAAGAAGTCAACTTAGAAGCCAACCAGAGATGTGTGTTGATGGCTGAGGGACTGGAGAACTCTGTAGAATGAACGATCCGGGGCAGCCGTCAGGGAACCTTGCACATGCTTTAAGGAAAATATTGTGGTCACAGACCACCTGCACATTGAGTGACTAAAAGGACTTCTGGTTGACAAAAGCATCTGAATACTGAGTTGGAGCCTATAACACCCGGCACCTGAGGGAAGCCTGCGAATTGGACAAAGGTTGTGGTTCTCTGTGTCTGAGATGTCAAATCTACAGGGAAATTACTGAGATCCCCCCTCAGGTGTAAACAGGGCAATATTTACACCCTGAATGCAGCTGTGTGCTGCTGGCAGAGGTACACCAGAGGGGTCTCTAGGTGATCCCTGGAAAGATCCTGATGATGTGGTAGGCAGGTTGGTTCGATGTGGACTGCACTCGATGCAGGGAAGTTAGAAACAGACGTTTAACATAGGAGAAGATCCAACACTGTTTTATTCAACTAGATGAACTGCTGTACATATTCAGCTGTGGGTCGACACTCTACCGATCTGACTAGTGACCTTGTAGTAGCCTGACCAGACTTACCAGCTACCGGGTGTTTGTGCTTGCTAGCTCGTGGATTCTGACTGTCTCAGTAACTGGGTCCCGAGAGAGCGGGAAACCTAGTGTCCTCTGGCATTATAGTGGCAGTGTCCTGTCTGGTGATTGGCTGTGCTGTGTTGTATGCTTAGTGGTCATCCTATGTGTCAATCACTGCCTGTCTGCATCTCATTATATACATGAGTGGATATTATGACACCTGAGACATAAAATTTGAAAGCAATGGTTATTTTTACAGCCAATGGCAGTGCATGTCAATAGATTGTGGATTGTGTTGCTGCTGAACCACGCGACATATATCTGTCACCATCTCACGGCTTAGCCTCAGCCTCCTTCGACACTGGTTCTCCATCATGTGGACGTGTGGCCGTGGATCTGCACACACTTCCGACAGAAATGTATCTAGTTGTCTTCCTCTCCTCTCCCTCCTTCCTGATGTGTGTGGTACTGCCTCTTCCTCCAGACATTTTGCCTTCCCTCTGGCTTACAACTGCTTGGTTTCTATGGTGATCGACTTCTGTGGCCTTCGTGTGACGGGGTGCCATGTCCATCTTTTATCCTCCTTCATATTATGTGTCCTTGCCCAGCAGAAAGTTCATACTGTTACGATTCAGTAGGGTCATAAAAGCCATCCTGCAAGACAGCAGACCATCCTTGAGTTAAAGGAAGACACCTTGAACTGATATTTTGCCAATTGTGGGGCAGTTAAGGCAAGTTTAAAGCAAATTTCACAGGGGTTGCTGCACCTTTCCAAAGTGGTACTGTGATTGTACAATGAAATCACAGGGCAGCGCGGTAGCATAGTGGTTAGCACAAATGCTTCACAGCTCCAGGGTCCCAGGTTCGATTCCCGGCTTGGGTCACTGTCTGTGCGGAGTCTGCACGTTCTCCCCGTGTGTGCGTGGGTTTCCTCCGGGTGCTCCGGTTTCCTCCCACAGTCCAAAGATGTGCAGGTTAGGTGGATTGGCCATGCTAAATTGCCCTCAGTGTCCAAATTGCCCTTAGTGTTAGGTGGGGTTACTGGGTTATGGGGATAGGGTGGCGGTGTGGGCTTGGGTAGGGTGCTCTTTCCAAGAGCCGGTGCAGACTCGATGAGCCGAATGGCCTCCTTCTGCACTGTAAATTCTATGAAAAATTCTATGAAATGCAAAGTTCAGACCTGCTCCGACCAGGACACCTCACATTTCAGACGACTGTGAGACCAAAGTCTGACTTGAGTGGAGGCATCTGCTGAATTGTATGGGCAGCTGCCCACTTGAAACGCACATGTGCAGATCCCAACCCGGGTCCATTCCTGCCACCCGAAAATAGTAGGTTCGGAACCCGGGACTTCTGATTTTCAGGCACATTCTGTATTTTCGCTATGACAGGGAGGCTGTAATGAATATTTCGGCCCAGTGTCCAGTTTATTACCTGGGGATAATGTTATCTTAAATAACCGGAATTAACTTTCAAAAACTATGTAAAACAATATGTTAGTTACACTGCTAGATACCAGTCAGTTTCATAGCAAATTGAGAAGAAAATCATACTTAAAAGACTAAAAAAAGCTTAACTTTAAAATGTGGCTTGAAAGGCTGTGAATGGGGAGCGCAGTGATTAGCACAGTTGCTTCACACCTCCAGGGTCCCAGGATTGATTCCCGGCTTGGGTCACTGTCTGTCTGGAGTCTGCACGTTCTCCTCGTGTCTGCGTGGGTTTCCTCCGGGTGCTGCACAGTCCAAAGATGTGCAGGTAAGGTGGATTGGCCATGCTAAATTGCCCTTAGTGTCCAAATAAGGTTAGGTGTATTTCCTGGGTTACGGGGATAACGGGGATAGGGTTGAGGCTTGGGGCTTAAGGAGGATGCTCTTTTCAATGGCTGGTGCAGACTCAATGGGCCGAATGGCCTCCTTCTGCATTGTAAATTCTATGATTCTATGAATTATCAAAAAGGTTTAACGGTGACTAATCCAATCTGTTGCC
This sequence comes from Scyliorhinus torazame, assembly GCF_047496885.1. Taxonomy (NCBI): domain Eukaryota; kingdom Metazoa; phylum Chordata; class Chondrichthyes; order Carcharhiniformes; family Scyliorhinidae; genus Scyliorhinus; species Scyliorhinus torazame. The sequence continues at coordinate 309,041,317 of NC_092708.1, forward strand.
GGGGTCAGATTTCTGGGTAGGTCCAGCTCCCAGCACAATGTTTATTTAAACCAGCACAAAAGAGTTTGAAACTTGATTCACACTGACCGTAACTTGCATATAAAATTTGACCATCTTGTGAGCTGGTTTGATCCATTTCAGGCAAATTGAGCTACAAAAAACTGACCTGACCTACATTTTAGAGAAAGTGTGTGTGAGAGAGAGTGTGGGCTGGATTCTCCGATTTGGAGAGTATGTCCCCACGCCGTGTAGCCACGTAAAATGGCTGCGTTCCGATTAATCTGGCCAAAGCCCAGTTTGAAATGGCTAACCCGAAAGACTGCTGGGAAAAGCAGGTAACAAGACACAAGCAGGCAGCTGCAGACAGTATTGCATATTCGGCTCTGGGGAGGTTAGCCCAGATCGATACTCAGGGCTATCAACAGCCCATCAACCCAGGTATTTGCAGTTACATTCAGGACTGTTTGCAGCCCATCTATCCAGACATCTGCAGTTAAATCAGCTATCCCCGGGAACAATTGTAACATATAAGCAATTGAATACCGGGCCAGACCTGTCGGCGCCTGCAGTGGCCGAAACAAAGACAGGTGAACGACCACCCCCCGATCGAGGAATCGCCTCACCATTGGACACATCGACCCCAGGGATTGGGAACAAATCCAATCACTTGGGACTCAGGGTCAAGGGCCGCCCCGGGAGGCGGGAAGCCCCTGGGCCCTATAAAAGTGAGGGGCCAAGTTCAGATCTCTCTCTCTTTCCTCTTCGCCTGCTCGAGACCGTCGCAAGACCAGCAACCGGCAACTGTAAGTTTGAATCCAGCGATCGCTATCCGGTAGAGACACCTAGCCACCGACCTGTAGCAGCCTTTTGAATCCCGCGGGCCAGATCTGATTGGACAAGCCATTCGTTTCCCTGCCCTGGTGGGCTCTTCCTAAGTTAAATATTGGCCAGTAGTGATAGGTTTATTATCTAGAAAGTAGTATTAGGGTATTGCTTGTTGTATATAATAAATGACCGTTGTTTTAATCCTTACTAAGCGGTGTGCTGTATTATTAATCATAACCTGAACTTGAACCACGTGGCGGTATCATAAAGATACCTGGCGACTTGTGAGCAAAGGTGACCTAATCAGAGCAAATAGACTAAGGCTAAACAGGAGAGAGCCGGTGTGGGAACGGAGGTGTTTACGCCAAGAAAACTGGTGCAAAACGGCCACCGATTCCCCGTTTTGCTGGGGACTAGCAGGAAGGCAGCGTAGAGCACCCGGCTCTAGGTGCTGATATGGCCTGGAGAATTGTTGGTCACGACCTGCAGTGCCATGCTTCATGGCGGATGCCGCTCATGGACCCGGCCCGCAAAATAGCCCCCCCTTTCGGCCTACTCGTGTGCCCCGGACCGCCCCACCACAGTGCCCCCAGCCCCGAATAATGTTCCCCCGACCCGTGGATCGGCCACCCCCCCAATCTGTGGCTGCGCTGGACTGAATCCGCAGCCGCCACGCTGAGTTCCTGACGGGTGAGACCACACGCGACCCATGCCATCGGGAACTCGACCGGTCAGGGGCGGAGTTTCAGAGGGTGGGCCTCAGGCATTGGACAAAGGCCATGTATACGTGGCGCAGCGTAATCGGAGATTACGCCGCCTTGGAGGGGGCAGAGAAGCCGAGAGGCAACAACTCTATCAAAAAAATAGGCAAAGGAGACATTTCAGGCCAAATTCACAAAGTGGTTTGACGATGAGTCTACGAAAAGTCTCAACCATTGTGATGCAACCACCAGAAGCATGTAACTGTCCTAAAACATCTGAAGACCATACAGTGCAACATATGGAACAAATACAATATGTGGAAGATACATCAATACACAAAGAACAACAAACACTAAAGAAGATGAAGTAACTGTGCAACTTCTGCAGCCACTTCGAAGATCAACAAGGCTAAGGCGCAAACCCAAAAGACTGAACTTGTAATAGACTATAAATAATCTGAACATGTAAATAGTTATGAATATCATGTGAATTGTAAAAATAATCCAATGCATGCAAATAGTAGCATCGTGGTTAGGACTGTTTCTTCACAGCGCCAGGGTCCCAGGTTCGATTCCCGGCATGGATCACTGTCTGTGTGGAGTCTGCACATTCTCCCTGTGTCTGCATGGGCTTCCTCCGGATGCTCCGGTTTCCTCCCACAAGTCTCAAAAGATGAGCTGTTAGGTAATTTGGACATTCTGAATTCTCCCTTCGTGTACCCGAACAGGCGCCGGAATATGGCGGCTAAGGGCTGTTCACAGTAACTTCATTGCAGTGTTAATGTAAGCCTACTTGTGACAATAAAGATTGTTATTATTATTATTAATTTCATTTTCCAAACGAAAGGGGATGTGATGACATGCATGAAGCAATTCTGTAGCTAATATTATCTCCGACCACCAGGTGACATTGTGAACCTATCACGTGACCCTCTGTCTGGGGAGTTGGGAGTAAGTCGTGTTGGAGGATAAAATGTATTTTTAGTAGCTCTATCATCATTAGTGTTAGTAGTTTATTATTTTACTAATCCTAGTTATCTTTATCACCCAGTTGTTTCATTATTAATTATGTAAACTAGCTATTCAGTAGTTCATTGTTCTTATCGGCCAGTCTACAGAACATGACAGTGGCCACTTGAATGAGGATGAAATGGAAATATGGACCCTCACACAAAAAGGTAGATCTGTCTGGCCTGGAGAGAATTTATCTGAGTAAATCAAGGTTATAAAAATAAATTACACTTAGTGTTCACAATGAAAAATAAGGAGGAAGTGCTCCTCAATGTCATCTAATAGTTTTATTAAATGACAGTCTCATAAATAAGTAGCTAGATATTTTGCCAGAAGCAATTGTCTAATGACAACTCGTGAGATTTTAATAACCATCAGGAGCAAACAAGACTTAAACAAAGAGGAAGGAATGAGAGGCAATTTAACATTGTGGAAGTGTCGAGCATGAGACTTCAGGAAATGTGGAAAATTAAGAAATTGATGTCAAATTAGCTTAAGCAGTTCAACTGGGACAAAGTGGACAAGTCCTTGTGAGCTTTCAAATGTAACTAAAATAAATCCAATTAAATCTGCTACACTGAACACATTAGGCATACTGCGAAGAAGTTTTCTCTGGCTAATTACACAATGTGCAACAATACCTCCATAAATCAACTCTACTATTGCTCACCTTTTAGCAGTCATATGCCTCAAATGTCTGTGATTTGTCGCCAAAACTCATTTGTGAATATTTCATTCATCCTAAAAACAACAGGCTCTAGACAGCTCATAGATACATGAATCCAGACAGGGTTAGAAGGATAATTGACCTCTGCAAATTCCATAGTGACTTTAATGGAAGTCTACTATAAAAATAATGATTAAAATTGTGACTCCAGGTGACGGTTCTCTCGAATGCGTTTTATGGAACTCAGCCTTGTCACATGCCTGATTATTCTAAAGCTCTGTTCATTGGACTCAATAATGAGTCATATGTATTTTCTTGACAGCCGGGAAGGTGATACACGAAAGACTAACAGCAGCGAGTTGCGAAGATCATTTTCATTCAGTGTCCTAAGCTAGAGTTTAAGCTACTCTACATAGCTGATCCATTAAACACATAAAGAACTTGCTTCTCTTGCAATGTTATCTGTTTGTCATTATATGCTTACAAATGTTTACAGCTTGAAATAAAATCTGAAGCTTAAAATGCTGGTGAAAGGGATCTTCCAGTAACTGTTAGGAATGACTTATGTCACCTTGCGTTTAAAATCTGTTCTCGGCAGATTTACATTATTTAGCCTGAAGGGCTTGCTGCCTATGATACTTAGATTCACAATTTATCTCTGGAAAATCTGCGACAGAATCTCACCACAAACAATGTACTTTTTTTTAATGATGTGAAAACGTTGCCTCACAAGATCAGCTGTATTTAACGATCAGATTGCAGGAGGGTAAAAGCAATAGATCTGTTACTGTCTTTTAAAAAAAAAGAGATATTCACAATATTGCAGTCGATAGCCATGTTTTAAATAGGATATTAGTGAGGCCACATAAAATAATAAACCATTCCGTGCCAACAATGTATGAGGTGCCATGGGACTCTTCTGAAGGGACTCTCCACACATTTGAGATTCCATTGAGCTGCAACATATAAACTGCGACAATGAGAATTGAGAATGTTCAGTTATGAGAATTTCAGATGAAACATCGGATTGAATGAAATCCAAGGGTGAAGTAGCTCACATTCACTGTTGATGTATAGAAGACTCGGTATCAACCCAATGAATGCAACAACATTCCTTTATTGTGCTGCCATAATCAGTGCTAAAATATTATGTCATTGTTGCATCCAATCTCAGACCTATCCCCGACCGTTCTGATAAAGTTGCCTTTTTAGAATGCTACTTTTTCAGCACTAAAATTCAATCTGTAAGCAGAGGGCCTGGGATTTCTTGCTAACCATTGTCTGCTTGTTATGACTTGTAGCAGATAAATAGATAGTTCTGAGAAAGCATCCAGAGCGGCATTAAAACAAAATGGATGCCCACGCTGTAAACGTTTATTGATGTCAGAGTTTTATGGCATCCACGCCAGCTGGTTTTCAAGCCCTTTAAACCCCACGGGTGGTTTTCCTGCTGCTATCCCACTTGCCTCCAACTTCACCCACAGGGGGATATGTTGGGGCATGTACGGGCTCCGCCCATGGCTCCACCCCTTTAGAGGAAGTATAAGAGCAGCTGACATGCGGGGCCGCCTTCAGTATTGTACCGGTCGCAGGCAGGCACAGTTCTAAGCTGATTAAAACCACGGTTTACTTCTCCACGTGTCTTCGAGTGAATTGATGGTCGCATCAATTTAATCAGCTTAAAATACTACTATGGAATCAGCCCTCAAACCTGGCAGATTGGAACTCGGTCCACAGGCCGCGGAGGCGAAAGACATTTTTTCACATTGGCTTTGATGCTTCAAGGCCTATCTCGCCGCGTCGTCTACGCCATCTGTCACTGATGAACAGAAGCTGAGCCTCCTCCACACACGGGTGAGCCATCGCATTTCTGTCCAGCTCGACGAAGCTGCTTCCTATACAGAGGCCCTCGCACAACTCGAACGCCTCTACGTGCGGCCTGTGAACGAGGTCTACGCGCGACACGTCTTCACCACTCGCCGCCGGCTACCCACTAGATGAGTCGCTAGATGATTACCTACGTGACCTCAAAGCCCTCGCGTGCAACTGTAACTACCAGGCCGTTACGGCCACTCGGCACATGGAACTCGCTGTCCGAGACGTTTACGTGGTGGGGATCCAATCGAACTATGTGAGACAGCGCCTGCTCAAAAAAGGGGCCCAGCCAGGACCTGGACGACACGGTAAAACTGGCTACCTCTCTGGAGGTCGCTTTTCAGAGCCTTACTGCGTTCCCGGCCGACAGCGCGACCCCCTCGTGGGCCAGAGACTACCCCAGGCCTGTGCCGCGCAGCCGCCCGCCCATCATGGGGGGCTACCCTGCTATTTTTGCGGCCAGTCCCAACACCCCCGACAGCACTGCCTGACCCGCAACGCGAACTGCAGCAGCTGCGGGTGAAAAGGACACTTCGCCAAGGTCTGCCTTGCCAGGTCTAAGAACTCGAACTCACAGACCCGATCCACAGACTCACAGGCCCGCAGACCCCGCAAGGTGGCAGCGTGTCTGCCGCCTCCGCCTCCGCACAACACTTGCGACTCATGGGGGCCGCCATCTTGGCCATCCTCCCCCACGCGGCCGGCCACATGTGATCCATGGGGGCCGCCATCTTGGACGCCATCTTCCTCACCGCCATCTTGGCCGGCATCTGCTACGCCGCACGACGCGTATGACCTGCACGGACAGCCATCGCGGGGCCGCCCCAGCAGCTCCGATCACACCGCTGGCTACCCACAACACAGCGGTGTCACCCTGGACCAGTCGCGACCTAAGCACCTCCAGAGCTCCATGATGTCTGTCCGGGTTAACGAGTACGAGACATGTTGCCTTTTTGGCCCCGGGAGCACAAAGAGCTTCATTCATCCGGACGTGGTAAGATGCTGCTCGCTCCAAATATTCCTGACGCAACAAACCATCTCCCTCACCTCTGGGTCACACTCAATGCAAATCCAAGGGTGAACTACTGCAACCCTAGCGATACAGTGCGCTGAGTACGCTAATTTTCAACTATATGTGCTCCCAGACCTCTGCGCTCCTCTCCTTTTGGGACTCGACATCCAGTGCAACCTCAGGAGCCTAACTCTTAAGTTCAGGGGGCCCCTGCCCCCACTCACCATATGCAGCCTTGCGACCCTGAAAATCGACCCCCCCCCCCCCCGGCAAATCTCACCGCCGATTGCAAGCCAGTCGCCACCAGAAGCAGGCGGTATAGTATGCAGGACAGGACGTTCATTAGGTCCGAGGTCCAGCGTCTCTTGCGGGAGGGTGTTATAGAGGCCAGCAATAGCCCCTGGAGAGCTCAGGTGGTGGTCATCAAGACCGGGGAAAAGTTCCGGATGGTGGTCGATTACAGCCAGACCATTAACCAGTTTACGCAACTTGATGCGTACCCCCTTCCCCGGATTGCAGACATGGTAAATCAGATAGCGCACTACCGCGTGTTCTCCACGGTGGATCTGAAGCCTGCATACCACCAGCTCCCAATCCGCCCAGAGGACCGCCACTACATGGCGTTTGAGGCAGACGGCCGCCTTTTTCATTTCCTCGGGGTCCCCTTTGGCGTCACGAACGGGGTTTCGGTGTTCCAACGAGCGATGGACCGAATGGTGGACCAGTACGGGCTGCGGGCCACGTTTCCGTACTTGGACAATGTCGCCATCTGCGGCCATGATCAGCAGGACCACGACGCCAACCTCCACCGATTTCTCCAAACCGCCCAAAAGCTCAACCTCACCTACAAGGAGAAATGCGTTTTCCGCACAACCAGACTCGCCATCCTCGGCTACGTCATGGAAAACGGGGTCCTACGGCCCGACCCTGACCATATGCACCTCCTCCTGCAACTCCCTCTCCCTCACTGTCCCAAGGCCCTGAAGAGGTGCCTTGGATTTTTCTCCTATTACGCCCAGTGGGCCCCCCAGTATGCGGACAAAGCCCGCCCACTATTTAAGGCCACCCTCTTTCCATTGGCAGCCGAGGCCCGCCAGGCCTTCAACTGCATCAAGGCGGACATCGCCATAGCCGCGATGTGCGCGGTGGACGAGTCCGTCCCCTTCCAGTGGAGAGCAACGCCTCAGATGTCGCTCTCGCTGCCACCCTCAACCAAGCAGGCAGACCAGTAGCGTTCTTTTCACGCACCCTCACCACCTCTGAGATTCGACACTCCTCGGTCGAAAAAGAAGCCCAAGCCATCGTGGAAGCCGTGCGGCACTGGAGGCACTACCTCGCTGGTAGGAGGTTTACCCTCATCACCGACCAACAATCGGTTGCCTTCATGTTTGACAATATGCAGCGGGGCAAGATCAAGAATGATAAGATCTTGAGGTGGAGGATCGAACTCTCCACCTATAACTACGATCTAGTATATCGTCCTGGGATGCTGAACGAGCCCCCAGATGCCCTGTCCCGCGGCACATGCGCCAGCGCGCAAGATGACCGACTACGGGCTATCCACGATGACCTCTGCCACCCCGGGATCACCAGGTTCACCCTTTACATCAAGGCCCGCAATCTTCCCTACTCCACTGAGGAGGTCAAAGCTGTAACCAGAGACTGACAAATCTGTGCGGAGTGTAAACCGCACTTCTATCGACCAGATAAGGCCCACCTGGTAAAGGCATTCCGTCCCTTTGAGCGCCTCAGTATCGATTTCAAAGGGCCCCTCCCCTCCAATAACCGCAACACGTACTTCCTTTGTTGATTCCCAAATTTCTTTCTCTGTCAGTCTGGCCTCAATAAAAGTTGAGATGGATTCGCACGTAAAAAGAAGTTATTTATTTAGCTTGCAAGCTTGATTCATTTCATAGAAATATAAGAGACATCCAGTTTCCTATATCCCAGAAAGCGAATGAACAAAGAAACAAAGGGATCTCTGCAAATCAATTCAAATGGTATCAAGTTTCACATACTCGACGCCCATAGGTCAGCCTATATCCCTCCTGACCTGTTTGATCTATTCTGATTGGCTCACTTCCAATCCCTTTCTCTGGCCCCTATCAATGCAGCATCACTCTCATAGACACACCTCTTCCTGCTTTTTCCATGCGGTCTCAAATCCCTTTCTCCCTAACTGCCAGAATCAAAGTGGCTTATTTCTACATTACATTAACTAGTATCTCTAAAGTAACTATTTTATATCACATTCGTCACCTTAACATCATAGATGGGTTCTCCCGCTTCCCGCTTGCCATCCCCTGCCCCAATATGACCACCCCCCCTGTCATTAAAGCCATGCATAGTGTCTTCACCCTGTTTGGTTTCCCCAATTATGTCCACAGTGACAGGGGCTCGTCGTTCATGAGCGACGAACTGCGTCAGTACCTGCTCAGTAAGGGCATCGCCTCGAGCAGGACTACGAGTTAAAACCCCAGGGGAAATGGGCAGGTGGAGAGGGAGAACGCGACGGTCTGGAAGACCATCCTACTGACCCTACGGTCCAGGAGTCTCCCAGTTTCTCACTGGCAGGCGGTCCTCCCCGATGCACTCCACGCTATTAGGTCCCTCCTTTGCATGGCCACAATCCAGACTCCTCATGACCGCTTGTTTGTTTTCCCGAGGGGAGCTACCTCAGGGGCCTCGCTTCCACCCTGGCTGATGACACCGGGTCCAGTCCTCCTCCGAAAACACGTTCGGAGCTATAAGACCGACCCCCTGGTAGAGAGGGACCAGCTCCTGCACTCCAACCCACACTATGCGTACGTCGAACACCCCGATGGCCGGCAAGATACCGTCTCCCTCCGGGACCTGACGCTCGTAGGCTCCACCACCACTACCACTACTGAATCCCCCACACTATGTCCCGTCCAACCTCCCATATTCAGCACCCCCACCCCTATATGGTTCCCGTGCTCCCTCCGACCCACCTCACCGGTCCACAGGAATGAAGCTCCGGAAGAGCCACTCCCAGAGTCCACGCCTGTGCCCGCTCCGGACCCACTTCCACAGCCACCCGAAGCGGCTGCAACACCAGTGCTTCGGCGGTCGCAACGTACGATCCGGGCACCAGTCCGACTGAATCTCTGAGCCCGTCACCCTCGCCGGACTTCATTTTTTAAACAGGAGTGAATGTGGTGAATGTATAATTACTGATCATTCACCAGTGCACTGTATTATGTTATGTTATGTTATTAACCCTGTGGGCTCCACCTATGGGCCATTGTGTGGCTTCACCTACAGGGGGATATGTTGGGGCATGTACGGGCTCTGCCCATGGCTCCACCCCTTTAGAGGAAGTATAAGAGCAGCTGACCTGCGGGGCCGCCTTCAGTATTGTACCGGTCGCAGGCAGGCACAGTTCTAAGCTGATTAAAACCACGGTTTACTTCTCCACGTGTCTTTGAGTGAATTGATGGTCACATCAGTGGATTAAATTGGACGAGGGCATTTGACACAACAGAGGTGTGCATCATAGAAAGATACATATATAGAAAATAGAAGTAGGAGGAGGCCAATTGGCAATTTGAGCCTGCTCTTCCACTCATTATGATCATGGCTAATCATAAAGTTCAAAACCCTGGTCCCACCTATCCCCATATCCCTTGATTCCTTCAGCTCCAAGAGCTGTATCTAATTCCTTCTTGGAATTAAACTTTCTGTGGTGGGGAATTCCACAGATTCACCACTCGCTGGGTGAAAAGATTTCTCAGCACCTCACTCCTAAAAGGTTTGAGCCTTATCCTCAAACTATGATCCCTAGTTCTCCACCACCATTGGGGACATTCTTCTGAATCTACCCTGTCTAATCCTGTTAGAATTTGATAAGTTTCTATGAGGTCCCCTCTCACTCTTCTAAACTTCAATGAATATTATCCTAACCGATTTAATCTTTCCTCATGTGACAGTTCCGCCCATCCTAGGAATCAGCCTGGGAAACCTTCACTGCACTCCCTCCATTGCAAGAACATCCTTCCTCAGATAAGAACTCCAAAACTGCACACAATGCTCCAGATGTGGCCTCACCAATGCTCTATACAATTACAGCAAAACATCCCTATTCCAATACTCAAATCCACTCGCTATGAATGCCAACATATCATTTGCCTTCTTAACTGCCTGCTGTACCTGCGTGCTTACTTTCAGTGACTGATGCATGAGGACACCAAGGTCTCGCTGAGTACTCACCTTTCTCAATTTAACCCATTCAAATAACAATCTGCCTTCCTATTTTTGCTTCCAAAGCAGATAACCTCACATTTATCCACATGATACTGCACCTGCCATGCATATGCCTGCTCACTCAGCCTGTCCAAATCCTGCTGAAGCATCTCTGCATCCTCCTCACAGCTCACCCTCCCATTCAACTTTGTATCATCTGCAAATTTGGAGGTAGTGATTCAATTGCCACACTGCATCTGAAAGTCAGCTTACCTGGCTTAGCATGGTCAATAAAAGCCTGGAGACCCCGCTTCGGCTCGCAGCTCTTCGCAAGATCTAACGCGATCCCGCAAGATGTTGTGATGCACATCCTGTCCATTTTGGACTGGATCACTTTTTTGCAGCTAGTCTCACCTCTTGGGACAGGTCTCCACAAATGGGGACCAGTCAGAACGGCACTCATGTGGGTCTCCCAGGAGATCGGAGGCACCTGGTTGCATGCACTTTGGGCAGGTTGGTGCCCTGGCACTGCTGGTGCCTTTGGGCACCCTGGCATTGCCATGTGGGTGCAAGCCTGGCACTACCAAGGTGCCCGGATGGCACTCACAGCTGGCATGGACACTGCCAGAGTGCCAGGTTGGCACTGCCAAGCTGCCAAGTTGGCATATTTTGCATATGTGTGATCGGGCCAGAGATGCCCTGCGTGGGTGTTGGGGAGGTGCAGGGGAGGGAATGCGGGGCCCACCTATTATGCGTTCGGGCTCAGGAGGGTCGGGGGTCGCTTTTGGGGACCTTAGGGTGCCGGACGCCATTTAAAACTGGCGTCCGGATCTCTTTTACACTGGGGAGTTCCATCGAGCGGAGCTCCTCTGTACAAAACGGGGCTATGTGCAGCCTGGGCCACATGTTCCCCCCTGATGCCCATTATTCAACCCATCGCATTGCACAGCCATGTGTTTCTCAGGACTGTGAACACCGGGGGACATGCGGCTAAATACGCTTGCCGTGGGACTTTGTTCCCAATTAGTTGAACTGCACCCAAAACATTTAGTTCCCTTGTCCAAATCATTAATATATAATATGAACTAGCACAGATCCCAGCAGTACCCCATTAGTCACTGCCTGCCAATCAGAAAAAGACACATTTATTCCAATTCTTATGCTTTCTGTCTGCACACCAGTTTTCTATTCATCTCAAGACACTACCCATAAATCCCATGTTAGACGTTTTAGTTGCTGTGAAATGAAGAGTCTAAAGTTCTTGTTCCTTTTCACCAAACACCATTTATTTCACTTCCACAGCCTCTGCACAAAACTCTTAACAACACACCACCCGACAGAGGCCACCTGAAGCCCCTTTACATATCAGTGTCAATTAATGGATACTTAGCATAAATGAGACAACTAATTGCAATGTCTCTAAACCCATTACTTAACAATCTCCCGTTCCTTGGAGAAAAAAAAATGAGGTGAAACAAAATTTTAAGAAACTCAAAAACACACACATGATTTCCCCCCTTTTTTTTTGTTTGGATGAGAAAGGGAAAAAAAACAGTCACAGAAACAAGCACCCTTCATTAACAATATCCAAAAGTTTCTGTGAACTCTTTTCATAAAACAGTTGATAGCTCCTGTCGACCCATTTAATTTTTGTTATTTCCCCTCTGCCCAACATCTGCTTCAAACTTGCGATGTCTATCCGTAACCTCTTTTCATTGACACTTTTTGTAGAGTCAATAGGTATATTGACAGAAATTTTGGGATTAGGGGATTTGGGTAATATACATATTGACTGTCACATTGACAATAAATCCCTGTGGGAAAATGTGCACTCTACAAAAAGTTAGGTAGACAGACTAGACCGGACGTGAGTTTTGATGTCTTAGAGTTGAGTACAAAAATGAATGATCCCAAAGTGGAAGACATAATAAGAGCAAATAAAGTGTTGGCCAAACTAAAAATGCAGGAGTGTGTTTTGAAGTTCCCGGTTTTAGGTGACCTTAAGCACTTGAAACTCATAGTTTATAGTGATGCGTCCTACACAAATTTATGTGATGGGGTTTCAAGCGCAGGAGGTTTTATAATTTGGCCTGTTTTAATTTACCAGACGTGTTGTGTTCCTCCACAGAAACCCTGTCTATATCAGTTAATTGATCCTCATAGTTCTGTAACACATGTGTACCAGATGACTCTGGTTCCTCGTCATGTCTGTCTGCTCTGTCTAAATTTGAAAATTTGTAATCTGTACCCATTATCCTTGATGAATGGACCCGAACAGTTTGATTACCATGTTGCAAAATAATTGTTTTGCCATCTATGCCTATGATCTTCCCTGGGCCTTTCCATTCATTAGAATTGTCTCTCTTGTAGTATGCCATGCCTCCTTGCTGAAAAACGGCATCTGATTGCAGTACGTTATGTCTTAAAGCTCTGCGAATTCTTTCAGAGACTTCTGCTTCCAAAAAAGCTTTTCTACTGCTATGTAATGCATTTAAATGTTCAGCAAAACCAGAGCTAATTGTAGTCCCCTTCCAAGCTGGAGGCTGGTCATCCAAAATGGACGGAATTTTAGGATTTCTACCAAACACTAATTGATAAGGACAATAGCCCCCAACCATCTGCAATTAATTCTTTGCATGTACTGCCCATGCTAAAGCTGAATTTAGCCTGCAATTTGGTCGATCTGCCAACATTTTCCGAAGCATGTCATCGATGACAGCATGATTTCTTTCACAGACACCATTACTAAATGGGCTTTCTGCAGCCGTATTCATAACTCTGATATTCATGTTTTCACACATATCCCTAAACTCATCATTAGCAAATTCTCCGCCATTGTCCGGAAGGAATTTTGCCAGTGGACCCATTCCTTTCCCTATCCATTTTTCCACGATTTGATCCAGAATTACTCTCTTTTCTTTACTTCGTACAATCGTTGATTGATTAAATCTGGTTGCTAAATCTACAAAATGCAAAATAAATATATTATTTGCTTTATCCCAGATCTTAAGGTCCATGGCCACAATGTCGTTAAAATTCCTGGCCAAAGGTAGGGTTACTATCGGTCGTGCTGGTGTCCTTCTGTACTTCTACAAACTTCACAACAGTCACTAACCTGTTCTATCAGTTTAGTATAGTCATCATCCCTTACCCCTGCATCCTTTAATACATTTTTCAGCCTCCGAGGAGACGGATGGGCAAATTGTCTATGCAGTTTTAATACCACAAGCTTTTTATCAGCTGAAGTCCCATTTTCAACTGCCATTTACACATCCTTAACAACTCTACTTGAAAAATTATTTGTCAGTAACAACAATAGTGTCCTGACTGTGTAAATTGTAAGTCCACCGTCTTTCCAAAAACTGTTGCCTGATCCTGTCCATATCCAGTTTCATGTGTGCTTTCTTCATCGACGGTCTGCTCAGAAGCAAAGGTATCTCACTTGATACAACATCCGTGCTAATGAAATGATTTATTCCGGCAATATTGCAAGGGATCACCACTCTTTTCAGCGACTTCAGAGTATTATCATCCCCAAACCTGAAACTTGTGGAACTTTCAAATTCCTTAACCTTGTTACGATTTTCAGCAATCAAAGAGTCCAGGTAACATTTTAACCAGTCAATTCCACACACAGTAGATGTGCAGCCACTGTCCAATACAGCATAGTTGAAGGATTCTGCAACCAACACCCTCATTACCGGCGTAAAACTGCTTGTCAATAGGACAATGCCTTCTTTCTGGTCACTATCATTTTCCTCTTCTGACTCTTCCGTGCCATGTGTCGCTTCAAACACTCTATCATAACGAGTTGGACAGTTGAAAGCATAATGGTATTGAGAGTCACATCGAAAACATTGATTTATCATGCCCCGTGCATTTCTGGGGTTCATCTTCCTATTGTAGGTTCTAACTGGGTTTCTGCCTTCATAATTTCCTTGTCTCGGTCTCCGTCTGTAGTCTTGAGCCCTGTTCGTAGCCATACAATTTTGCCATTCTGTTACTGGTGTTTCTTCCATATTCTGCCTTATTGCAGGCTGACCTATTTGGGTCATCAGAGCCATCGGAATCGAATGTTTCCCCAGAAACTTTTGTAAAGCTTTTGTCATCTGTTCGAATAAGGTATCCTTATCAGTAAACTGGACTCCTGTCAAAACCAGGAGCCTATCCATGTTGCTCACTCTAGCACAGTCAAGTAATTTAAAGGCCAACGCAGACTGTGGAAATTCCAGATTGTGTTTCTGCAGCCTTTTATATAGTCTGCCAAATTCCATTATATAGTCTTCCATGGAGATATCCTCCATTTTCCGGAACTTATCAAAATCCGACCAGGCTTCATACGCACTTAACAAGTCATCTTTCTTATAAATCTTATCCATATAATGTAATAAAGTCTCCAGACCTTCTTCTGAGTCTAACTCTTCCAATTCCAGCTCAGAAAGCACTTTGTTTCGGATTTTACTTCCATATAGTAGAGAAAGAGCCAATGCCATACCTTGTTTTCTCTTTCCCAAAGCAGTTACTTTAGTCCACATAACTACTGCACTTCTCCACTGGTCGTACGATTCCCTTTCAGAAAATAAGGGAGGATAGTCATATCCAGCCATCTTTATCCTGGGTTCAGCCATGTATCTTTTTTTTTTCCTTCCCACTCACTCCTCGGTTTGATCAGGAAAAGTTGTATCTTTCAAATCTTCACATTTGCACAGCAACCATCCTCTGCTACCATTGTTAGACGTTTTAGTTGCTGTGAAATGAAGAGTCTAAAGTTCTTGTTTCCTTTTCACCAAACACCATTTATTTCACTTCCACAGCCTCTGCACAAAACTCTTAACAACACACCATCTGCCAGAGGCCACCTGAAGCCCCTTTACATATCAGTGCCATTTAATGGAGACTTAACATGAATGAGACAACTAATTGCAATGTCTCTTAACCCATCACTTAACATCCCATGCGCTTTAACTTTACATAGTAAACTTTACATTGATTACCTGGCCATTGATCTCATTGGTGTTTGTGGGAGCATGCTGAGCACTTTGAGATTAGTGTGCGATCTAATTTACAACAATGATGACAGCTTAAAGGACTTTGTTTAGTTTACCGAACTTTCGCATATCCTGAGGTTGTGAAAGCCGCTTTATCAAGGCAAGTTTTCTTTCTCTCCTTTCACCCTTTTATCCTTTTTTAAAATTGCAATTATGCTCGAATATTGAATTGTTGTCTTATTACCAAATCCTGATTTTATTTTGTTAATTGTAAATGATTAGTTTAAAACTTTAGCCTGCAACTCTTCTGTCAATGCTTAATATTTCGACATATTAAAGAGAATAAAATTGGGCTGAATTCTTTGTTTGCGAGGCTATGTTCTCCCGCTGGAACTGAATCACCTCTGGTTTGCATTGGCGCAAATTTATGCATGGCTGAGAGCGAAGTCTCTGGTTGGGGGGTCTGATGGGGGTGTCTGCTGGGGGGCTGGGGTTGAATGGGCAGGATTGATGTTGTGGTGGGGGAGGGGCTCTCCGAAGTACATAGAACATAGAACATTACAGTGCAGGACAGGCCCTTCGGCCCTTGACGTTGCGCCGCCCTGTGAAACCACTCTAAAGACCATCTACACTATTCCCTTATCGTCCATATGTCTATCCAATGACCATTTGAATGCCCTTAGTGTTGGCGAGTCCACTACTGTTGCAGGCAGGGCATTCCACACCCTTACTACTCTCTGAGTAAAGAACCTACCTCTGACATCTGTCTTATATCTATCTCCCCTCAATTTAAAGCTATGTCCCCTCGTGCTAGGCATCACCATCTGAGGAAAAAAGCTCTCACCGTCCACCCTATCCAATCCTCTGATCATCTTGTATGCCTCAATTAAGTCACCTCTTAACCTTCTTCTCTCTAATGAAAACAGCCTCAAGTCCCTCAGCCTTTCCTCATAAGATTTCCCATACCAGTCAACATTCTGATAAATCTCCTCTGCACCCTTTCCAATGCTTCCACATTCTTCCTGTAATGCGGTGACCAGAATTGCACGCAATACTCCAAATGCAGCCGCACCAGAGTTTTGTACAGCTGCAACATGACCTCATGGCTCCGAAACTCAATCCCTCTACCAAATACTTTGGGGACACCTACATTAAGTACTTACCCTTTGGCCCACTGCGAGCTAAAACTGAGCTAAATTAGCAGGATCTTCCACGCAACCCCCAACATATTTTGCGGTGGCGGAGGTGACCCATCATTTGCTGGCAGCAGGATTTTTTGGTCCTGCCATTTCCAGCGCGGTTTCTCATCGAATGGACCCCCACCACTCGGAAACCTGCAGCGAGGATGAGCCATCGTTAGGACTGGAATGTCCCACCTGCATGAATGGCCGGAAAATTCCGGCCAGCTTCTGTAAGCTGAAAACAGCCACCATACAAAATTAAGCGTCAGTTAATGGTGAGGCAAAATGATTTCATGCATGGAAACAGAATATTTTCCTGCAAACTACGTTCAATTATAGATGGTGGGCAGAGTTTTATGTTTTCCCACCAGTGGGTTTTCAGGCAATGGGGTCTGTATAATTCCTTGGTTAGCCGTTCCACCAGCTGGCTGCCTGCCCTGACCTCTCTGCAATTTTATGGTCGGACCGACGAGGCCCAGGGCGGGATGCCCACCCTTGTCTTAATTGAATCCCTTAAGTGGCCAATTAGTGACCACTTAAGGGCCGATCATCAGCCAGCCTCAATTTAGGGATGCGGGAAGCCCAGATTGTGAGACTACTCAGGCCTTCGGCCAGAAAGGCAGGGAAACGTCCCCATCAACAGCCTCTTTTTAACATTGGTTGCTCCCCCTCCCCTCACCATAATAGCTGACCCCAGTTCCCTCCCACAGTGGCTCTCCATCAACACTCTAACCGCACCCTGCTCTCTCTTCCCCACACTTAACTGGTTCTGGACTCCTGGAACTGTGACTTTGGGGACTCTTTGCAGTCCCAATCCTGTCCATTGCATCTTCTGATGCTGCTGGGATTAAAAAACTATTGGTCAATCAGATTGGTCAGCAGCTCTCTGAGGCAGGATTTCTGTTACAACCTGCATGGAGGTCATGGGGTGTGGACCTTCTGGTTCGCCATGACCTCTACTGAATACGAACATCGCCGGTTAACGGGACGGGGTTTCCCTTCAACGAGGGGAACCCACATAGTATAAAAACCCTAACCTGAGTGTCGGTCGGGGCTGGAGATCCTTTGGGTGTACCTTCAATAAACCTGCATTGTGCATCCTCCCATTCATTCTGCATGGTCTCTCTGTTCGGATTCTACAATTTCCCCATGAGTGCCGAGCGGAAATCCCATTTCTCGTCAATTACTGCTCATTGGTGCATTATATTGCTGTGGGACAGTCAGTAACTATAGTGATATAACTTTAAAGGAATTTGGAAATCAGCCAGAATGTAGAGCAACATGCGACCAGCAGCTCGTAGTGTGTGTGTGTCGGAATAATTGCAGCTGTACTGACCTTGTTGTTTGACGTTTAGCTGCTGTTGTATAAAGAGTCAAAGGTTCTGCTCCTTTTCCACAAACACCTTGAATTTGCTTCAACAGACTCTGCACAAAACTCGAACATCGCATCACCTGACACAAAGGCCACCTGAAGCCCCTTTACAGATCTGTGTCAATTATTGGATACTTAACATAAATGAGACAACTAATTGGAATATCTCTTAACTCATTACTTTTAAAAATAAATTTAGTGTACCCAATTCATTTTGTTTTCAATTAAGGGGCAATTTAGCATGTTCAATCCACCTATGCTGCACATCTTTGGGTTGTGGGGGCGTGTTGCCGATTCCTTTTCTATTTGGTCTTTTCTGTGGCTTTGTTCCAATTAGGGCAATCAGTGAATTTGCCTTTCTTTCTATGCCATCTATGTCCGAATGCTTAGAGTTGCCAGGTATCAAATGATACCACCACAAGTATCAACCAGCTATCGATCAATGAGCCAAACACCAGTTAGTTAGTTCAAGGTCAAGGGTACTTTATTTACACACAATTAGTCATGCAACATAAACACTACTAGTTAACTACACCTATCAGCTAAGACAACCTGTACTTAACTTCGGGCACCCGGCTTAGGTCAGAAAACAGTGGCTGCTGTTCGATTCTGGATCTCTCAGGTTCGAAGGAGTAACTGCTGCTCAGCTGGGCTCATCTGCCTGGTAGCGGGCATTGAATTTGGACTCGCTTCTGGTGTAGCTACGATTGGCGATGACCGTGACCGGGTTACCAAGGCCAAAAGAGAGCGAACATATGGCGAACTCGTCTTCTTATACTCAGGGGGGTTTCGCGCTCTTTTGGGTGGTCCTCTGATTTGGGCCTTACTAATTACGTGATCCCTGATCACGCCGCTCAATTCCTTAACCAATAAGTGGATGGGGATCTGGATGGCTTGGCGTGTCGCAAGCGGTCACTAACCCCGTGGTTTGCATTTTCCTTGACCAGGGAGTGGCGCCGAAATGTCTGGGGCTGTCCCGGTTGCTTGACTACCAGTCCTTTGTTTTGGGGAAGATGGGCCATCAAATGCTAATCGATCTGATTAACATGCTAATGGGACGGAGTTTCGATACTGTCTGGACCTTTGCTGACAAATATGCATTTCAGGCTCTGAGCCTGCCTGATTCTTGGCTTGTCCATTTTACCCGCCAGTCTTTGCAAGTTCCTCTGCACCTAGTTGGAAGTGGCCATCCCAGATGGCTACACTCCGTCCTCTTGATCCTCAATGGGAAGCATGAAGGATCACAATGCTGGGTCTTCTTTGTACTCTTGGGATGCCGGGTACCCTTAACCAGGGACAGGTTCTAGTCTACTCTGTCCGATGGGTCCAAAAACATTTACCTAATTTACCTAAACAACACATGTCTAAAAATTTCTAGGGGGCCATTTAACATTCCGATAAAGGGGAACCTCTAACTGTCTCTAACGAGACTACACTCATGCTGCTATTTAACAATCAAAGAACTTATCTTACAATACAAAAAATATCTGATAGCAGCATCACATTTCTTCCTATCACTGACATTCATACACAGAAAATAAACTTTATTAACAAAGAACAACCGCGGAATTTATTAAAGAGAGAGGTTCAGAAAGAGTGTGAGGTCGGCTGGAGTCCGAGGATGGGAGCTCTAAATGTGTATACTGGAGGGCGGGAGGCTCTCCTTCTCCATTTCCGCAATCTGATGGTCTGAATGACAGTGTACAATATGGCTATCACTAGTAAGGCTTCCACTGTGTAGGACAGTGAATACCACTTGACGAGGTTCTCACACCATGTGAGGGTATCGGTGGCTGGGTGTGTGTGCGGTGTAGTGTCCGGGATGGGGTGTTGTGTTGGGTGGTCGTGTTCGGGGCCTGTGTGGTGAGGTGGATAGAGGTCAGTAACGCGCGCAGCTGGGCTGTTCCAGCGACAATCATGGTGCCGATCATCAGGGTCGTCTTCATCTTATTCGGCTTTCCTTCGCCGTCGAGTATCTTCATATCTTCCTGGGGGAACAAGCATAGTATCTGTAATAATTGTGTTGATTAACATCTCGCATGTCCGTCTGTGGCTCCTTAACGTCAATTTTCCCATTATAAGCGTCGCCATCGGTGACCACTTCATTTTTTTTTTTTTTTTGAACAACCATTTGCGGAGACAAGACATCCGAAAAAATTCTGTGTCACAGCGTGAGCACTCTCGCAGCCTGTTGTCGATGAGCTGAGTGGGCGGACAATTTCTCCGTCCTCAGCAAACTTGTTTTTCCAACCAAGTGTTTCTTACATGTAAATAGTATGTGGGAGAATAGCAACCGAAGGGTTGCCGGGAAGGGCAAAAGTAGTGGCCAAGAGCATTCTTTAAACTACAGGACTAGAAAAGAACAAAAAAAGAGTTTCGAGAACAAGCATCCAAATGGGGTGGTGCATATGATCCAGGGCAAGAATGGGTGAGATCCCCGGGTAGGGCGGGGATCAGTGCCGTTACTCCACTGCCTGAGTGAACTTCCAAGAGTGGTAAAAATTTGCAACTATCTGGGCTCCAGACAAACTTGTTTCACTAACTGCCATGTGGCGTCAGATGAGTAATCATGGCTGCATCAAGAATTTTGGTGTGAGGCCGAAAGAATAAACTGTATCACGAAATTCAGTGAGATCGACTCAAATAGTCGCACGAAGAACAAACATTCAACATTTACAAATAACAAATTAAAGAAAGAAAGAAAGAAAAGTAGACAGGCTCCATCAGTGTACAGGACACCATAAATCTCCATCGGTTCCTGACTCTCATCATCTGGACACCTCAAGATTCCATTTCAAAAAGATTTGCAAAGGGGTTACCATGGTGGGAGTCAAACTCAGAGTTGTCACCATCTCCCGGGTGCCATACTCTTTCCTGGAGTTTGCGTGTTAATGCGGCGTGTGCCGATGTGGGGTCCATTTCGTAATTTCTCATCAAGCAACAGGAATTGTCATGGTGCCAGTGCTTCATGGTCTGTAGGGAGGCTGCAAGGGGGGTGTCGCTATTGTCGGGTGGCAGGTCAGGTTCCGGTGTGGGCAAATAAATTGTTTCAAAGATGTTGAGCATATCGTGGTCGGGGTCTCTGGACCTGTAGTGACTGGGGCCTGTTTTGTGGGATCTCTGTTCGGGTCTTTCAGGGGCTTCAGTAGTGCTGTCGCTGTCACTGTTGCGAGCAGCCGAATCAAGTGTGAGGGTGAAATTTGATTCTGGGGGCGTGGTCAAGGTCGTGCCTGTGGACGTGCTGCTGTTGCTGGGAGAGGGGGAGCTCGGGTTGTCAGTGGGCGGGTCCTCATTGTCTGCCATTGCTAATGAGAGGTGGTGTGAGTGGCTGCACTGCGTTCCATAAATGTTAAGCAAATTTACATGGAACCATCCTAATTTTCCGTTTGGAAACGTGATTTTATAAACCGAGGGGTTTACTTTGTTTGTAATTGATTAGGGTCCTGCAAATTTAGGGGAGAGGAATGAGCTGGGGTTGTATCAGGTGATCATTACTTGCTGTCCGACTGTATACTCTGTCGGGTGTACTGTCTTATCAAAGCAGGCCTTACTCTGCTTTCGTTTAGCGCCTAGTCGAACAACTGCAGCGAGCTGTGCTGCTTTAATATTCTCTACCATGTGCTGGACTGCTTTCTCATGGGTCAGGGCGGTGACTGCGGGGCTGGCCAAATCAAGTCCGAATAAGTATTCGGTACCCTTCATGGTTCGCCCGGTCATGAGGGTATGGGGGTTATATCCTGTTGAGCTCGACACTGTGTTCCTAATAAACATCAGTGCGAATGGGAGCACTGTGTCCCATGTTGTGTTGTGCTGCTGCACCATTTTCCTAAGGGTGGCCTTTAGCGTCCGATTCATGCGCTCCACAATGCCGCTGGACTGCGGGTGATAGGCAATGTGGAACTTTTGTTTAATTCCAAATATCGTCATTACATTTTTCATGGCCCTTCCCGTAAAGTGGGAACATTGGTCCGACTCAATACTACAGGGGAGTCCCCACCTTGTAAAAATCTGTTCTGTTAAGATCTTTGCGGTGGCCTTGGCTGTGTTTCTTCTCGATGGGAACGCTTCGATCTATTTCGTAAATGTGTCCATCACCACTAGCACATACTTGTATCCAATTCTGCAGGGGGGGAGGGGACAAATATAATCCAATTGGAGGTTTGTCCACGGGCCATTTACAGGGTGGGTGTGTCGTAGCTGCGCCTTTTTCACATACCTATCGGGGTTGTTTTGAGCGCAAATGAAACAGTTTTCGACGCAATGGGACACGTCGGTTTTCAAATCGGGCCACCAGCAAAGGGGTCTGAGGTGGGCAAGGGTGGATTCAATCCCTTGGTGTCCATGTCCATCATGGAACCTACAAATTATCTCATTCCTGTCCTGGGTGGGGACTACATAAATTCCATCCTTTAAAACGATTCCCTCATGGACCGTCAAAGAATTTCTAAATTTTTCACAGGAAGCTGGGAAGTTTCCTTTTAAAATATCTTTTAACGCTTCGTCTTCTTTCTGTGCCTGGGGTAGGTCTTGGATGTTGGTCTGTGGGACCTGAACTGCGTGTACTGGGGCATCCTCGGGGGGTTGCCAAAAGTGGTCATGTGGTGAGCCTGCCTTCGCTAGGGCGTCAGCTTTCATGTTACCGGCGGGGAGGAATGAAGGTGGCTTCTTACTTTGACGATGCCGTATTTTCTGCCTTTAGCTGTCTGAAGGATATGTTTGAGCAGTGGGGCTGAGGGTAGAGGTTTTCTGTCCGCGGAAATAAATCCTCTCAATTCCCATAGGGGTAGGAATTCTGTTAGGCTGTTGCAGACGTACAAACTGTCCGAATATATGTCTGCAGGGGTCGGGAATGAATCGGGGTGCTGGATAATGTAAGCAATGGCCGCTAACTCGGCTGCCTGCGAACCTAAGTTTCCAGGCAATTTTAAAGCTATCTCTTCTAAAGCGTGTCCCTGCGCGTCCTCTACATAAATGCTACAGCCTGTCATCCTTTTTCCCTCAAGGGCTGTGGAGGAGCCATCCCATAAATCCTCAGTGCTTGTCTGTGGGCTGGGGTCCGATATCTGTCTTTCTTCGTACCGACTTGGGAACAAAGGGTCCTGTGGTGTGCTTTGGGGAAATGATCTCGCATTCCTGTGGGGTCCCTGAATAATGCAAATTATCATCCAGAAACGTGTGCGTTTTTGTCCGTTTTACAGTGATGTTGCATCCCTGTAGGAGTAGGGTCCATTACGCTGCTCGAATTTGGCTTACTGTGCCGTTCTTCAGTCTGCTGTCCAATAGAAGCTGTGTCGGGGTGTGCTCGGTCAAAATGGTTACTGGGTTGAGTCCGGTTATAGACGAGAAGAACTGTTCAGCCCAGAAAACTGCTAACAGGTGCCTCTCGCAGGCTGAAAATCCTTGTTCGGCCAGGTCTAAGACTCATGAGGCATATGCTACGGGTCCTAGACGATCGCTTCTTTCCTGCAGGAGAATGGCCGAAAGGGTGCGATCTGTGGTAGCCACCTCTATCGCGTATGGGAAGTGGGGATCTGGAGCTTGCAAAGTGGGGGCTCTGCTCAGGGCGCATTTCAATGCATCCACGGCATCTGTGTGCTGTGGAAGCCATTTCCATGGGGCCTGTTTCTTTAGTAGCTCGGAAAGTGGGGCTGTTTTTGTGGCGAATCCGTCTATATGGTTCTGACAATATCCAACCAGTCCTAAAAATGGCCGGAGTGCTGCAACGTTTTGGGGCAAGGGCAAATTTACAATGGAATCAATGCATTTGAGTTCTATTTCACGCTTCCCATGCATGATGACTCCCTAAATATGTGACCTTTTCCTGAAGGATTTGGGCTTTCTTGGGGTTAATTTTGCATCCAATCTTTGGAAGGAGTTCTAATAATTCAGAAAGAAGTGAGATGTGCTCTTCCTTGGTGTCAGTCTGTCGGAGCAAGTCGTCCACATAATGAACAAGGCATTCAGGGCGGGAAAATGTAGATAATCCGTTTGCCAATTATCTGTGAAAAATGGAGGGGGAGTTGTGGAAGCCTTGTGGAAGGCACGTCCATGTGCACTGCTGTCCCTGGATGGTAAACGCAAATTTATACTGGCATGCTTTGTCCAGTGGTATGGACTAAAAGCCATTACTGATGACTAATACCGAAAAAGATTTTGACTGGAGATCCCGGCCTCAACATGATCTCGGGACTTGTGGCAATGGTGGGGGCTGCTAGGCGAGTTACTTTGTTCAATTCTCTGTAGTCGATGGTCAGTCGCCATGATCCACCGGGTTTTCTTACTGGCCAAATCTGGGCATTATTTGTCGATGCAACGGGTCGAATCACGCCTTGATTCAATAAACTTTGAATTACCTTGGCTATCCCTCCCTTGGCTTGCTGGGGGAAGCCGTAATGTTTCTGGGGCTTGGGATCGGGACCTGTAATGTTCACTACACCTGGGATTTAGCCGCAGTCATGCTTGTGCTGAGCAAATGCTGTCTTATGTCTTTTCAAGACCTATCAAACCGCTTTGTCTGCGGTAATGGTTTGTGGATCAAACCAGTATCTCCTACTGAGGTGATTCTTTGGGCATAATCCCCTACAGTGAGCGTAGCGGGGGCTCGCGCTGCTCTAGCCATTTTCTATATGCAGCGGTTGACTGGGTCGAATGAAAGGTTGTGTGCGCTCATGAAATCGATGACTATGATGTGTTCTTCTGCCTGGAGCAAGTATACTAAAACAACCAAATGTTTTGTCCTAATATTACTGAGCTGGACGTCCACAGGGGCTGTGATATGTCCCTGCTGGAGGTGACGTGTAAAGCCACAAAGGGTAATGGTACCCGTAGTGGGCCAAATCTCGTTCTGGAACATGATGGAGGAGTTTAACGTGGTTCGGGACCCTCCTGCGTCCCAAAGGAACTCTACGGGGTGTCCCCGGACTGTGCTTGCAACTACCGGTCTTCCGGACTTATCCCAAAGGGTATCACAGACCCAAGTTGGGGAGCCCGAACACCGTCAATCGGTGCCACTCATGACCGAATTATCTGGTCGGGCGCTAACGCTGTGAATGGGTCGGGTATTGTTTCTGGGGGGGGGGGGGCGATTGGGTGCTGATTCCTTTGCTGTCTCAGCGTGGGCTTGACATTCTCGGGCGTAATATCCTGTCTGTCCGCAATTATAGCATTCCTGTGTCTTGGGGTGTTGCGCTGTACCTCTGCCTTCATTTACCCATGCAGGGTCTTGGTGTGCCCTTACTGGGTTCATTGTGGCATCTACTCTCTCATGCTCTGTCTTTTTCTGAACGGACTGTTCCCAAGCTCTGGACAAACATTTCAGAACCCACACCTCATTGTGTGCTGGGTCTGAGGGGTCATAACTGGCGCATGCCTTCTGTCCTGCCTCTGTGGCATGGGACACTAACGTACGGGTCCATTTGGCCGTATTGTCTGCTGATAAATGGGCGTGGGCTAACTCACTGAATACTGCAGTAAAATGGTTCCAAAGGCGCCCAGCAAACGCAGTTGGATGCTCTCCCTTTTTCTGCCTGCACCGGTTGAGTCCGTCTATCGGATCTCCTCTGTTATATCCTATGGCGTTTAAAATGGCCGTTTTCATTTCGTGGAGGCTACCTCCTCCTACATTTTGTGAGTCAGGAAGGGCTGAACTAACTGAGGGGTCGAAGCACATAACTATGAGCTTGACCTGCTCCGGCTCGTCTAAACCATACATGAAGGTTTGTTGTTTCACGAACTTGAAAAAGTGATGTGGGTCCGATGTGGGGTGGAATTTATCTATCTTTTCGCGGGCATCTCGTAACTGGGTGATCGATAATGGGGTGGTGTACACAAAATCGGGTAGGCCTTCTGTGGTAACCCTGTGCTGCATGGTAATGGGGTTCATTGGGTTGGGTGCTGCCTGTGCAGTCGGTGGTGCGGGTGCTTTTCTTTTCGGGGCCTGGGGGCCCTATTTTGATTCTCGGTCTCGCTTACATATCGTTGGGCCCTTTCACTGAGTTCCTGCCAACCGGGGCTGTCTTCCTGGTCTAGTTGTGGGCCAAAGGTGTCTCTAAACCCATTTTGAACTGATAGCCGGGATTGCAACCTTGCAATTTGCTGCCTGCATTTGGCATGGTGCACCGAACTCTGCCTCTGTTCCGTGGTGGAACTGTGGAGTGCTCGGAGGGCTGCTTTTAGATCATCGCACTGTTTCTTTAACTGCTGTACCTGATTCTCTGTCTCTTCTCTTACCAGTACAGCACGCTGTGTGTCCTGGTAGGCCTTATCGTATTGGATTTGGAAGCTGCTAAGGTGGGCGAGACAGGATTGATGTCCCTCTTGACATCATCCATTTTCTTGTCCTTCGATGCTAACTGCTCCCGGAGCTGTACATTTAATTTCTTGCAGTCACTTAAATCTCCCTCTCTACTTTTCTCCTTCTCCTCTAGCTGCTTGCGGAGCGTCCTCACGACCTCCTCTGTGCCTCGCAATTGTGCCAGACAGAACACGATTGCCTTCGACTTACGAACCTTAGTCACACTCTTCTTATGGATCTCAGTCAGGCTGTCCCACCAAGTCTGTCCTATGCTGCCAGGACCTGTCTCTTCATTCGCGCAAAACTCAGACCATAGGGGCCATCCTTTCCCCTTTAGGAGGGACACTGTTCTGATCTATTGGTCGCTGCGACCTCGGGCTCTTGTGGATGCATATGGCGTTCCATTGCCTTCATGTCCATACCTACAAATACTTCTGTCTCTTACCGGAAATTTGGGACAAGGGGGAATAAAGCGGTGGCGCAAACACGGGTACGGCTCAAGCTATTTTCCGGTTTACGCAACTCCCGAAAGTTTCACGCAACAAAATCTATCGAGTTTACTGTCATGTGAGAGTACTTTTAAGACATGGATGTTTAAGCAATGTACCTTTAAGAAAACAGTGATGTCAGAGAGTGGGTGGGGCTGAGGTCAGGTCAGTCATTTTGCAGTTTAGTTTTGGAGGTTTTTAGTTTCAGTTTTGAAAAGAGCTGGGTGTGTGTCTGTGTTTTGCAGTGAGCTGGATCTCTGCCATGAAAGACTATCTCTGAATCATTTGGGTGATTTAAATTTATAACAGTGAAGCCTTTAACCTGCTTTGATTTTGTTTCCAGGTGTTAAGTCTCTTGGAAGTTTGAAGGAACATTTTAAGGAAGTATTTACTGTTGCAATATTTTCTGAGTTATCTTTGAAGTAAGGGGTGTTAAGAGATCCAATGTTTATTTAAGATGTTAAGTTGACTTCATGGCATAAACAGTGTTTTGTTTTTAAAAACCTACGTGTCCATAATTGTAATCCCACACCTAGGGAAAAAGCCGCGTGCTCGGAAAAGCAACAAATCCATTAAAGGGAGAGGTTGTTTGAACTCCATTATACATTTAGGGGTTCTGAAAAGCCTCGCCCATAACGATTGGGAATCGAGGGGGATAAAAGTCTATCGATTGGATTGGCTTTTGTGAACTTAAAGACAGTGGAGGATTGTTGCTTTTCCGGTGTGGTATTTTAGTTTAAGTGGGGAGAGTGTTGTGAACAATGGCTCTTTCTGAGGCTCAGAAGTTTTTGGGGATGGAGAATGTCACACGTAGTACTTTACGGACAGAAAAGAAAAGCAGACTGTTAGATTTGGCAGGAACATTGCAGTTAACATTACCTGACAAAATGCGAAATGATGAGGTAATTATGGCGGTGGTTAAGCATTTAAAGTTGCCTGAGGTAGAGTTTGACTCATTGGAAATGGCAAAAATTCAGTTGCAAATTAAACAAATGGAACACGAGAAAGAATTAAAGCGGCTGGCATACGAGAGTGAGAGAGAGGGAAAAGAAAGAGAAAGAGAGAGAGAGGAAAAAGAAAGAGAAAGAGAGAGAGGGGAAAAAGAAAAGGAGCGAGAAGAAAGGAGAAAAGAAAGAATAGCCCTAGCAGAACAAAAAAGAAAAGAAAGGGAGATACAGATCAGGGAAAAAGATAAAGAGAGGGAGTTGAACTTCAGAAAATGGCCATGAAACGTGACAATCAGTTAAAATTGGCAGACGTAAAGGGAAATGTACAGTTGGATGATAGTGATAAGGATAGTGAGAAAGAGCGCCATAGTCGAAGACATGGTGAGGATCTATTTAAATATGTCCAAGCATTGCCAAGGTTTGACGAGAAGGAAGTGGAAGCCTTTTTCATTTCATTTGAGAAGGTAGCTAAACAAATGAAATGGCCACAGGACATGTGGGTATTACTGATTCAAACAAAGCTGGTAGGTAGGGCTAGTGAAGTGTTTGCATCACTACCGGAGGAGGTATCTGGAACGTATGAGGAGGTGAAGAAATCCATCTTAAGTGCATATGAGCTAGTGCCTGAAGCTTACAGACAAAGGCTTAGAAATTTAAGGAAAGAATTTGGTCAAACATACATGGAGTTTGAAAGGCTCATACAGAGTAATTTTGATAGGTGGAAAAGGGCTTTGAAAATAGACCAAACGTATGAAGCTCTCAGAGAAATTATACTTTTGGAGGAGTTTAAAAATTCAATTCCTGATGTAGTGAGAACTCATGTGGAAGAACAGAGGGTTAAAACTGCGAGATTAGCAGCGGAAATGGCAGATGATTATGAATTCGTTCATAAATCAAAGATTGGCTTCCAACATCAGTTTCAGCCTGTGAGGGATAGAAACTGGGGAGATGAGAAATACTCAAGTGGTAAAGGTAAACGTGATCTGATGGGAGACAATAAAGAGAGTGTACCTCAGATTAAAAAAGAAATCCAGGAGGGTGGAAAAGAAATGAAAACTTTCAAATGTTTTCACCGTAATAAACTAGGCCATGTAAAGTCACAGTGTTGGTGGTTGAAGAAAAGCACTGGGAAGGCTGATGTGGTAAAACAGGATAAGACAGTGGGGTTTGTTAGAGTAGGAAAGGAAAGCCCAAGGGAAGCGAAAGAGGTGCAAACGATTGTACAGCCTGATCAAGAAGTAATTGTTAGGAAGGTGCCAGATGTATTTAAAGAATTTACTTGCGTGGGTAAAGATTACTCATGTGTATCAGGAGGAGCAGGTAAAGAAGTCCCAATTTTAAGAGATACAGGGGCTAGTCAATCTTTAATGGTAAGAGATGAGGAATTATGTAGTTTGGGAAGAATGTTGTGGGAGTAATAGATGAACTATCTTGTCCAGGAATACAGTTTATCTTGAGTAATGATATAGCTGGATCGCAGGTGGGAGTGATGCCTACTGTGGTTGATAAGCCAGTGGAAAATCAGTCAACTGAAGTGTTGAAGGACGAATATCCTGGGATTTTTCTGGATTGTGTAGTAACAAGGTCGCAAAGTCACAGGTTAAGACAAGATGAGAAATCAAAGAGTGAAGATGAAGTTGAAGTGCAATTATCAGAAATGATTTTTGATCAGATGGTTGAAAAAGAACAAGAACAGGTGGAGGATGTGGCGGATATTTTTAGTTCAGGAAAATTGGCGGAGTTACAACAGAAAGATGTAGAAATAAAATGGATATATCAGTAAGCATATACAGAAGAGGAATCTGAGAGTATACCAGAGTGTTATTGCCATAGAAAATGATGTCTTGATGAGAAAATGGAGACCTGTACAAATGCATGCGGATGAAAAGTGGACAGAAGTTCATCAAGTAGTATTGCCGGTAGGGTATAGAAAGGAGGTGTTGCAAGTTGCACATGAAGTACCAGTGGGAGGTCACTTGGGAATAAGGAAAACGCAAGCTAAAATCCAGAAACATTTTTATTGGCCTGGACTACATTTAGATGTAGTTAAATTTTGTCAATCGTGTTTCATATTTCAAGTGATAGGGAAACCTAAAGCAGTGATAAAACCAGCGCCCTTCATACCCATTCCAGCATTTGAGGAACCTTTTACAAGGGTCCTAATTGATTGTGTAGGACCTTTTCCGAAAACAAAAAGTGGGAATCAATATCTTTTGACTATAATGGATGTGTCTACTAGGTTTCCAGAGGCCATTCCAGTACATAATATTACAGCTAAAAGGATTGTGGAGGAGTTACTTAAATTCTTTACTAGATATGGACTACCCACAGAAATTCAATCGGATCAAGGAATGAATTTTACTTCAAAGTTATTCAAAGAAGTTATGGATAGCTCAGGAATAAAACAATTTAAATCAACTGCGTACCATCCAGAATCGCAGGGAGCGTTAGAAAGGTGGCATCAGACATTAAAGACAATGCTGAGGGTGTATTGTCAAGATTATCCAGAGGATTGGGATAAATATTCCATTCGTATTGTTTGCAATTAGGGATGCACCTAATGAGTCCACCAGATTTAGTCCTTTTGAACTAAGTTTTGGTCATGAGGTAAGAGGACCACTTAACTAGATTAAGGAAAAATTGGTGGGTGAGAAATCTGAAATTACACTATTGGATTACATGTCAAATTTTAGGGAACGATTAAATAGAGCAGGTGAATTGGCTAGACAACATTTGAAAGTTGCACAAAATGTGATGAAACGGGTAGCGGACAAGAAATCCAAAGTTCGTAGTTTTGCCAGTGGGGATAAAGTTTTAGTGTTGTTACCAATGGTAGGGGAGCCTTTAAAAGCTAGGTTTTGTGGACCGTATCAGATTGAAAGGAAATTAAGTGAGGTGAATTATGTGGTAAAACACCAGATAGAAGGAAGACTCACCGAGTGTGTCATGTGAATATGCTTAAAAGGTAATTTGAAAGGGAAGGAAAGAAAAAGGAAGTTCTAATGATTCTAACTCAAAGTGATGAACCAAATCCAGATGACTGTGAATTTGACACACCTCAAATTAAATTGGAAAATGAGGATGTTCTTAAAAATTGGGATGAATTGTTAGGTTACCTTCTAGAGGAAAAACGAACTGACCTGAAAGAGTTATTGATATCACATGGGCAAATTTGTAGAGATAAATTGGGAAGTACTAAAATGGCTATATCTGATGTAGATGTGTGAAATGATGTTCCTATCAAACAATATCCATGTAGACTTAACCCTTTAAAATTGGCACACGTTAACAGAGAGATTGAGAGTATGCTGAAGAATGGCATAATTGAAGTGGGTTGCAGCCAATCGAGCTCACCCATAGTGATCGTACCTAAACCAGACCGTACCCAACGATTCTGTGTGGACTATAGAAAGGTGAATGCAGTTACAAGAACTGACTCTTATTCTGTCCCACTATTGAAGGATTGCATGGAGAAAGTGGGACAATCTGCTTTTTTTTCCAACTTCCAGACATGGAAAGAACATTTAAACCATTGTTTGGAGTTCTTCTATCGACTTCAGGTGGCAGGTTTGGTGATGAACCTAGCTGAAAGTGAATTTGGAGAAGCCCAAATCACTTTCCTTGCAGAGTTTCCGATACCTTCAAGACAAAGGGAAATAATGCAATTTCTTAGCATGAGTGGATTTGATCGAACAGTTGTGCAAAGGTTTTGTGGCGTGATTACTCCACTGATGGACTTACTAAAGAAACCTAAAAAATGTCAATTGACAGCGGACTTTCAACAGGCATTTGACTGCCTGAAAGCTGTGATCACCAATGCTCCTGTATAGGAGAATTGCAAGGGGCTCTGTGGTCAGATTGAACTAAATTATCTGATTCTGAAGAGAAATGCCGAGGAGTAGAGGAATGGATGGATCGTGCAGATACTTTGTTCAAAGAGACTGTCAATCGAGAAGGTTTTCGGTTGGGGGAAGAAGAACAAAGAAAAATGGACTATATTATTATACCTGTTTGCATGTGTTGTTTTTATAAAAAAACGAAAAGGTATATTTACTGTGTACATTTCTTAGTGGATGGTGCAAAAGTGAAAAATTAAACCATCTTGAAGTTGATAGTTTTTTTTTTCATTGGGGGGAGGTGTCATGTGAGAGTACTTTTAAGACATGGAAGTTTAAGCAATGTACCTTTAAGAAAACAGTGATGTCAGAGAGTGGGTGGGGCTTAGATCAGGTCAGCCATTTTGCAGTTTAGTTTTGGAGGTTTTTAGTTTCAGTTTAGAAAAGAGCTGGATGTGTGTCTGTGTTTTGCAGTGAACTGGATCTCTCTCATGAAAGACTATCTCTGGATCATTTGGGTGATTTAAACTTATAACAGTGAAGCCTTTAACCTGATGAGATTTTGTTTAAAGGTGTTAAGTCTCTTGGAAATTTGAAGGAACATTTTAAGGAAGTATTTACTGTTGCAATATTTTCTGAGTTATCTTTGAAGTAAGGGGTGTTAAGAGGTCCAATGTTTATTTCAGATGTTAAGTTGAGTTCATGGAATAAACAGTGTTTTGTGTTTAAAAACCCACGTGTCCATAATTGTAATCGCACACCTAGGGAAAAAGCAGCGTGCTCGGAAAAGCAACAAATCCATTCAAGGGAGAGGTTGTTTGAATTCCATGATACATTTAGAGGTTCTGAAAACGCTTTGCCCATAACATTACCTTATATCCCTTTGTTAGTACACATGCAAATTACACACTTCCGAGTTCTGGAGGTTTGATCGATGCTGGTTTCGCTTGTGGTTTCTTTTAATTTGCCAGTTTGGATTCTAATTCAAATGCTTTTGTGGGTTCTCTTGGAGTGACACGGTCACTTCTGGGTCTAGTCCCGTCAGATGTCACCAATAACTGTTGCCAATTCTTTTTCTACTTGGTCTTTTCTGTGGTTCTGTTCCAATTTGGGCAATCAGTGAATTTGCCTTTCTTTCTATGCCATCTATGTCCGAATGCTTAGAGTCGGCAGGTATCAATTGATACCACCACAAGTTTCAACCAGCTATCAATCAAAGAGCCAAACACCAGTTAGTTAGTTCAAGGGTAGTTTATTTACACACAATTAGTCATGCAACATAAACACTACTAGTTAACTACACCTATCAACTAAGACAACCTGTACTTAACTTCGGGCACTTGGCTTCGGTCAGAAAACAGTGGCCGCTGTTCAATTCTGGATCTCTCGGGTTCGAAGGAGTAACTGCTGCTCAGCTGGGCTCATCCGTCTGGTAGTGGGCGTTGAACTTGGACTCGCTTCTGGCGTTGCTACGATTGGCGATGACCGTGACCGGGGTACCCAGGCCAAAACAGAGCAAACATATGGCTAACTCTTCTTCTTATATGCAGGGGGTTTTTGCGCTCTTTTGGGCGGTCCTTCGATTTGGACCTTACTAATTGGGTGGTCCCTGATCACTCCGTTCGATTCCTTAACCAATAAGTGGGCGGGGATCTGGATGGCTGGGTGTGTTCCAAGCGGTCACTGACCCTGTTGTTTGCGTTTCCCTTGAACAGGGAGTGGCGCCGAAATGTCTGGGACTATCCCGGTTGCGCCAAAATGTCTGGGGCTATCCCGGTTGCTTGAGTACCAGTCCTTTGTTTTGGGGAAGATGGGCCATCAAATGCTAATCGGCCTGATTAACATGCTAATGGGACGGAGTTTCGATACCGTCTGGACTTTTGCTGACAAATATGCATTTCAGGCTCTGAGCCTGCCTGATTCTTTGCTTGTCCATTTTACCCGCCAGTCTTTGCAAGTTCCTCTGCACCTAGTTGGAAGTGGCCATCCCAGATGGCTACAGGCGAAACCCACGCAAACACGGGGAGAATGTCTCGGATCGTGTTTTCGGGAACCTTAAGGGGGAGGGGGAGCAGCCCCAAGTCGTGGTCCACATAGGCACCAACGACATAGGTAGGAAAAGGAATGGGGATGTAAGGCAGGTATTCAAGGAGCTAGGGTGGAATCTTAGAGCTAGAACAAACAGAGTTAGGGGGTGGGATTCTGCCATAATGGGCAGGGCGGGCAACTCGGCGGCAAGGAGTGGAATGAAGCACTCCTGCGTCAGGCCCCCCAAAGGTGCGGAATCCTCCGCACCTTCAGGGGCTAGGATGGCGCTGGAGTGGTTTGCGCCCCGCCGGCCAGCGGGGAAGGGGCTTGGCACCATGCCAATCGGCGGCAAAGGGCCAATGCCAGCCGGCGCAAGTTGGCGCATGCGCGGGAGCGCCAACGTCTGCTGGCGTCATTCCAGCACATATGCAGGGGAGGGTTCATCTCTGCGTCGGCCATGGTGGAGGAATAGCAGCCGACGCGGAGGAATAGAGTGCTCCCACGGTGCAGGCCCGCCCGCGGATCGGTGGGCCCTGATCGCGGGCCAGGCTCCTGGGGTCAGATCCCCCCGCACTCCACTGAGGACTACGGAGGCCGCCCGCACCGCCAGGTCGTGGCAGTAAGGATCTACTCTAATTTATGCCGGAAGGACCGGCAAAAAACGAGTGGCCACTAGGCCCATCGCGGGCCAGAGAATCGCTGGGGGGGCAGGATTCACGCCGCCCCCCCAGCGATTCTCTGACCCAGCGGGGGGTCGGGGAATCCCGTCCACTTTCTCTGCATTGTTACCCGTGCCACGTGCTAGCGAGACGAGGAATAGGGAGCGAGAACGTTGAACATGTGGCTACAGAGATGGTGCAGGAGGGAGGGATTCAGTTACCTGGATAATTGGGGCTCATTCTGGGGTAGGTGGGACCTCTACAAATGGGATGGTCTACACCTGAACCAGAGGGATACCAACATCCTGGGGGGAAGTCTGCGAATGCACTTCATGAGGGTTTAACTCATTCAGCAGGGGGATGGGAACCTGAATTGTAGCTCCAGTGTACAGGAGGTTGAGAGTAGTGAGGTCATGAGTAAGGTTTCAAGGTCACAGGAGTGTACCAGCAGGCAGGAAGGTGGTTTGAAGTGTGTCTACGTCAACGCCAGGAGCATCCGGAATAAGGTGGGTGAACTTGCAGCATGGGTTGGTACCTGGGACTTCGATGTCGTGACCATTTCTGAGACATGGATGGAGCAGGGACAGGGATGGTTGTTGCAGGTTCCGGGGTTTAGATGTTTCAGTAAGCTCAGGGAAGGTAAAAGAGGAGGAGGTGTGGCATTGTTATGGTGGCAGAAAGGACGTTTGATGAGGACCCGTCTACTGAGGTAGTATGGGTTGAGGTTAGAAAGAGGGAAGGAGAGTTCATCCTGTTGGGAGTTTTCTATAGGCCGCTGAAAAGTTCCAGAGATGTAGAGGAAAGAATTGCAAAGATGATTCTGGATAGGAGTGAAAGTAACAGGGTAGTTGTTATGGGGGACTTTAACTTTCCAAATATTGACGGGAAGCGCTATAGTTCGAGTACTTTAGATGGGTCAGTTTTTGTCCAATGTGTACAGGAGGGTTTCCTGACACAGTATGTAGATAGGCCAACAAGAGGCGAGGCCACATTGGATTTGGTACTGGGTAATGAACCAGGCCAGGTGTTAGAGTTGGAGGTAGGTGCGCACTCTGGTGATCGTGACCACAATTCGGTTACGTTTACTTTAGCGATGGAAAGGGATAGGTATGTACCGCAGGGCAAGAGTTACAGCTGGGGAAAAGGCAATTATGATGCGATTAGGCTAGACTTAGGATGTAGAGGATGGAGAAGGAAACTGCAGGGGATGGGCACAATTGAAATGTGCAGCTTGTTCAAGGAACAGCAATTGCGTGTCCTTGATAAGTGTGTACCTATCAGGCAGGGAGGAAGTGGTCGAGCGGGGGAACCGTGGTTTACTAAAGTAGTTGAATCACTTGTCAAGAGGAAGAAGGAGGCTTATGTAAAGATGAGACATGAAGGTTCAGTTAGGGCGCTTGAGAGTTACAAGTTAGCTAGGAAGGACCTAAAGAGAGAGCTAAGAAGAGCCAGGAGGGGACATGAGAAGTCCTTGGCAGGTAGGATCAAGGAAAATCCTAAAGCTTTCTATAGGTATGTCAGGAATAAAAGAATGACTAGGGTAAGAGTAGGGCCAGTCAAAAACAGGAGTAGGAAGTTGTGCGTGGAGTCCGAGGAGATAGGAGAGGTGCTAAATGAATATTTTTTGTCAGTATTCACACAGGAAAAAGACAATGTTGTCGAGGAGAATACTGAGATTCAGGCTACTAGACTAGAAGGGCTTGAGATTCATAAGGAGGAGATGTTAGCAATTCTGGAAAGTGTGAAAATAGATAAGTCCCCTGGGCCGGATGTGATTCATCCTAGGATTCTCTGGGAAGCGAGGGAGGAGATTGCAGAGCCTTTGGCTTTGATCTTTATGTCGTCATTGTCTACAGGAATAGTGCCAGAAGACTGGAGGATAGCAAATGTTGTCCCCTTGTTCAAGAAGGGGAGTAGAGACAACCCCGGTAACTATAGACCACTGAGCCTTACTTCTGTTGTGGACAAAGTCTTGGAAAGGATTATAAGAGATAGGATTTATAATCATCTGGAAAATAATAATTTGTTTAGGGATAGTCAACACGGTTTTGTGAAGGGTAAGTCGTGCCTCACAAACCGTATTGAGTTCTTTGAGAAGGTGACCAAACAGGTGGATGAGGTTGAAGCAGTTGATGTGGTGTATATGGATTTCAGTAAAGCGTTTGATAAGGTTCTCCAAGGTAGGCTACTGCAGCAAATACAGAGGCATGGGATTGAGGGTGATTTAGTGGTTTGGATCAGAAATTGGCTAGCTGTAAGAAGACAGAGGGTGGTGGTTGATGGGAAATGTTCAGCCTCGAGTTCAGTTACTAGTGGTGTAGCACAAGGATCTGTTTTGGGGCCACTGCTGTTTGTCATTTTTATAAATGACCTGGAGGGGGGCGTAGAAGGATGGGTGAGTAAATTTGCGAATGACACTAAAGTCGGTGGAGTTGTGGACAGTGCGAAAGGATGTTACAGGTTACAGAGGGACATAGATAAGCTGCAGAGCTGGGCTGCGAAGTGGCAAATGGAGTTTAATGCAGAAAAGTGTGTGGTGATTCATTTTGGAAGGAGTAATAGGAGTACAGAGTACTGGGCTAATGGTAAGATTCTTGGTAGTGTGGATGAGCAGAGAGATCTCGATGTCCATGTACATAGATCCCTGAAAGTTGCCACCCAGGTTGTTAGGGTTGTTAAGAAGGCGTACGGTGTGTAAGGTTTTATTGGTAGAGGGATTGAGTTTCGGAGCCATGAGGTCATGTTGCAGCTGTACAAAACTCTGGTGCGGCCGCATTTGGAGTATTGCGTGCAATTGTGGTCGCCACATTATAGGAAGGATGTGGAAGCATTGGAAAGGGTGCAGAGGAGATTTACCAGGATGTTGCCTGATATGGAGGGAAGATCTTATGAGGAAAGGCTGAGGGGCTTGAGGCTGTTTTCGTTAGAGAGAAGAAGGTTAAGAGGTGACTTAATAGAGGGATACAAGATGATCAGAGGATTCGATAGGTTGGATAATGAGAGTCTTTTTCCACGGATGGTGATGGCTAGCATGAGGGGACATAGCTTTAAATTGAGGGGAGATAGATATAGGACAGATGTCAGAGGTAGGTTCTTCACTCAGAGAGTAGTAAGGGCGTGGAATGCCCTGCCTGCAACAGTAGTGGACTCGCCAACATTAGGGCCATTTAAATGGTCACTGGATAAACACATGGATGATAATGGAACAGTGTAGATGGGCTTTAAATTGGTTTCACAGGTCTGCGCAACATTGAGGGCCGAAGGGCCTGTACTGCGCTGTAATGTTCTATGTTCTAATGTTAAAACTCCACATAAACAGTGACCCAGAGCCGGGATCGAACCTGGGACCTCGGCGCCGTGAGGCAGTAGGGCTAACTCACTGGGCCACCGTGCTGCCCTTCTTAACTCATGACGTAACACTTGCGAGTAATGGTTGCTGAATCCATAAAGTAGATTTGTCTGCTGAGCCGTCCTGTATTGTATCATTAAATAAACTGAACGTACGGATTGTTTACCAGTACTGATGTTAGATTGGTGAGTTTGTGTAAAGTAGATATAGATATAGAAACACTTACTATTACTGGAATGCTTTCCCCTTAAATGCAATGTTTTGTAAATCATTTTCACCGAAAGGAATCAATAAGCATGTTGGCTACCCTTAGAAATGCACCATTTTGAAATGACCATGTCGATAAGACATGACTGGATCACTTTTGATTTTACCAACTGTGGTAGAATATTATTCATTTGTAGACACTCAATAATTGTTAGAACCATCAGGAAAAATCCAGTATTTTTGTTTTGTTGATTGATATTGACCAGTGAAAAATGCAGACAAACTCAAAAGTAATAGGAACAGGAAACACCATTAAATAAAATTGGCTAACTGGATTGAAAATTGGATAGTCAGCAGAAAGCAGATGATAACGGTAAATGGTCAAAGCTTTCTATTTTTAAAATTAATTTTTACAGGATGTGGGATTCGCTGGCTAGGCCAGCATTTAATGCCCATCTCTAATTGCCCTGGAGAAGGTAGTGCGGAGCTGCAATCTTGAATCGCAGCAGTCCATGTGGTGTAGGTACACCCACGATGCTGTTAGGAAGGGAGTTCCAGGATTTTGACCCAGCGGCAGTGAAGGAAAAGCCGATATATTTCCAAGTCGGGGTGGTGAGTGACTTGGAGGGGGACTTCCAGGTGGCGGTGTTCCCATGTGTCTGCTGCCCTTGTCCGTCTAGATGGCTGTGATCAAAGGTTTGTAAGGAGATGGAAGGCCACAGACCTGAAACATTGGGCATGATTATCCGGTCTTGTCCGTGCGAGACGCGTTGTGAGCGAGAACGGAAGATTTGCCGTTTCATCCAAAACTCCATTCGCTTTTCGCGGCACCGAAGGTCCCAGCCGTGAACGAGGACAGATGATTTTGGCTGGTAACTGTGTTTTTCTCTCCGCAGGTGCTGCCCGAACTGTTGAGTATTTCCAGCATTTTATGTTTTTATTTCAGATTTCCAGTATCTCCATCATTTGGCTTCATTATATTTTATTCCTAAAGGAGATGACCTGCATATTCTGCATCCCTGATGTATGAGCTGATGATTGGTTTGAAACGGGTTGAAGGGTAAAAAGATTTCAGATAATGAGTGGCAGTCATTTTGTTTTCCTGCATATTTAATAG